>NC_044500.1:10185540-10508040 GCF_902362185.1 Chanos chanos | reverse complement strand
ACAGCTATCTTTGTGAAAAAAAAAGGAAAAGAAAAGAAAAGGAAAAAAAGACAGAGAGAAAAAGAAAAAAGGGGTACCTAGCCTTTTTTTACAGCTAAACTGCTGTTTGCTAAGAGGTTTGGTCGTGCTGTCATTCAGACACCTCTGAGAAGCATGTTCCGACACACTCAGGACTCGTGCCAAACTGAGTTAAAAAAAAAAAAGAAAGAAGGAAAGAAACAAAGAAGGAGGGAAAGAATGAAAGAAAGACAGAGAGAAAGTTACTCAACTACATGTATACGGTTACATTTCGCAGTAGATATCAACAGAGAAAAGGGGAGGGGGGGGGGGGTGTTGTAACATACAACCTACCAACCTTCCAATCCCCATCCTTCTGCCAACTCTTATATCTCAGCTACTGCAGTGCCGAGTAGGCAGAATGTTAAACAACCAAACTAGGAGAGAAGGAGAGAGAGAGAGAGAGAGAGAGAAGGAGAGAAGCCAGCGGGTAGAGAGGAGATGCAGAAGGGGTGCGGCAGAGACAGGAGTGTGAGAGAGGATGTCGAGTGGTAAATGTCAAAAAGACTAGGAGGATGTAACAAAAGAAGGAAAAAGACACAAGGCTGAAAAAGCTTCAGAAACTTCAGAGACACTTTCAGAGACTTCAGCCTCTGCACCTCAGAAAAGAAATCTTACAACACATCAAAAACCAGAACGGATTTGATAGTGACTCTGATTTCACATGCTGTAGTCTTTACGTATTAGAAGTTTCAAACGTGAGTACCAAGTACAAACACCTCAGGGCTGTTTTCCCCGACTTTGTGGAAGGCTCCTGAATACTAAAATCATACTTCAGACTCGCCCTGTAAATTATTCAAGCTGTGCTGCGCTTTTTTTTTTTAAGTAGTATTGGACCCACAGAGGTACCAAACAATCTACAATACAGTCATCTAATCCAATCAAAGATGCACTCACACTGACCACTTACTCCCTCCAAAATATCAACTGAGGACGGTACAAATCTCTAACCGCGCTCGACAATTATAATAGTTCGTGCTCATTCTTAGCATGAACATTGTGTGTGGGAAAATACTCAGTCTTGTTCAGAAAATTTCTCTGAATATCAAATAGCGTTCTCTGGCTAATATTAAGCATGAATCTGTGGGGTGGCATCGTTCATTACTGGTATCTTCGTAAGAAAGCTGCTTCATAATAAAACCATTCCTTGAATTGATTGACCTTTGTTTGCCCTTTTTCCCAGTCTAGCGCACACACACACACACACACACACGCGCTCTGCCGGTACAGATGGAGTCTTGCCGTCGACAGGAAAGAGCGGCCATCTCCCAGTTCTCACACACCCTGTGGCAGGATGCGCCACTGCTCCCAAGCCCTGACCAGTTCTCCAGGGTCACATAGGGGTCGCGGACCAAGCACTCCACCTCCCTCGGCCTTAGGGTCTTGGCCTTTCCCACCACGCCCATAGAAAAGCCACAAAGCACCCCCTACAGGAGCTTAATGCAAACAACATGCTGTGTGAGTACAGAGGGAACCATTCAGTTAAGCTTGAATCACAAAACTTTTTTTTTTCTCCAGTTGTGAGAGGAGTTATCTGTTCAACGTATACTCACGCTCTCTTTCTTACATGAAAATTCACAAATGAAACAACATGCAGAAAACACATAAGGTCTTTGGTGGATATCACAAATCTGACAGTGTGTAGAACTGCTTCTTCTGTCACATAGAAATTAGTGAGTTAATGCATTAGCTTGTCCTTACATGACTGAATATACTGAAACCTTGTCTATAAATGAATTAACTTCTATTAAAATGAAGGTTCTAAATTTCTGTCGGAATAATTCAAACTAGAACGTTTTATCTAAGAATCAATTTTACAAATCAATAATTGTAAGTCAGTCCACAATTGCATGGACTGAAGCTTTAAAGCTCCTACATTTGAGAAAGTTTTAGCTCGATAAAGGACCAAATTCAGGTGCAGTGGTAAACAAGGTAGCACATTCTTCTGTCTCCCGGGACCATAACACAGAGCTGAACGATGGGTGTCGCCCTCTCATACGAATCTCATTTAATACTGTGGCTACCGCTCCAGTCCGTTCTCTCTCTCTCTCTCTCTCTCTGCCCGTATCATAAATAAGCCCATTTTTCATACAGATAATGACGATACATTCCGCCTTGGAAACAAATTTTCCTCGCACTAATTCGTTTACATCATAAAGGAAAGTCGCTAATCAGTAGTCTATTTCCTCTCTGAACTCAGTTGCTCCCAAAAAGTGCTCCCGTGGAGAATATCAGCAAGGCAATGAACAGCAAAGCAGTTTGGACTGATATCTTTTTTTATTCTCCCAGTTTTGAGGAAAATGTGTTATTATAATGGCAGAAAAACAATATTTCAGTGAAAATACTTAGATCGGACACCTCCTCAGTCTTCTCTTTTTCACGTTCTCAATTGTCTTCTCTGTAACTTTGCTTTGTCAGAGCACCGGCGTTCTCGTTCTTAAATATGTTTGACCTGACAAAGACGGCCTTACAAGAAAGCCTGTCCAAAGACGTGTCACCTTAAAATGCTTTCATCCTTAAAATTTACAAGCTTGTGACAGTATAAGGACAGGTAGGCTGCTTGAGTTACTTTGCATGTCTGGCGTTACCCATATCAAGACAGCCACTGACATGTAACTATCTAGTCTAGCGACAACAAAGGTAACATTGACGAGCTTCAGAACGGAGACATCACATTTCAGATAGCGCGCAACTACGCGTTCATGAAGTAAAAGTACAGATGAAGCCTGTTGCAGTACATGTGGTGGAACATTATTTTAGAAGTCCCAAGCGTTATATTTATTTGTTCAGGCTACGTTAACCAAGGAAAACTAAAGTATATTTGCAAGTTTAGCCCGACACCAAAATACAATGTTTTTATAAAATGTTATTGCGTAACCAAACCAAATGATGCTCAACCGAATTTACGTTGTTCTTCACCCACTTACAATGTCGTTGAGCAATTCAGACAATGTTATGGGTGTATTTCGAAGCTATTTTAATCTGAATTTGGTTGTCTGCACATCTTTGTTCCTTTCCTTGGACTCAGTTAGCCAAATGTCAGCCAACACGTGGTCTCTTGAAGCTGCACACCAATAACAACACATCCGACACCTCATCAGTCAGCTGATTCTGGGACATGCGTTATCAGTGAACAGCAGGTGTCTATAAGCATAGCTCACTTCACCTCAGATGAATGGAAAGACGAGTCTTCGTAAACAGAGGGTAGCAGTTAATCATCACCTTTTTCATCCTCTCAGTCTGAGAGGCACAATGCTGTAATTCAAGGCGGGAGGGCAGACTAGGCTACGTGTATCTGAGGTCCATGATTACGATGGGGAACTGCGTTAGAAAGTTGATAGTGAAGACGGATTTCCAAATCTACCCAAGACGCGCATGTAAACCCATACTTAAAGCTTCTGCGCTAGTAAATAACGCGTAACAATGACTTTAATCGATCTTCACACCCTTGAGCAGTTTCGTTGACTCCGTAAACTCGGTGTCCATGTGTTTTTAATGCGCTTGATTTTAGGCAGCCGGATATTGTATTCATTGGATTATACGTTTTTTGACGTGGGCCTTTTTAATACAATTAGCCTGTAGCAATTATACTTGACCACCCCTAAGAAATTACTATAGTATAGCCTCACCCTAGCCATCCCATATGTGAGATTCTGGAGACGCCCCAGTAAACTAGGGCGTTGTTCACTATTTAGACGGCTGTTTGTTTGCTTTTCGTCTTAACTATCCATGATTACAAGTTAATGCTCTTAAAATTGCTCGTCCCCACAACATATAAACTTGCGACCACAGTTTTGGAAAGCGCGCACGGCTTACTATTTTGTGGCAAGGAGAAACTGATGTTTTAGAAAGCAAGCGAATAGTGTTGTATTGTAAGGACATGAGTACATTTATTACATGGACACGGGATGAATGTTGTGGCCAAATTTTAAGAAGTCATTCCACAAGTTTTAACTAGTGGCCACGAGTTTAAAACGTTGTGGCAAGTCGTTCCACTGTGTGACAACGTACCTGTTTCTCTAGGCAAGTGCTTTCAAAGATTCCTTTTAAGTGTGATGTACGATAATTACCGTAAACGTTACAAGAATATGAAGACGAGGTGGTGAGAGTGGCGTTTCAATTGCTTAGTCTGTGTTTTCCCCTGCAATTAAATTGAAGGATATTGTCACTCAAGATTAAATTGGATTTGTATCATCCGTCAGTGAGCACTGATGCAATCCAGATTCTTTACATTTATGAAATTGCCACCAAGATCTGCACGAGCCTATTTTCTATTTGGAGAAACAGAAAATCAGTCACTGGTCTACTTAAAAGGCAACCACCTTTACCAAAAGATCACATACTACAAGTCTACATCTTAAGTTAAAACAACACACACCGGCAAATATTTATAAAAACTTGAAAAATATAATGAAAAATCTACCGGCTCAAAGCTGACCTTTGTTAGCACAACCCTAATTCAGTCATAAAAGCTCCAAATCTCTTCGATGAAATGCACTCGGAAGCAACAAAATCAACACATAGGCCTATTTACCATTAGCCAGGGCTTGGCAACTTCGAGACACGCTAACTTCGGTAGTTATTTAGGAACCCTTTTCATTTTCAGAATGACTAACTTAAAATGACACTTATTACTGCCCTGATAAATGGGAGGGAAAATTCAAAGAAAGATAATGGGATACATTCATTGAAAGAAAATGCTCAGTAGTCGTACAACTGAAAAGAGAGCGGATGCTCCGCAGAACCCCGACTGAGAGGGGTTTACACACCCGAAGACATGAGTGGACGAAGATACTGATCAGAAAAGGTCACCAATCCGACCGAGACAGTCCATTGCACAACTGGAATGCAAATATTTAAAGCTCACGAACAAGGACATATCAAACAACATGCATCAAATGTTTCAGATAATTCCATATATACTGAAATTTCAGCAGCTGCGAATTACAGGAATATCAGGACCCTTCCTGGTAGTGAATATCATTTCATCCTTGCCCAAACTGAAATTGCACAACTCTCTCTAAAATGTCTCCGTAGCCCCTAACCATAAAAAAATAAACAGTCCTTAAACATCTGAATTGAAGCGACACATACTTTATCAAAAGTAGCCTATTTGATGACTACTACAGCCACAGTATAAGAGGAAAAGAGGGATTTTCTATCAAAACTAAACCTGAAATGCCTGGTATACAAGACCTACCTGTTTAAAACCTGTGTGGGCTGACTATCTGGCTTGTAGTCATGGAAACCATAAGCTAGAGCACATGGTATTTAACACTACCGTAAATACACATCCGGCCAAGACAGAATGGAGTGCCTCGGTGGAAAATGGAGTGTCACCTGCAAAAAGCATCCAACTTGTGTCAAGACTATACTTAGTCGGACCGCAGAGGTCACTTTGATGTAAATTGTTCGTCCAAGCAAGAGTTCCGCGTTTCCAGCAAAGCACTTCAGCAAACGGGGGCCTTTTGAACGGTAGAAGCTAAGTAATGCAACTTTTAATCTCGTATATAGGGTCACGCCCGTCAAGGGCTAACTCGTCCGGTAAGTGGCATTTTTAACTCCTTCCTTGTGAAACTATTTCCCAAAGACATCTCATTCCAACAAGCATGCAAATGAATCCATTCACGTGATAACCAACTTGCAAAGCGAGCAACCTCCGCCTTTCCTTGCGCGTCATAAAGTTAAATATGTCTCTTCAACAGTGTATCTAAAATCTTTCGTAAATAAGCAAAGTCATACTGTTGCACTTCGTAACCAGCGTTAGCTTAGCGCGCAAACGTACTGTAAACAGGAAAAATGAGCACGCATTTATTTTATCTCAGATTCTGCTCAGAAACAGTGTTGCCACATCTTGCCTGAATCAACTAGACTCGGATTCTGGGCTAGATCGGAGGAAGGTCATGCGCTGCTGTTAGCGTTGTTTGCACAGAGAACATGCAAGGGTGGTTGAAGGTAAACAACAACATCGGTGCGTATGGACTCACGTTATTTCGCAGATCTTGCAGAGCTACACTCATCGTGCAGAGAGCAGCAGCATCGGCAGTGAGGCGAGCGCTGGAACCACTCTACCTCCGCACGGGGCTTCCAGTGGCCAGCTCACTAAGCCATCTCCCTCCCGAACACTGTCAAAACAATCAAGTCAAGGAGCGGGTCAAAAAAATCAGTCTTTCATTCATAAATCAGTTACTTATCTTGATTGACTTGATTCGGTCGATTGATGGTGCTTTCTATAGCGAAAGGCGTTACCTAATCGTTGAACGCTCTCAGTTACGACGGGTAGCCAGCATGATGGCAGAATATGTCACTGCCAAGAAGCCGAGTCTTCCCTCCCCTGAATCTGTGAGCGGTGTGCAGAAACATATGAGGATGACTGTGGGAGATTGCTATCACCCTGCATATCCCCCGCCCCTCTCTCTCGCTTTCTCTCATTCGCTCGCTCGCGTTTCGTCTCGCTCGCTCGCTTTCTTTCCGTCTCTCCCACTCACTCACTCATATTAACACATGCATATAAGATGGGTGGGTTGCTAAGGCCAAACAATGTGAGCATCAGGTGGTGATAACACAAAGAGTTTTACAGATCTGCTTGAAATAGAGACATACTTCTGAAAGTATAAATTTAGCAGTCAGTATTATATGAAGGTTTCATGCAACTGAAACGTCGTAGCACAGCCTAACATATGAACGATCGGTGGCTTGGAAAATGAAAATGAAAAATGTTGCTCATGACAGTATGTCGTTATGTAATCTATTCGGCCATACACTTATGGAGTCAAATTATAGGGTATGACTTATGTGCACATAAAGTGCATTCTCTCTCTCTCTCTCTCTGTAAACACTGTAACCCCCCCCGTCAGTCCTCATTCACTCACTTGCTCATCTCACCTGTTTTTGCACTGCCGTGCCCTGTTTACCATCAGTATCCGTTCAATTTTCTAAGTAGCATCTGCATGAGTGGTGTGTTGGCTCAGGACCAAATAAAATTGCATCAACTGGCTTACAACCAAAACAAGGATGCATTGATTGGACTGATTTGGAATCCTTTTTTTGGTATTCTCATGTTCTTGCTCTAAGCAGTCCGGTCATAGATTCATTATAGATACATTGTCAGATGGCTTTTGGCTCCGAGGTACACAAAATGATAAATGAATACACCATCGATTCCAACAGGTCATTTATGACCGGTCCTTGAAGGACTTTGAGTTTCATTTATAATGTAAAGTGTATAAAAGTAAAACAAATTCTTATTTTTCTTCTGATTATGGTCTGTAAACAGCTCATTAAGAAAGCTTAGTTAGAGTAAGCTCTTTTCACACGTTGCATTAACTGATGTGCCTGATTGATTCCTCAAGGCTGCATTTGCAAAACAGTAGCAGTCAAAGAGCATTTTTTTTTATATATATATATACAGACTCCTTCCCCCTGTGGCCAGACGGAAAACAGGGTCTCTGCACAAACACGTCTGCTGATTGGCCTGTCAACTGTCATCAGCTTCTCTCACCTTGAGTGATACCAAGGTCTGCCAGGAACACTACTCTCCAAGATCTGTCTCTCTCTCTCTCTCTCTCTCTCTCTCTCTCTCTCTCTCTCTCTCTCTCTCTCTCTCTCTCTCTCTCTCTCTCACACACACACACACACACATACTGTGAAGAGAAGAGAGAAAAGAAAGAGCAAGAGGGAGAGACAGAGAGAGAGATTTAGAGAACTTGAATATATACAAACCAAATAACACATTTCATACCCTCCCTGTGTTCCTCGCCTGCCTCTTTGCCTCAGCTTTGTGGCCAGTGACATTTTTGTCTCTCTGTGTGCAACAGAATCCCATTTTGCCTGCTCTCTCTTGGTCACTCTCTCTCTCAAGGGCAAAACCTTGCCATCTGATGTCACATTCTTACCCAGCACATGGCCTTGTCAGCAAGCTTTTTCAAACCCACCTCTTTACCTTGAAGAAAGTGTGTGCATGTGTGTGAATATGTTTGCATGTTCAAGGCTTTGCATATTTACCCCTCTTGGTTTCCTTTCAGATTGTCTGCTCAGTTCCCCAAAGAAATGCTTTCATTGGTTCTGCTTTAATAGGTTTGTTGGTTTACTTGTCCATGTGACTGATGGATGATTTGGACATCTCTGCTTCAGTAGCTGTATCCTCTTGTGTGTCCGACAGGAACTTGCAGCAAAGAATTGTGCTTTCTATCCACTAAAAATCCTCAACAAACCCCTACCTGAAACTTACTGTGGGCTAGGACTTAAGCAATGTACTTGCTCTGGTTCAAAATGATTGCAGGTCCTTCCATCATCTAGGTCCACAGGGCAGATTTAGTTTGGTTAGTGCTGTGATAGTTTTGCTAAAGCAGGACTCACAGTGAGATAATAAGAGACTCTTTATGTACAGTAATGGTTAAGTAGTAAGTCATGTGGACCAGAGACCATAGCATGTGTCAGCAAAGGGTACTTCTCCAGGGCATTTGTCACAAGGTAAATGTTCTGTAGAGCTAATGTACTGAAAATGAAAGCAGAACCAGTTTCAAATGAAGCTGATAGAGTTTAGTAATGTTCTCCCTGTAATACTAATGTTTTCTCTCTGTGTGTTATCATTTTCTACAACTATGATGGAAGTACTTACAGAAATGACAAAGTAGCAACATAGTGATAGCCCCGAGAATACAACTCTGATATGTGAAAGAGAAAAAGAAAGTCAAGCAAACACACACACACACACACACACACACACACACACACACACACACACACACACTTCCCCAGGCAATCGATATCAGATACATGCATCACAACACTAAATGATGCCTTGCACATACTTGCGTAACATACGCACTCATATGACTTTAACTAAATGCGTTTCCCTGAGGTTTATGTGAACATTACTCAGTCATCAGACAGAGAGACAGACTCGCAGCCCTTTGTGTGTGAAATCTCGTTTGCCTGCCGGCGTTTCATCCTATGCAGTGGCCGTAACATCTCCAAGGAGATGGGTAGAGGCGTCGTCATAGTATTGCTATGACAACAATCTCCAGCCAGTTGAAAGACAAGGATCCTGTCTTCCCAGGGCCATAATGAGACTGAGTGGAGGAGGAGTAGGAAGAGTCCAGGGGGCTGAGTGGTGGTGGAGGAGGGGTTTTAGTAGATCTGTCAATGCATTGATCTGTATCTTTTCTGAAGATTTTGTTTTAGTGCTCTATATTTGCCATTCTCTTTCATGTACCTTGCCCCTACTTGTTGCACGCTGAGCCGAGGCTGAAAATAGCCCGTTTTGTCATTTCGAGCACTGATCTCCCCGTGTTCCTCGACGTGTTTCCGTTAAGAGGTTCTTTTTAGACACCTCGTGGGAAAGATCCGTTGGCACCATAAATGAATCTAAGCCAAATAAAGAGAAGTGCCTAGAATAGTCAAATGACGCCAAACAACCTGAATTATGAATGACGGTTCACAAATAACCTTTGAATAAACTATAAGCAGCTGAATTGCCAGCAGAGAGAACCAACTGAAGTGCATTTATCTAAACGGTATCTATATTTATCTAGGCAACAGGTATTTGTGAGTATCCAGATGAAAACCTGTTTGAATATTGAGAGAATTCTTTGTATGTACAAGCAAGTCTTATCTGTTGTTTTATGTTGGTCTGTATTTTATGGCCCTTCTAATAAAATAGAGGTGAAATTGGCCTGCACCTAGAAACACAAACCTCACAAATTGCCTTCCTGTCAATTATTCAGCATTGAAAGATCTATTATTAAAGAAGGACCTTCAGACTTTGCTTTGGTGACATTAAGCAGGATAAATTAGCACAACAAATCAATTGTGTATATATTGAAGAGGAACACCTATATTTACCTTGGAGTCAAAGCTGTCCAGCTCGTATCTTCTTAATGATTTAGTACCAGCATAGACCCCAAAAGCCGTTAATTTATCATGGTAACTCTTTGTCAGGTGTTGGCCTTAGCTCATAGTTATATTTCCTGACTTATAATGAGGCTTTATGTTTTTATCAATAGTATTTTTCTCTGGAAAGGAATATGTACGAGTTGTGTAGAGCAGACACAAAAGCGAAATACTGATTCGAATTCATTTAAACGGTGATCTTCTGGAACGTTGCCACTGCTTACGCGTATGTATAGAGCCCTCTGCTGGTGACACCGAGTAATGAACATTCGGGTCCTCTGATGTGGTTTGGCCCATGTCCATATCGAGAGGAAGTTACAGAGACAAACATATAGGAAGACGTGATAATTAACAACTGAATGAGGTACACAGAGGTCAGTTTCGTTTTACAGTCTCCAGCAGAGGCTATTGTTTTGACACCCTATTGTTTCTAACATTAGATTAAATGGAATACAGACAGTTTTCTGTTTGTGTTGTATAGACAGTGTTCTCTTTGTAACGTTCACCAAACGACAGCTTAAGTAAACCACTTCAGCTAACCACTGCCAACAGCAGATACCAACATTAATTTGTCTTTGGCTTGCAGAAGAAAGAGAGGCAAAACACTGATCTGTGTGGAGGTTTTTTTTTTTCTTTTTTTTTTTTTTGCAACAGTCATATTTATTATCACCAGTTAAATCAAGAGAGACCAAATGATTGCAAATACCATGAGTCATGGGATGGTATGCTGCTTTCCAACAGACAGCGACAGTAACAATGATTTGACATTTTAAAAACTGCAGAGTTTAAAACCATGTAAATTAATGACGCATAAAAAAATGCTTTTAAGAAAATTATTTATTCAGATAAGCCCCAGCTAAATGCCTCTCATCTGTTTACAGATAATTGCATACATTGTCTTCTGCTGATAATGGGCGATGGCACATAGAACTTTCTAGATTAGCTCGTTACCATCATGTGACAGATATCCTAAATCAATCACAGTCATACGGTAAGCCCAGTTGTCAAGCCGTTCCCTTTTTCATCTTCCTTCTCCTCGGCTCTGTATTTCAGGCTAGGGCAGAGTTATGGGCTGCTTGTTGGCACCGCGCCCGTGCCAGCATACGTCAAACAGCGGGTATACCTTTCCCTGCAGCTCAGCCTGGTAAGAGTAGATGAAGCTGAGCTCATCGGGGCTGTCCGCGTTATAAAACGTCAGCTCGCCCTTCTCGTAGTCCAGAAAAAGCCCTATGCATCGGGGCTGCGTCGTGAGGGGTAGGGCGACGCGTGGACCGGCGAAAGCTTCGTACACGCGTCCCTCCCTAAGACCGATCAACCACATGCCGCCTTCCGGAGTCTTGTTCAGTTTGCCTTTGCGGGGAGCCGTTCCTTTGATCAGGCCCACCCGCCATTTCGGTTTGTCGTCCACCCGGACCTCCCAGTAATGCTTGCCCGAGGAGAAACCGCGACCGGTCAACACGCAGTAGCTGAAGGTGAAACGTTCGGGGTTGTTGGGGAGACGGTTAAGGAGGACGCCGCACTCGACCGAAGTGTTGTCCTCACTTAGCTGCAGCATGGGGTGGGCCGTCAAAGGGTCAAACTTCAGGCGCTCACGAGCTACAGAGGGAGGAATGTAGAAATAAATATGCAAACAAGCTCCACAAACATTTCTCTATTCATGGTATTCCGTTCATAACTTTTGTCAAGGGAATTTGTTAAGTAAACAGTTCCCTGCTTCTAACAGCAAATATCAACATTAACTTATCTTGAATGTGTGACTCAGACTCTCACTTCCAGACCTGGGGGGGGGACCTTAAAGGCTTAAATCTTAGGGTTGTACAAGCAAAGTTTCTAAGCTTTAAGTGAGGTTTAAGGTTTAAACCTCACTTAAACCATATTTGAAATTGTTTACCAGGTAGGACTCTTCTGTGTAATCTTTTCCACACAGAGATCTGGATGTCGTTATGGTTGAAGCCGGGGTTAAAGTTAATGGAGTTATACGTCCTCTCCTCTCTCTGTTCCCGTTGCTGACATTCTTTGAACCTGAAGCATAGGAAAAGAGCCAAGAAACAGGGTGTATACCAACAAGACCGCAGGCCTGCATCACCGCCTCACTCAAACACAAACATACACTGACAGCCATACGTGATGTCACACTGCAAAATACTAACAAAGTCCAAATGTGTTTCTTACCTCGGAGCAATGGATCCATATTTCTGCAAAACAACAGCAAGCAGTGATTATTCTTTCCGATCAGGGCTTTTCTGTCTATTCCAAACTATTTTTGAAATGTGTATTGCCGTTCCACAATGTGTATTGTTGCACTTTTTCTACATCATATCGACACCAATGCAATCCCACTATACAATCCACTCATATGCCAGTGCTTTACGCGCGGCATGGGCTTCCTCCTATGTTAGATCTGCATATGCAGTAATGTGGCGGCGTCCTATTTGCAGTCACTCACTGTGATAAAGCCCAGATGGCCCTCATCGCTCAGGGCGTCCAGCGTGGCCTCGGCCTCCTGGAAGCGCGCCAGCAGCTGGGTCATCTGATCGGCCTGGGCCTGGATGGATGCGATAAGGGTGGAGGCAGTGCTCTCCACACGCTGCATGAAACTGGCCTCTTCCAGCTCCACGTACCGCCTCAGCTCGCCAAACTCCTTCCTCACCACCCACTTAAGCACGTCGGATTCATTCTGCGAGAAACCGCGCGTCCCAGCGCGCATGCAACTCTTACAGCACTTTCATACACGAATTCTGTTTAACTAAGACCGCGCATAGGTTGTAAAGGTAATAATAAAAAAAGCCCATAAACTTCTTCAGTGCAATGCTCTAAAGCACGTATGATTTTCACTGTTATGGGACAGACAAACAAGTCTGAAACAGGTTGTTTTTTTACAAGGTCGTAGACCGTTTCTGAGCCATTTCTAATCGTTCTGACGCGAGATGTGGTTTGTGTGCGGAGCTGTCACTCACTGTGATCCGGGATTTGTTGTAGGCCATTTTACATATCTGATCCTCTAACTTTCGTTTCTGGGTCTGAAAGTCTGTCATCAGGCAGGAAATATCCTCCTACGAATTTCAAATCGATAAAGAGTCAGAACATTAACAGTCACTGAATTAGATACAATGGAGTGCAAGCATTTTAGAGCTAGTCAATCTTTTGCTTTGTACTTGAGAGACCTCTCGCTTGCAGCTCTATTAAATATGACATATTGCAAGTCAGGGTAATCTGTGCCAGTGAACATGAATATGAAACCTTAAACCTAATATGACTCTACTTCAATATTCACACCATGTTCACCAAAAAGTTACATATATATATATACAGAGAGAGAGAGAGAGAGACATGACGCATCACACAATGTTTCTTGTGTCCATAAATATTCAGGACAATAAGTTAAAAAAGAGCACATTCAGTCATGAGCAGCATTTTTCGGTTTCCTTTACAGTTCAGCTACTGAAGTGCACTGAGTAGCACACAAATATCATTGTAAGATTAACTTAATTATTACGATAAGGAATCTACAGCTTTAGGTTTGAGGTTTAATGTGGTTCATTGAAAGCGTACATTTAAGTCTGATTGTCTTTCCTGATTTGAGTAAATAAAAAAATGGATCTTTTTCTAATATAACTCTGTCAGTCAGCGCAGAGATAAGCTCCGAGCTCTGAAAAGCTGTAAAGGATCTTGATTTTCATTTTTTTTTATTCTTTGGTTACACCAAAAAATATTGCTGTCATTCTAAGAAACACTAAAGGACAAAATCCTTAACAGGAAGGGAACATCATTCATTACTGAGGAATTTTAGTTCGGAAAACCGGGGCATACAAAATTACATTATAATGAAAGGTTATTAGGCTTAATGATGAAAATCTAATTACGTCTGTGTCCAGACATCAAAATGAATCTGGATTTTTTTTTTTCCTGCTGATTTCCCCTTGCCGTACAAGGCACGATTCTTGCATCTGCTCCCCCCAGGTCTCTCTCTCTCTCTATCTCTTTTCTTCTTTTTCTCTCGTGCGTCCAGTCTGTCTGTGTGTGAAAATAAGACTGAGGTCAGTACACACGCTCTGCTGTGTACCTTCATGCGACTGTAGACGTTGCTGATCGGCGTGACCTTGTGTGAGCGATGGGCGCCAATGCTTCCGCACAGTCCGCAGATGAGGTTCTGATCCTCCTCGCAGTACAGGCTCAGAGGGTTATTGTGATGGATGCAGGTCTCCGGAGGGGCTTGACCCGGTTCGCTCATCTGCCTCAGGGCGTCCACGATGCGGGCCAGCGTGATGTTGGGAGGGGGGCGGTCTCCGTCCACGGCGCAGCGGCACACGGGGCACTGCAGCTGGCCCAGCGGGTCCATGGTCATGGAGCGGACGCAGCTGCGGCAATAGGAGTGTCCACACTGCAGCATCAGGGGTTCGGTATAGACCTCAAGACACACTGGGCAGCGTAGTTGCTCCTCTAAAGACTCCAAACTGGGCCAGGAATTCATCAGAACCCATTAAAAAACCAATGAGCGCAGCAGGAAAACGCTACAGTAGCCACGTGGAGAGCCAGCGTTAACCGTCGATGAAAATATGGAATGAACAGCGGTGCATGAAAACAGTCCAAAATGATAGCAAACAGAAGTAAAGAGTCGTGTCCAAAAGGTCATGCGAAAACCATGGAAACCAAGGTAAATTTAGCTGTGTGTCGAGACGGGCATGGGCGTCCAGTTCACGGTCCGTGCCATCAGAAATGGAGTCCAGAGTAAGATTTTTCACAATACCAAAAACACTCAAAAAACCAAAACAAAAAAAATCAAGAAAAAGGAGAGCGAGAGAATTGATTGTGTTGATCTGTTGTAGCGGTGCTTGCTGAGCTTTGTGTGCTGATGGAGAATTCTTTTACAGCTGTTGGTGTGTGGTTATCAGCCAAAACCTCTCAAACACAAAAGCAGTGTGATAAGAACGAGGCTGACCTTGTTTTGGTGCTACTCAAGGTCCTTGTAGGCTATTGGCAGGGGTCACCTTCAAAGAATACTTATCAACAACTCTGTCAGCAGACTTAGTAAAGCCACTAAACGCCTGACTGTCAAGTCACACGGTCACTCTTAACTCAAAGCATTAATGTGGCTTTATCGCAAGAGTTAAAGATAAAAGTACATTAGCACTGAGAATGAATTAGAAGCCATAGTTAGGAATGTTTTAACAAAGCCAGGGTCATTTTGAATGATTACACATTCTTTCTCTTACCCCACATCTACTAACGCAAAACAGTCACATGCTGAATATTTACATTCAGTTAAATAGTTTTTTCGTGCAGGATTTAAATGGATGGATCGCACCCCTTTGAGAAGAATAATGCCTCTCTACTCTTCCCAGAAAATACCTAAATACCAACTCTAGAGGGCAGTGTTGGAACACTACAGCAGTAGAAGCCAATGGAGCATAAAGTTGCTGTTTGTAAATGCAGTGGTTCCATCTGCTGGCTGCTCCCCCATCAAGAAAATAGAATGTATTCTCACTAGAATTAAAAAAAAAACATCAAAGATAATAAAGGTACAAGTAGTTCACCGAACAGATATTTATCCATTAAGGACTACGATGGCTTCTGCTGGAATATTCATAGAGTTAACCATTATTAGCTATGCGTATGTCACTGTTAAAGAGACATTCTGTTCATCGGGTTTGTTTTGTGTTTTTTTTTTGATGTTTGATTTTTTTTAATTGAGTCCCCGCGGTCTCATCCTGTCTCAGGTGTAAGTATACAGAGCTTCCAGTCGGTGAAACAAACAGTCTGTCACTGACTCTCTGAAGCCGTGACGCTTGCTCCCTAAGAGGTGCTCTTAATTAGCACACGGTGCTACTCAAGGCCATAAAGTGCTTTGTCACTGAGTTTATACTGACTCACTATACTGCACAGAGATCATTACCTTTATGGATTTAATATGGTGCCAATGCACATATGAGCTTAAATGCATCCGAGTTTCATATTTTCCACTCTTCTTAAAGAGTCACACCGGAGCAGTAGTCTCATTGATTTAATGTAATTGAAATAAAACTGATTTTCTAATGAACTCTTAAATTAAAAAAATTCACTTATGAATAGCTTTGATAATGCTGCATGTCAATGAAGTATCATATAATTCAGAGGTGGTTAAAGTATTGATTTATTTAACGGTCTTTAGAAGACAAACTCCATGTTCTCATCAAAACTCCTGCCTCACTCACCCTTACACTACTAGGTTTAAGACAAACACACAAACAAACAAGCCAGAAACATTTGTTTAAAATCACCTTTATTTCAAGATTTTTTTTAACCATACAGATCTTAAGGCATCTGCACAAAACACAGTTTTTGCAGAGGTTTAAAAAAAATCACTTTCCCTCGGATGTTGGACGGGTTCAACAGGATTATATATACATATACATATATATATACATATATATATATGTATATATATATAGATATAGATATAGATAGATAATTTGCCTATATATAATATATATGCCTATACATAGGCATTGTTATCGTTCTTTATGTATTATCATTATCATACTCTTAAATACAGCTATTCTCATTATTTCATTTCATACTCTTGATTTCGTACAGTGGCCAGACATAGTGAGCAATGACAGAGAGAGAAACAGTGTTTTTTTAAATCCATTAAATATGTACATAGAGAGACTTCACGTCACGCACACACACACACACACACGCACACACAGCAGGCTGCACGGCACTACAGGAGGGAAAGACCACATCAACTCAATGCTGTGATGCATTTATTTACAGGTCCCTAATAATACGGCACGATGTCGCCAAAGGGGGGCGGGGGGGGGGGGTCGCCTCTCGTAGAAATAAGGGCTAAACTGAGAGAGACTGGGTATACATTTGTTTTTCGTTTTAAATTCTTTTTTTTTTTCTTTTTTTTTTTTGTTTGTTTAGTGGAGTGTGTGAGGGTCTTGGCAAAAGGCCAGGCAGGCAGGGAAGGGAGAGGAAGGGGAACGGCAGGGGCATCAAAGATGACACGCGAAAGGCAGACGAGAAAAATCTGACGACGACCCCGTGAGTCACGCTAAGCGCACCCTGCCGCCCACCTTCCAAAAACAGACTAAACTCAGACCAAGAGTTAAGATGAGGCTGTTTCAGTAAATGAGGGTGTGTGTATATATATGTATGTATATATATATATATATATATATATTTTTTTTTTTTGGGAAGGGGGGGGGGGGGGTCTGAATACACGTGACGTTGACATCGTGCTTCTCCAGCGACAGGCGTTCGACTACTCGGACACATTGACTCGGAAGGTGACGCGGCCCAGGAACTTGTCACGTTCGTCATTGTTCCGCAGGTCAGATCCCTCCACCTTGCATTCAATGGTCAGCTCTGAGTTATAATCCTGCTTAGTAAGCAGCAGCTTCACAGCAACCAGCGGCTGTACATAATTAGGCTAGAGAGAGAGAGAGAGAGAGAAAGAGAGAGGGAAAGAGAGAGGGAAGGAGGGAAAGAATGATCAAGTGGGAATGAGAGAGAGAATATAATAGCCAAAAGCATGACTCTGACCAATCTCAGATCTTATGGTAAAGTTTCTGACCGATGTCATGTCTCACGGTAAAGTTTCTGACAGATGTCATGTCTTATGGTAAAGGATCTGACTGATCTCATGTCTTCTGGTAAAGGTTCTGACTGATCTCATGTCTTCTGGTAAAGGTTCTGACTGATCTCATGTCTCATGGTAAAGTTTCTGACTGATCTTATGTCTTATGGTAAAGTTTCTGACTGATCTCATGTCTTACGGTAAAGGTTCTGACCGATCTCAGGTCTTATGGTAAAGTTTCTGGACATCTTGCAAATCACAGTGACAGTACACAGTGTACTTACATGTGCTTTTTTGCCATAGTACGGGAAGTACATCTTGTCAAATCTTCCCTCAGCAGGGAAATACTGCATTTGCAGGGGGGTTTCTCTCTGGAGGACAGGGATTAAGACGAGACAGAGAAGGCATGAAGCGACAGTGAAGACAATGGGCAAAGCAATGGGTATCATGTAGTCTGTGTTCTGTTGCCTGGAGCAACAGATCCAACCCTATTATGTCGTCCAAGATATGGTACAAACTTACCATTGTACGTTACAAACATGAGCAAAAGATGACTGAACACAATACATCTCATTGACTACACCCACCCCCACACACACACACACCCACATACACACACACACACACACACCCACGCACCATGATACAACACAAAAAAATACTTCCCAGCACTCCAATTTCGGTGGCTGTGGTGAGCATGGAAGCACACACAAACCATACCCAAAGGACTCACAGCTTTAAATCCCTCTCTCTCTCACACACACACACACACACACACATCCAATAAGAAACTTACGACTCCATCATTACTGTGAAAAAGGTTTCATTTTCCTCATCACCTTGAAAGCAGCATACACACACCTTTTAAATCCTCTTGTATGCAGACCCATCACAAAAGCACGCATATACACACATATATGTGCAATTCAGAGAATAGCCATAAATGGCTGTGCTACTGTTATTGCAGTCACCAACACACACACGCTCTCACACACACACACACACACAGTGAGCATTAATGAAAGAAGTGACCTTCCACTGCTTTCCTACAGTGTGAATGCTATGGAAATTGGAAATTCCCATCACATATCTGACCACCGATGTGGTGAAAAGGGGATGTTTGGTTATCAGATAAGTCTGAATGAGACTTCATTTAAAAAAAAAAAAAGTCAAGTCAATGGATGACAGTTGAAATAAATTGAAGTTAAAATGGTCCACTGACTGCTGTTGGTTAATCCTGTAAACAACTCAGGAACATAATTATTCAAATGATAAAAAGAAGCGAGTCAAATTAAAGCGAGCAGAGCAGGAGGAGCCCGTTAAACACCGAGGGAAAGATAAAAGGGCCCTGCATTGGCAGTTCATCCATTAAGGTCATCCAAAACATTTAACCTTTCTAAACGTCATATTTCGACGCAATGCATCGTGTACGTCGACCGGTTATTTTGTAGCTGCAGCTTTTGTTAACCGCGACGTTGCGACAGGATGCAAACGCGTCTTTTTAGAGACGAAATATATGAACTTGTACGACGTCCTCAGCTTGACGGCTACAGCCATCCAGAAAAGTCAAAGTCATCTCAATAACAGGTATTAAAGATGATCTGTGCGAGTAGTGAGTCGAGCCAGAAAGTACACTTTGAATCAGAACCAGTGGAAATATACTGAGTGGAAAGGTACTCGGAGGCATCATACACACATTGAGGACACCAATGAAAGCAGAGCTGGGACAGATACGAAGCCAAGCTGTTCCTAAAGAGCAGAGGTCGCCGGCAAGAGCGCTCTGTGTTTAAGTATACTTAAAAAAAGTAGCAATGGACTCTCACACAGGTCAGAGGTCACAGAGAGGTTCGGGAAGGTCATGGAGGTTATTGATACGAGTGCGCGAGGACAGGATGAGGACGAGGCGGTGCTGAAGCGCTAAGGGTTTTATCGGCGAAAAACAAAGGCAAATATGTTGCGTATCGGCACCATCTTGGGGGGAGGGGGGGAGGGGGAGGGGGAGGGGGGCGAAAGTATCCAAAGATAACATGAATGGCACTAAACTGGCAATGAGGATCATGTGCACTTGATATTTCTGACGATCTCATGTTGCGTTCCGTCATCCTCTATCAATCCTACTTGATCGCCTCCCTCGGCCTATTCATAGACCTGGATCGCATGAAACCGCAATGATGGCCATACATTGTAATTACAGCATAATTACAACACACTGCAAGGTTTTTCTTTTTTCACAAAAATCGTGTTCAGATGGAGCACGGCACCTGTCAGATGAGGCCAAAACGCGTTACTGTGATCTTATTTAGTAAATGTAGCACTAGGGAAGCTGAATTTCATTTGCTTTTTTTGTGTGTCTGTGTGTGCATACAATTGTCAATGGCAATGCTGCAAATGAGCCAATACTATGTAGCCAGATGCACCTTCACAAAGGTTAACCTACTTGTGAAGGGTTCATGTAAACATAGTAGTATGATGCACACCTGGTGGTGGAGAGAGGTGGTTTGTGTGATCTCTGTATTAGTTGCTGTTTAAAGCGGCAGGGACGTAGCGGTTACAGGTTCGGAGCTGAACAGAAGCAGTGCAGAGATATGGAGAGAGAGAAGAAGAAGAAAACTGGGGCTTGAACCTTTGGGGGGGATAAAATGGGAGCCAGAACCCAACTTCTTACCCACCAGTGAACTGCCGGCGCTACAGGCAGCGTGGAGAGAGACCAAATACAAACATTTAAAAACGCAAGACACATCCATACATACACACACACACACATACACACACACACGCACATACACACACACACACACACACTCACTTTCACGCATTATAGCACATATGGTACCCAAATATAGAAAAAAAAATTGCAAACAGAAACACACACACAAAGGTACGGAGACTAGTGTTACAACTCAAAGTCACTTCATAGATCACACACACACTCACACACAGAGTGAGAGAAAGAAAGTGAGAGCAGTTGTTTGAGGAGTTGTACCTTGGCTGTGCAGTTGATGTATGGATCTCCACGTGGCTTCAGACCAATAACCTGCAGAGCAAAAAACACACACAATCACACACGCACGCACACACACAGACAAACAAGTTTCATTCTTAATTTGAGCTGCCTACTTATGTTGATGGAAAAAATCCAACTAGATGGAAAAAAAACTAATAAATGACAGGCAGTAACTAATCTCTACCAGAGAGAGACATAAGCTCTGACTAAGATATTTTGGGAAGAGCAGATCAGACTTTTAAAGACCGATAAAACTGGTGAATCTCTAAATTTAGTCAGGCACAGAACTGCAGATGGTGATATGCACAGAGCAGATGGCAGAAGCGAACTGCACTGTTCTGAACGCTTTGTTACAATAAATCTTTAAAATAAAAAAAATGCAAAACGCTTCCGAAAGGCATTTCAATGGCAGAAAAGCCTCTCCCAAAATAGTGTGTCGTCGTGTAATTAGCCATTTTCAAATGAATGCTGTGCTTTGCATTGTCTATCAGGATGACTCTGTACATCCTAAATAACACAGTACATTCCTCCCATTTTTTCGTCCAGACACTGCACATATGGGCTAAGATAAACTAAAGTTCACCGTGTGTGACAAATGACACACTCTAACAGCCAGCGCAGTCAAGTGTGGTTTCCAATGTGAAGCAGATTATCAGCCTTCCATTTTAAACCTAACTTCTGCAACGTGTTCAGTCCTGGGATTTTTCTGACTGGTTTTCCAGTGGAGGCAGAGGATATTATGGTGCTAGTTTTATTGTGTGTGTGTGTGTGTGTGTGAGGCTTGTTTAACAACTGTCATTAATTCATGGGCAAACATGCCTGTGTCAGTTTTATGCTTCAACATCTGTTCGTTCTTAGTATTCTGCAGTGTTGAATGTACTCTGAACAGTGTTAATCTATTCATGGATAGTGTCCGCTGAGCGAGAACTGTGACCTTCAGTTCCAGGCAACTGCAATAAACTTGGGGAAAAAAAAACCCACAGTGTTTTCACTGACAGGTTTTTTTTCCCCCCAAGTCCATTTCAATCTCAACCTTAACCACCTTCTAAGAAACAAACTAACGGGAAACTGGCCTCTGCCAGACGCTGACAGTTTGTGAGAACGCCGCTTTGCTATGCCGCATGTGACAGTCCCTCGAAGGAAAAAAAAAGAAAACCGACCGAGCGAGACCAGAGGAGACGCGGCTAGCTATCGGCGGCCGGTAAAAAAAACTCACCCGGTTCATCTTAACCAGGACGCAGGGCTGTCCCTCGGCGTAACCGAAGGTGGTGTCAGCCAGGCCGGAGCACTGCCGCAGCAGGCTACGCTTGAATTGGCACACCTTCTTTTCCGCCGCGTCGTCCTGATTGAAGTACTCGCCCACCATACACAGCTCGTTCTTCTCCTGCACTGTGTCGTTGTACTCTGCAGCACAGAGGAGACAGTAGCGACAGCAATGGACAGACAGCCCCACTCTTCTCTTCTAACGGAATGAGATTTGTGGAGCAGCGGTGGTCCTGATACACATTTTGGAGCGAGATTCCCGAATGTTTGGAATGAGATCGGGTTGGACTTTGTTTTTTTAGGGTTAGGTTTACGTTCAGGTTGATCTGTTCTCAGAACTCTTTTGGTGTTTAATATCAATCTGTGAGAAGAGATGATATTTTTTTGCACAGGAGATGTTATGTCTCACATAGACTCATTGCTGTCAGTGGAATGGTTGCGTTGTCTTCTGAATCTCTTAACCTCCTTACAGTCACACATACGGCTTGGGTTTGAAAATGTATTCTATTACGATTTCAATACCAAGTTTATACTGATTAGCATGAAATTGTGGTGTCTCAGGAACAGCCATGGGTACACACACATGAAGTGGAAAACATACCACACCGCACACATACACACACACACACACACACACACACTCACACACACGCAGAGGAGCGTTTTTAGGCACAGGCAACCTAGGCGATCCCCTAGGGCGCCACCTGCAGGGGGACACTGACTGGGTGCCCCACACCCCCCTGTCTGACCCTTAAAAAATATGGAGATCTCGCCTAGGGTGCCAGAATGCCCAGAAACGCCA
Source organism: Chanos chanos (assembly GCF_902362185.1). NCBI lineage: Eukaryota > Metazoa > Chordata > Actinopteri > Gonorynchiformes > Chanidae > Chanos > Chanos chanos. The sequence continues at coordinate 10,485,456 of NC_044500.1, read as the reverse complement.
CTGCGCACACACACACACCAATCCAAAGCAGTAAGACGCTACACCAAGGGTGTCAAAATCCAGTCCTGGAGGGCCATGGTCCTGCTGTTTTTCTTGTGGACTAACTAAATACAATCTCTGACTGGCGGAAGAGCGTGCCCACCTGTTTTCAAGGTGAAAATCAACAGGTAACTAAGAGGTGAAAACAGAAACCGGCAGGACCCTGGCCCTCCAGGACCGGCTTTTGACACCCCTGCACTACACAGTGGACGCTGACTGTTGATAACCCCAGTTAGAATGAGTGAGTGAGAGAGACAGTGGTGGAGTTCTGGTTCAGTTGACTTACGCTGCAGGAAGGACTCCAGGTGCTTGACGTACCGGTCGTATTGCTGAGGGATGGTGCGGTTGAACCCGATGTCCATGGACTTGGGCCGGATAACCAGACCTGAACAAAAAAAAAAAAAAAAAAAGGGAACCACCAGACGCGGTTTCTCTGTGATGTGGGCCTCTGCTTCACATTTAAAGCAAAACACACGAGCTAGGCATCCCGGTGCCGATTGAGTGAAATAGCAAAGTGTACTTCACCCACCTGTTCAATTCATTAGTTTCAGTACAGGTAACACTGACTTTGTTGCAACGCAGCGATAAGACAATGGTGATAACAATAAGGCTAACAGCAAAGTATAAAAACAGGAAACAAACAACAAACAAACAAGAAAAAAAGACCACGTAACGATGCACCGTGGGGGTTAATCGTGCTTTTTAAGACTTGACTAATTTGCCGTTGTCTAGTTGTTCTCAGAAAGATTGTTTGGCCCGCGGCAGTGGAGAGAGAGAACATTCTACCCCCTGATACATTTCAAAGAGAGGGAGGGAGAGGAGGTGAAGAGGGAGGGAGAGGATCAGTGGGAGGAATAAATTGTCGCTCAGAAGAGGGTGAGAGTGGGCTGGAGAGAAAGACAGCGATAAAAGAGAGAAAAAGAGGGAGAGAGAGATAGAGAGAGAGAGAGAGAGAGAGAGAGAGAGAGAGAGAGAACCTGTAAGCAATCTCACACATTCCAGGGCTCAGCTACACTCCCAACAGGGCCAGAGGAGAGAACTGGAGTGCTTTCATGAAACCTGTAGCACAGGAGTGTGTAGGCTGGACAGTCAGAGTATGCGTACATGTGTTTGTGTGTGTGTGTGTGTGTGTGTGTGTGTGCGTGTGCGTGTGCGTGCAAGGAACAGTAATGGCCAATGAGTCACGCAGATAATTGTAGGAAATTATCCATAGTACACACAAAACTATTTACCACATTAACGTATGCATAAACTCTGAGAGAAACCCATGAACTGCTCTGCTACTCTCAACAGTTAACCCAATATCCATTTTAAAACTTCCGAGTGTTTATGCGACTCACAGAGCATTGGACACAAGCAAGATTTCAAATCATAAGTGGGACACATGAAAGTCATTATAATAAACATTAAAACAGAAATGCACAGCAGAGAAACATAATTTGAGGAGGTTGTGTTTTTCTGTGTGGCCAACATGACTCTCTCTCTAGGCCGTCAGGCTTCACAGTCAGAGCGGTCGAGTCTTTATAGCTTTGACTGTTCAAATCACCCCAGCAGGGTGAGTGTCAGGGCAGATATCAGAGAACCAACAGACATCCTCCCTAACTGAGGAGAAGTGGAAAAGTTTTTGTGTGTGTGTGTGTGTGTGTGTGTGTGTGTGTGTGTGTGTGACTGTGAATCAGAGAGAAACTGAAAATGAAAAGTGTAGACAGAATCCCAACAGCAGAGCTAAGTGTGAGTGTGTGTAAGCGTGTGTGTGAAGGATGAGATAAGGAGGGCCCAGTGGAGTGAAAGATAAAACGAGGATGCTTATGTATGCGTGTGTGTGTGTGTGTGTGTGTGTGTGCGCGTGAGGACCGAAGGACTGGGCCAGAAACTGCACAGAAAACCTGCTTTGATGAAAAGATGATGTGAAGAAACTAGGCAAGTGCCAGTTTGTGATTATGTGGCTATTCTTTTGCACCACAGCACACACACACACACACACACACACACACACAAAGACTCTGTTCCCTTTTGGACTCGACAGGGGGCAATGCATTCTTACGTAAAGCAATCATGCACCACATGAACCAGACTGGTCTTCTCTTCATTATGAGCAATGTGTGTGTGTGTGTGTGCGTAACGGCTGTCGGTGTGTGGGAGGCTATTTCATTTCTCCAGAGCATTCTATGGTCAGTAAGAGCGATCAGAACGCTTAAAACACTTCATTTAAATCCGCCAGTTTTAATACATGCGCTGAATGTCACTAACAAATGTTAGTACATCTGTCCTGTCATTCCATCTTTTCATTTTTTTTTTCTTCTTCTTTTCCATTTCTCATACCTGTCCTCCATTACTATTCATCTTACTTTCCTACCATTTCTGACGTGCTGTGCGGAGGTGAAGTAGGACTGAAGCATTGTACAAGCGTTGCGTAGACGTTAGGGAAACGTTACCTGGGTTAGCCACTCTGTCCCTGTATTTGGGGGTGTAATCGTCCAGCGTCTGCAGCATGACCCACATGGTCAACGAGAACATCCCAGCGAGACATCCATAGAAGACCAAGTAGAACAGGAAGATCAGAGCTACAGAGACAGAGAGAGACAGAGAGGAGGGGAGGGGGTGACTGCGTTGACATAAGACTGTACACTTAAGCTTTGTCAGTCGGTAGTGAAGTATAATACTCATCAGATGGAATGTTGAGTAATGTAGCACTGCTCTACATGCACACACACACACACACACACACACACACACACCCCTGAAATACAAACAAATAAACAAATACATTCCCATTTTCTTATTTGGAAAACTGGCTGCCTCTGATAGGAGTATGGACTTCATCCTGCACAGATATGAATTCTCCATCCTGAAATGACAACATATAGTGCAATAAACTGTGCAAACACCACACTACACTTTCATAACAGATTCATCTCAGATAAAAGACAACAGTCCACTAAACAGCCAATTGGGATCTCCTGAGTGGGATAACTAGCGAATCAGAGCAGGGCTTCCACACAGGCAGGGAGTAATTGAGGTGAAGGATGAGTGTAGAGGGACCAGGAGGAATAGCTCTGATGTTTGAACAGCGCTGATCTCTTAGAGAGATCTCCATGGCAATAGAGTCAGAGAAGAGAAAGACACATGGACACATACAGGGAGACTACGGCAACAAAACAGAAAGAGAAATGTTTTCAATGTGCTTGACCTGAGAGAGTGTATTTGGATACACTCGTTTTTAATAATACCTATTGTAAAAAGCATGCTACAAATAAAATCAAAGTAAACTGAACTGAACTGAATATTTTCTTGAACACACACACACAACACTTACATACATATATATATATATATATATGTAGAGAGAGAGAGAGAGAGAGAGAGAGAGGGAGGTAGAGGGAGAGGGAGGATATAGGGAAGGAAGACAGAGAAAGAGTTAGAGATTGCAAGGAGAGAGGGCCAGTGACGTAATCCGTGAGATAAGGTGAGAAGGCGACAGAAAAGGAAAGATAAATTCAGACAGGAAGATTTGGCAATAAAGGCAGATAAAGCAATGTGAATACATCTGCAAGACGGAGAGAGAGAGAGAGCGATAAGACGGGAAAGAAAACCAAAGCCGTTAAATAAAGACAGACAGCGAAAAAAGCAGCCACTGTATTTTCCATCTGTGAAAATGACAGGGAGGGATTAGGCACAGAGCAGACAGAGCGAGGGAGAGACGGAGAGAAAATGGAGTAAAGGAGGAACAAAGTAAGAAACGCAAAAATGAAGAAGAGTGAAAAAGGAAGATACCAGAGAGAGAGAGAGAGAGAGAGAGAGAGAGAGACACTGAGTTTAATTATAGATGCATTTCTTCTCTCCTCATGTCTCTGAGGTAAACTGGAGCTATTTATAGTCTGTGGGGGAGGACAGTTTAGTGATGGCACAGCACTGGCCCGGGGAGAGGAGCACTACAGCTTTATGGCATGCATCTCTCTCTCTCTCTCTCTCTCTCTCTCTCTCACTCTCTCTCTCTTCCTTCTGCTTCATGCCATAACGTCCATATCAAGCATGTCCACTCTTCAGCACAGTAGCCAGTAACACATGTTAACACTTTATCATTTTCATATGCAGGGCACATTTAACCTGACAGACTCTTAAGAACTTACAGGACATAAAGGTACAGTTTGTCTCAGAGTACAGTCTTTACCTACAGCACAAAAAATAAACGAAACCAGAACTTAAGTCTGAATCAGTTTTGTTTGTTTCATTATTTATTTATCAAAATCCCTCCTTGTTTTCTTAAGCATGGAAACAATTTTATTCTCTAAACCCAACCAGTTAAGTCATCTTTTGCACATTAAAGCAGGAAGAGATGTGTCAGTGGTTTTAATCATTGGCTGATGACTGATTTACGCACTGCATAATGGTCAGTGCATTCGTTTTGTTCTCATCACAGAACCATTTGGCGGCCGTAAGCAAAAAGCACACCAAGATGCTGAGTGCTTTTATCTCCTCTAAACAGCCTCATCTTGACCTTTAAAAGGAGTCTGCCTGGGAAAGTGGAGGAGGATGAAGAGGAGGAGGAGGTGATTAGACTCCTGATGAGTTTGGCTCGGCTACCCTGAACCCCCTCCTGTCGCCACAGACTGATAACTGATCGACAAGAGTGCAGCCCTCAATCGATGTGCTGCCTCTCTCTCTCTGACTCTTTCTCTCTCTCTCTCACACACACACACAAACACACACACAGATGCACACACACACTTTGTGTGCTCGCTCTCTCTCTCTCTCTGCCCTTTACCAACAACTGAGAGCCCAGAGTTCCTGCTGTAGAGCAATGGGCATCTATCAATCCATCACTTCCTGCATGGTTCTGCACAGCAGTAAAGTATATTCAAGAGACAAACACTACACTACACTCAAACGGTGCACAACGGTTCTCAAAACTTTTCACCTTCATCCACCTCATTTCATCCACAGCGTGAACGACAAAAAATGTTAACAGTATTTTATTTTTTATCTGCTGCAGTACGCCGCATGTGTGAGTAACTGAGTGAAGCAGAGATGTTTGAAACATTACAGATACAGACAGTCTCTTCTTTCCCATGTTTTATCTACTTCTGTGACAACATCCATGAATTGCACCACACCTCAGGTGCATTTCAAATAATCCGACTGGTCGCACAGAACGTTGCCACTTTTAAAAGAAGAAACGACACACTCGATTCAGCGATTCATTTCATATTGTGCGAATACTCTCTGTGATACTCTGTGAGTTCTCCGAGATAAAAATTCTGGGATTGCTTCATAGTGAGTGGCCCAAAATACACCACGCTTACGGTACTAACAAAAGGGGCGAAAGGCCAACTCCTGAAGCACAGTGAAAAAGCCTGGTCTTCTAGAGGAGTGATAGACCGAGAGACAGAGAGCTTAGTTAGAAAATGACACAATCATGAGAAAAATCCCTCTGAAGTAGGGGGAGGTCATACTATTTGAAAGTGCAGTGAAGAGAGAGATGAATATGGTTAAGGTTTGGTTCTAAAGAATGCACGTCATATTTTGTAATGTACTGACTATAATCTCTTAGTCTTTCTTCAGTAATTCTTTGATTGAACTCTCTGTGCTCTTCTCAATCAGCGCCAGCATTCATAGAACGGCCAGTGCCTACCAAGAGATTATACGGAAACAAAAACTAAGCTGACAGACAATTCCTTTGTTTAAACCGTTGTTGTGACAAGTTTATTACGCCAGCATTTGACCTTGTGACAGTGGGTTTAAGCGTTACCAGATCCTCCCTCGTTGCCTCGTCCCCATTCACGTTTGCCAATTTCAGAGATGTCACTCAAATCCATCCCCTAACATATCAACTCCCGCTACCCTGCAACGAAAATCAAAATAACAGTACCACCCTCACCCCTGCGGGTCTTCCAGTCTACCCACCACTCTCTACCTCAGGCTCCTGTTTCTGTACGACTCCTCTCCACACACCTATGGTCATGTTTCAGTGTGTTTCTCCTTCCTCTGCCTTGTGCCCTCATTATTTCCTCTGAGAACATTCTAGAACTCCTGAGTGACCTCCTAACCTAGGAGCGGGACTTCCTGAGCCAAACTGAGCGGGAGAGAGTAGAGAGGAGAGATACAAAATTTATATGTGTCACAAACTAGGACCATACACACACAGAGACACACACACACACACACACACAAAGACAAAGTGGAAGTGAATGTGCGTTTTTGTGTGTGTGTGAAGGAGAGAACTTCGAGTGAGACAAAGAGAGATGACGGGGAAATGACACAATAGAAGAGACACAGAGAGATGACTTCCTTAACAGCTCTCACGCTGCACTCGGCTGTCATACGTGAGCAAGCTGTCAGTAACTAAAACGTGAACAACCAGTTCCTCTCAACCCCAGTCAGACCCCTTGGCTGGCCGGCCGGCCAAGAGGGTTATAAATACCCTTTTGAGTGAGGGTGGGTGTGCTAAACACCCCATGAGATTGTAGGCTAGGGTGCGGCGGGGTAATTTAGGGTACCATGCCAGGAGCATGCATGGTAAAACGAGTAGGCACTTTTTGGGAGCCAGCTTTTTGAAAACCGATACGAATGAGTTAAGTTCCATACCGGTTGTGCACCTCAAAATCCACACACTCTGGCCTTTTATACATATGCACCACATTACTGAGCAAACAGGCCAGCACGCATTAACACGCACTCCCATTTAAACTAGCTAACCTATTGGTAACCCATGACATTCTGTTTAAGCTCGGCTTGGCACAGGATGCTCTTCAGACAAATTCTCATGGGGGGGGGGGGGGGGGGGGGTCTGGGGTTCAGTAGTATATCATGTTGTCAATGACTGCTGTAAACCTATACAGCCTCTTGCTGTCACTGCACAGGGCATTCTGCGAACTCGGCTAACTACCGTCACATTCATTTATAGCATGCACGTTCGTAGCGAAAGATAAACATAAACAGACAGCTTACGGCTGTAAAACATAAAATCCGCTATTATAATACGTGGACCTAAGAAACAATTATCAAAACAAAAAACGGTTTACTATGTAATTACTCTATTTAGGGTACTTAGATCATATAGGTTTGATTACCACTGCAGTAGTACCAGAGGTTAGTGTCCATTTGAACTATGTATTACTCTACATACTGACCCTAACAATGTTTACAGATAGTTGGTTTTTCAAAACAGTCGTGTGTCACACCAATTCTCATTTGGCAAAATCAGTGGTGCTAATGCTGGTGGCTTCACTCTGATTGGTCCTAATAGCCTCATTTTGAATCTGCTTCCAAACTATATGGGATCCTTCAGCAGGCAAAGCAGACATGTCTCAAACCTGTGATCTTGTTTTCAGTGCACATCCTGGTACAGCAATATAAAATGATCATAACGTGTGGATTTTTCTGGAAAATTCATACAATGAAGATGGCAAAGGTGACAAAGAGTAGAAAGTTTGCAGGCCATTTACATAAATCTACACATTACAACAATACTACACCCATCCACACATTCATGGTGGAGCAGAGTGTGAAGGAACAGTATGTGTAGGTTCTATAGCTTTGATTTGGGCATTTGGGGCAGGGTAGAATTTAAGAGTATACTCAGTGATGATGAAGAGAGGAAAAAGAGGGAGAGATTGGAGGAACAAACAGCTGTGATTCCCTCCTCTACCAGAGCCTTCCCTCCAGGCAAACATGGAGAGCAAATCTTTTTTTATCTCTGTTCATTGTTCCGTCACTACATATTACTCAAACATATGATTTCTTCCTTTCTTCTTCTTCTTCTTCTTTTTTTTTCAGAGACTGGGCGGGGAAACAACGCTTCAGCATGGGACTGGACGATTTTTAACATTTTTAGCGTAGCAATGGGGTCGTGGCGGTTTTAGCTGCTTGTGGGAAAAGAATGGGTGAGGAGAATGCAGAAACCACCGTGTAGGCCCCACAGTATTGGCCAAACAAAGCACAGGAAAACACAAAATCTCTGCCAATTTGCCCCTGAGATCATCATTTGAACCTACGCCAACAGAAGGCATTGGTTGTAAGACTGAAAGGATGCTTTGGCACACATGAGTGCGTGAGAGAGGACAGCAAGTAACTTTGCCTAAAATCTGAACGATCTGAAAAAGTAGCCCGATAGCCTACAATTTCAGAACGTCACTTATCTGTTATTCCATTTTAAACTTCAAAAACTAATCCTGAAAGCTCAGACATTCACATGGACACACACAAACACACACACACGCACATGTACGAATACACAGACACAAACACAAACACAAACACACACACACACACACACCCTGTCCCTAAATGAACACATGGCCCTGACCTGCGGGGCCATTTCACGCTAGCGTTAACTCCGCAGTGCCTGGTAGGAGCAGAATGTTTCATTGATAAAATGCCATAACAAGCTCATTGTTTGCCATGTGAAAGACTTGCATCACTGCCACATGGCTGGCTCCATTGGAGAAGAATGTTCCTTTCATTGCCCGCTAACTGCCCATGGTAAACAGACAAGCCAAGAGAACACTATCCACTTGCATCAATCGACCTCGTTCAATTGCCCAACCTTCAAACCTCGGGCTTTCAACCACCTGTGGAACCCTCAGTGCAACTACAATGCAACTCAGTGGATCTTAAACCAGGGCTACCGTTTTGACTCGTATGAATGGGTTCTGTGTATACGTAAGAATCTGGCTTTTGATGTACACGTGCCTGAGTTGATTCAGTGTGAGTATAAAAGTATGTGTTACGATTCTGTTCATCTCACTGCTTTGTACATGTTTCATTCAGATGCACATGCTAGCCTGAAATGTTAATTAATCAACTGCTTGCACTCATATTGTCTTTGGGTGAACTGTAAACAAGGGAAGAGCAGCCACCATCAGCAGGATACTGTTCTTGATATGAGTTGCACAAATAGAATTCCACTGGGGGGAAAAAATTTAACTTTTTAAGAGTTAAACAAATATGACAGCAGATAATTACTTTTCCAGTTACAGCTGATGCCATGACCTGGGTGCATGTGGAAACTACAAAAAGAAGGCAGGAAGATATATATATATATAAAAAAAAAAAAACGTTCCGACAAACTTTGTGAATATCTCAGCATTCCTCAATACTTGAAGAGCGCACTGTGCCTTGCGTTAAAGAAAATGTTGTCACCTTTCAGCTAGCGTACTTCAAAGCAGCACTGTTGTAACACTGCGGTGGGAATTCTGATACTGCTTTGTTTTTTTTTTTATATACTATGTGTATGCATGTGCATCTGTTTGTGTGTAAGTGTGCATGTGCAGATAAAGTATATAAAATTGTGCTGTATTTCTTGATGCAAGGATGTTACTGCACTTGTGTGAGAGGGGAAGAAAGCAGATTAACCACTAACTACTGTAGCTACTGTACAACTGGGCAGACTGAACAGTAATAAACAGGGCTAATCCATAGAGACATATACCAGAGTGCAGAAGGACTGACAAACTGATTAGGAAGTGAGATCAAAAAACTCCACATTAACTCGAGCCAAATCCTTTTTTTTTTTATCTCTTTAAAGCTCAACCTTCATTCTCTGGCTTTCTCAGGGAAACTCAAGGCAACTGGGACGTCGAGATGAGACAGACATGACAGCGCTTCTACTGCGTAGTTTTTTTTGTGTGTTTTTTTTTTTTTAATTCCTCTGTCACAACCAGGTCAATTCTCACGCATCACGGTCTCAGCAGAGACTGTGATCTCAAACCACAGTATTCGCTCATTTAGACTCTTCACCAAAATGGGTGGGGCCTCATCTATAGATGCCATAGGTTTCCTTATCGTTACCTATAGCTGCGTTAATATTCTTGAACGGTTAGCGCTCCTGATAGCCAACCAGTAACACATCTCACCTCAGGCACAAGGACGAGTATATTAAATTCCATCAGCACACAGATGTGTATAATGTAGGCTACCAAGTAGAGCTTGCTACAGGACAACCCGCAGAGATAAAACAGTCACTAGACCACATTTTATCATCTGCAGCTGCCTTCTTAGAAAAAAACCCCACAAGAGATGCATGGCTCCCATTCGTTTTGTTTCCACATTCCTTGTAGTGGCAAACAATTGGAATGTTGTTGTTTTTCTTTTTTTTAAATAGCAATTAGCTGTCTATCAGAGGCCTCCTTGCCCGCAGTCGAAAGAGAACCGATTTGACCTTGAGAGGAGAGGGGAGGGACAGGGGGAGGAGAGAGCTAAAGCAATGCGCCGAGGAACACCCATCCGGGTGTGAAACGCAAAGGGTACCGCAGAATGAGAAACACAACACGGACATCAATTTAGTCAACGACTAATCACGTAAAAGACATTCCCTCTACCATAGTTAGTCACCAGGCAACAGATGCTGTTTTAGAAAAGTAAAAACATGATTGCCTTGACATCCTTCAGTACCGCAATATTTTACATATTAAAAGCAATATTGCTATGCACGGCTACATAGCCGTCGAAGTAATTGTGACTACATTCACTTCTTGCAACCCGCAAACGACAAAAGCCCGCTGGCTGACAGACACCTGGAAAAAAACAACAACTGTTTATTCGTATTCACACTCCGTTAAATGTCTACATCTGCAAAATGTAAGAGACGCCAGGTGCATGGCTGATACACTGAATTCTCAAAAGAGACACATATTCTCATATTATCATTCTCGTACACCGACTATCAATAGATAGAGGGGTGAGACGTGGAATTTTCCTCTCTTGCGCGCGTCTCCGGCCGTAAAATACTGCAAGGGTAATTTGCATATCAAATGAATCTAGATCATACGTCACGACGGCAGCGAATGACTGACAGCTAGAAGCAGCCACACACTCCAGTAGTCGCACAGCATAGTAACAGTATCCCGATTATGTTTCCGCTTTTGGGGTACCCCCGCATTGCTGGGCACGCACAAAATCATCGCCTTCAAAATGCTCGAAATAAAGCACGCGCCTGAAGAATAGGGATAAGCAAAAATCCTGATGAGGACAGGTGCCACGGTCGTTTGATCCTTAACGTAACACGTTTGATTTTGATCATATTAAGTTTGTGTGCTTTTGGTGCAAGCCATCATTTCAAATTAAACTGCGAACATGGTGATGACATAAAAGCAAGGCTATACTTAGAATAGACCACCCCCCACCTCCCCGAGCCTCGTGCGACACCGATTCGTGGATCCATTGAAGAACACCGCCAATGTTCTTCTAACCACATTGAAGTGACATAGAAATTGTAGAATTCTTATGATCGTAGTTTTGAAGTGATATCAGGAATACCTGATAATAGGAGAATTCGTTTGATCAAAGTAGTTTCTTCAGTTGCAACCCACATATAATGACATTCATTCTGCTGTGGATATGCCTATGCTACGGCCTGCTTAGACTTTGTAAGCCTATTTGTATCATGAATCTGTTATAAACGTAAGCCCAAAGTTAATTAGTCAATTTTATGTTATTCACATCGCCACCGTAGTAGAAATCAAACGAAAGGTTTTCAGAGATTTGATTAAGTCTCACGACACCCCAACGAAATTAATCAAGTTTAATAAAGAAAACGTTTATTTATCTATTTAGATGCGTGTCAGTGACAACATGCTGACAAAATCTGCGACAGATTTTACAGTTTAATGGCAACCGCTGACAGTAATGTACTAAAAGACAATCCCATTATTACCCATGCGGGACTTCACATTTGCCTCAATGTAACGGATTGCGGGCAGTACAGCCTCTCAACCCAAACAACCTCGTCGTCAACTGTCCGCTTCTGGAGAACATATCATTCCTGTCTATGTATGAAAATTGTCTTTCAATGAGGTAATCGTCATATGAGACACAAATGCCTTATTATCTGTGCTAAGAATGAATAGAAAATCTTTGTTCACACTAGGAACTTAAGTGAGGGGCGCAAGTGAACGTGAATCTCCACAATAATCTGTACCAAGACATCATTAAGTAAGATTCATTTTTAATAGAGCTAGATATTGGTATGATGATACCTATATGACAGGAACACGTTCTTACCCCAGCTACTGGCTGTGCGCCCAATGAACTCCCCAGTTCGTGGATTGTAGATAAAATCTTTCCAACTCGACTGTTTTTCATCGGGTTTCTCCTCCTTGTTCGACATGGTGAGGTTAGGATGGACAAACCAGATTGCAGAGGATGGTTGATGAGGAAAAAATTATGATTGTATTCACAAATCAAATGGCACAAATGTATAATTAAACAAATGGGTTTGTGGACGCTCCGGACCCTACGAGCTTGCTCTCCCGTTCACCCTCTCCACACGGCTACAAGACTGCAGCAACTCAGCTCTGGGAGAATTCGCGTTTGAAGCACCATAGCGCAAGCGCAGTGCGCCAAGATCGAAATTCCAAGATAGACCTGATTAGCTCAATTAGACTGAAAACGGTAACTGTCGGATTTATATGGGCAACTAAATCACGTCTTCGTGTTTGAAGAAAAAGAACCCGCTTTCTTTAACTGTGAATTCACCTTTTGGGTTGAATCTTTGTCACTTACTCAACAAATCAATGACAAACCAAGTGCTAATTGACACCTTTATTAACTATCAATGGTTAGCGTTAGGCTGATAGGAATTACCGGGATACTATTAGTAGCAAAAAAGACAGTTACGTCTAGCAACAAAAATACAGCGCACAGTAAGATTTCAGTGGGACATATAGGCTGGTAAAAACGAGAAACAGTTTTGTAGTGAGTTTAAATGCTACCATGTGAATTATTACCTTCAGTGTGCTGCCATATCAAGTGAACTTGTTTTAAGAGGTTGCTACGAGACTGCCAGTACCGTCAGTTATAAACTTTACAAGTGAGTCTCGCGCGTATGATGAGACAGTGCCGCAGCCCAAGATATAAAAAAAAAACCCCAAAACAAAACAGCCAGTCACATCGTCTCACATTCCAACACCCATATCAGAGCTAATAAGTAAAATACGTGATCAAATTTGAACTTCTTCTGTAAAAGTGGTTCTTATTGGGGGGGGGGGGGGGGGGGCGTTGTCACAATTGTATGATTGGTATCTTCGGCCCTTGCCGCGCGCCTCATAGCTATTCATGCGATAACGGGAGTGACAGATGACACAGCTCTGTGGTTTGAGATGACACCGGTTACAACTTTCTACTATTCTCCCTTAAGAGGGATGTCACGTCATAAAAAGCGGAATCATACCGCAGTGATGTGCGTTCTCAGCGTTTCATTACATTTAATGCATTTTAAATCCAGATCTTCTTTCTCTGCGGTCAGAGGAAGAAAAAGGTGCTGCTTTAACCTCTGTACTGCTCTGTGTAGGCATCCCTTACAACATGGTAGATAATCTACATTTTATCTTAAACACCGCCTAATCTACAATTATGGGGCAGCTTGTCAAATTACTAAAAATGATATGTTTATCTTCAGCAATTAGCATAACCGATAAATTTAATTAAAAAAAAAAAAAAAAAACCCTAGAGGCTCTACCAGTCTTTGAGGCTGCCCAAATACACACATACACAAAGACACAAACACACACAGAGGTAACCAAAATTATACGTTTATATATGTATATACACAGTTACATTTTCAAACCAAAGTATGAACCATGTTGGAATACAAACAGTAGTAAGATTTACTGTTTTGTTAGGGTTTCAGAAGACAGTCTGGTCTTTAAAACACAGAGACCTGAGTGGGTCTGAGAAGGCAGTGTCTTTCAAATAGGCCTTTCAATATTGTCTTTAGGACTCTAACAAAAATAGGTTTTTATCAAGAGATGCTATTCTACATATCACACAAGAACACTACATCTCCCATCATGCACCTCTTTAAACCACATGTACTCAGATAAAGATGGCTGTCAGCATGTTTCTGTTTTTTTTTTCTTTCTTTCTTTTTTTTTTTCCTTTGTTTTGTTTTGTTTTTGTTTGTTTTGTTTTTTTTTTAAATCAAACTATTGCAGTGAATGGCAAAAATGCAAAACAATGCAATTTGCAACAACAGAACAGTGCGTCAAAGATGATTTTAAAAAAGAATTTCTACAAAACATTTTTTTTCTTTTTCTTTTTTTTTTTTTTTTTAAATAAAGCTTACAAATCCCTTCCAGATAATGAACATAGAAGAAGGCAGGGAAAAGGAAACGATGCCTTGCCACCCCAACTCCCCTCAAAAAAAACCCCAAAAAACAGTACACTAGCATAAATCATAAACACACATTCAACTACATAGATAATGATTTCATATTTGCATGTAACAGGGGAAATAAATATCAGGACCTCTTTTTTTGAAGAGGACAGAAGAGACATCCTGCTCAGAAGATGACGAGTAAGTATTTCAGTCTAAGATTTGTTTCAAGGCATCTGAAGTGATCAGTGATATCTGCTATTATAACCCAAAAAACAAAAGCTCTCTTCTGCACCCCGACCTGCGGCTTGCTCGTGTGAAAAAGCACCGTACGACAAAGCAGACCATCTTTCCCAGAGACAAGATTCTTATCAGTTAGTACTAGAGTGGGAGAAAAGAAGAACGGAACAGAGATACATAGGATTATTTAAAAATATCTTAATAGAAACCAGAGTGTCAGCTTATTTCCTGTGTAGCATTCCTTCCCTGCCCTGAGCGGGAAGTCAGAGTTGGCTTGGGGGGGGGGGGGGGGGTTTGGGGGGGCAGTCTCGGAGGACACGCGGAGGTCGATCGGGTCGGTCACTCGGGGGAGGAGGGCTCGTCGTCCTCCTCCTCTTCATCGTCGTCTTCCTCGTTGAAGGAGCTGCGTGATTCCGAGGCGTGCGAGGGCGCGGTGCTGCTGTGACTGTGAGAAAGGGGAGGAGTCAAGATTGATCGTTCAACTGGACCACACGCTCGGACACAGCTTTCTCGAAACAAGCAGAGCGGGGTCTTATTTTTGCGTCTGTCGGCAACCTACTGTATGTCAAATTATGAATGTGGTCTAATTTACTGCAATTTTAACGTAACAAAAGGGTATTATGAGGAGAGTAGGGTTAAAGGGTAGGATGCCTAAATCAGGTTATACCTTGTATGGCTGAGTGGGGTTCTACTGGAGTTTCTGGCCATAGCTGTTAGGGTAGAATAAAAAAAAAAAAAAAAAAAAAAAAAAAAAAAAACAATTGAAATTTACTGGAACATACGCAAATACAACCGTGTTCATACTCGTTTAATTACAAAAATGAATATGCCAACAGCTGCATGGCTGAATCTTTCAACCACGATAACGTAAAGGAATCCCATGTGTGAGGAGGTTGACGAAGGAGTCTCGGAATATCTAACCTGTGACATAGGCCTCGAGAGATTTGGGCACAAGGGACTTGGCTATGCTGAGGTTCTCGGGTGAACACTTTCCGTTCTCCAACCCCAGGGACATGCCCATCCGCTTCAGAATCTCAATGTCGTCATGAATCTCAAACGTGTTGTCGAAGTTAAAGAGGTATTCACACCTGCGCATGGCCACAGAGATGACAGTGAAACAGGAGAGTTATTAACATGGAAACATTAGTGCCAAACACATAACTGAGCTCTCATCTCTGCTGACGGCACCATTAGTAGGATGAAGGCATGACATGGGTTTCCAATCTTTCTGACAACTTTAATTGCCTAAAATGATTATTTCTTGGCTGATGTGGTTGCCCAAAATGGTTATAACATGGTCATGTCTATGTAGTCTGCACTGTTACAAATTTAAATCAGTAATAGTTCTTATGCAGATATGAACCGTTGCTCCATCCATCGTGTTACAGAACAGTATACATAGTTCTGTAGTGTATGCTCAGAAGGCTGATAAGAATGAGAAGGGGCTCTATACTCTATAGTCAGGAATGCTATATTAACTGTATTGTCACACTAGAGCCATTTTAACTGTGTGGCACTATAGAGAGGCAGAGAGAGAGAGAGAGAGAGAGAGAGAGACTGAGATGGGCCTGTCATACTTGTCGCTGGAGATGGAGCAGTCGATGACTGTGCGCACGTCTGTGTTGAGGATGATGAAGGGGAGCTGAATGACAGATCCAGGAGGGGGCGGAGTCTGGGCGGCCGCCTCACTCGCCTGATTCCTCTGCACCAGGTTCTTAAAGGCTATTTGCTGCACAGAGCAAGGCAACGAGAATTAATACACTCTCTCTCACACACACAGGAACAAACACTCCCACATCAGCACGAACATACACAAAACATTTCGGACATGATATAGTGGCACTTCCAAGCACACAGAATAACCCCGTTCACTAGATTTACGCATTTTCACTCCAATTCCCCGACTCACACACACACACACACACAAGCATGCACACACACAATCTGATTTTCAATCTGGGAAAGTAGTGTGTGGGTGTTGTGTGGCTGTTCAATGACTGGAACCAAACCAATGCCATCTATTCAGCGTGACGGGAGCACTCCCCTGCTCCCGTCCCAAACCGGGCCCAGCGCCCGTCTGATGACGGATGGCCTATCAAAGCCAAGGCCTTCTCTGCACAGTAAACACAGCTTATCAAACCCCCTCCCTTACGCAGCATCTGCATTCGTGTCACCGACCAAACCGCCGTCAGTAAACGTGCCAAATACGCTTTGGAGCTTTTTCCTTTCTTTTTTTTTTTTTTTAAATTTTTTTTTTAAGCTTTTTCAATACGCTCGGCCCTTTACGTTACGCGTCCGTAGTGTGTGTGTGTGTGTGTGTGTGTGTGAAGGTTTAGATTACGGGAGCTGTAAATTTCACGGGCGTCTTTAATTTCACCGCAAGGAGATGGAAGGGAGGATGGGGTCTCCCTCGCTCAAACAATCAATCGATACTGTGAGATTACAGCTAGCCTCCCAAACCATGGATCAATGCCGTAATTATTCCTCCTCTCAACTCCTCTCCTCTCCTCTCTCTCCAACTCTCCAGCTGCCTTTCAGTACTAAACCATACGTGGGGTTGCTTTATAGGCTAATCTGACATGGGCTGACTTCACCAGGTTTTAAATATATTTGTTGGTCAGAATAACAGAGGGAACCGGTGTGGAGGGGCAGGACAATTTGTTCGTGTCTGTTCAACTGTGAAGCGCCATACGTGAAAGTGATTTGAATATTGGATTGTATTTACCTGAAGAATGAGCTCTTCCAGCTGGGCTCGTTTCTGTCTTATCCTCTCCAAGCGCTTCTGTTTCTCCAACTGGAACACGAACACACAGAGACATTTCAGCTGAACGCCTCTGTTTCACATCTCAGTCTGAACTGGACATGTCTGTCCATCTCAGCGCGCTTACAAAAGGTCAGATGTTCGAGATAGAAAGAGACTGTATGCGTGCGTGTGTGTGTGTGTGTGCTGGGGTTATCTGTGTGCCAATTTTGAGTGGAAAGATGATGGCATATGGTGTGTGCATGTATGTGTGTGTGTGTGTGTATGCAGGCGATGGATGTGTGTGTATGTATGTGTGTGTGTATGTGTGTGTGTGTGTGTGTGTGTGTGTGTGTGTGTGTTGGAGGAAAGGTATGACGGATCCAGGACAGATCTGTGCTCTGTATCACAGCAGACTGACAGCCTATGACTGCCCAGGAGAGCTCTTTAGTCTCCCGAACCTCCTCTTCTCCCACAACCCCCCCCCCCCCCCCCCCCCCCCGCCCCGATCCTTCTGTTTTACTCCTCTCCATCACCTCCTCCATCCCCTTCTCTGTCATCCTGTCTGCGCTCCTCTCAGACGTGACAGTAACAGATGCTGTCAGAGAGCTCTTCTATCCACAGCAATCAGTCCCCACACAAAGAGACTGGCCTCTACACCTCATATACTTACTGTGTAGAACACATATTGTGACTCCACTCAATAACTACATATGGGCATTAGTGCATTAAACATGCTTAGAGGTGGCGTTATTTTGCCAGACACTCATGCCCAGCTCTGTGTGGGTACTGACATAGCCTGACTACGCCGTGTGAAGCTTAGCCAGAAGGAGGACTCTCATTGCTTGTGTTGCAAATGTTAAGTGCTACAAGCAACACTGGATGCCATGCTGACGGCCTTATTTACATTAAGGGCGCATCTTTCCCATTAAGGAGGAGGATTCTGGAGAGGAGAACAATGACATCCTATTAACATGTAGAAGAGCCAGCCCTCTGACCTCATGCTCCATATCTCTCTCTCTCTCTCTCAATCTCCCTCATCTCTCTCTTTAACTGTAGAGTTGCAGTGTTCTCTGCAGTGCTGAGCTGGGGTAGATTTATATTACGAGGTGTTCTCTAGTAGTTATACATCTACGCTCTGCCTCCGCACTCTAAAAGGCAGAGTGGAGTTTTGATGTGGTGGCTGTTCTACTGGATGTTGGTTTGTCATGTCTGCAGTGCAGAGCAGCACCACTGGGAGTGAACAGATTTAGGCTGTGGTGTGTTATAGGCCTACAGCTGTGGTCACATCTCTCTGATTGTGGCTTTGCTGCTCTGACTGTTATGGTGAGCTGCGGGTTTCTCGGGGGTTCGGGGCGACTGCGATCCGTCTCACCTCGAGGTTGTGACACTCCTGTGCTGAGTTTGTGGGCAGGCCGATCCAGCGAATCTCCTTCTTCTCTTTAGAGATGATGTTCATGGCCATGAGCACGTTCAGGGCGTCGTACACGCGCCGACGAATGTTCTTCTGGTCGTACACCTGCTGCAAGTACACACACACACACGCACACACACACACACACACACACACACACACATACACACATACACACACACACATACACACACATACACACACATGCATGCACACAGACACGCACACAGACACGCACACACACAAACATGCACGCACACAGACACGCACGCACACAGACAATTAAAATCATGCCTTAAAAAAAATGCATCTTTCTGGTTTTTTTTTTCCTGTATGCCCTCCAATCCAACCTTAAATCATCTGGGCACCCCCTGTGCCCACTCCAAACTCAAACTGCTACCTTCGCCTGCAGCCAAATCTTTTTTAATTGTACTTTTAGCATTCCAGAGGAGCTAAGGAGATTAACTTCAGGCCCTGCGACATTGGGTGTCCTGTCAGAACTAATACCGGAAAATATTCCCCACAGGCTGCCTCCTCCACTCTTACAGCCAGCCCGGGATCTGCTCTGTGTAGTCACACTCCAACAGGAAGCTGAGACATACAAACATCCACATAAATCTAATACTTCCTATAAGTGAAATGGGAAAAACCCTGCATGCTGGAAATAGGAGAAAGTGCTGAAAACAGATCAGAACTTTATGGGAGATTTGAGGTTTTTTTGGTTTTTTTTTAAAAAGAAACACTTTACTGAAGTTACCCCCTAGATGTCCTGAGTTTAATATACCACTAGATCTATTTCAGGCGAGATTACTAAACAGTTACTGGGGATACTTCCGTTTGAAGAGAGGACATTCATAAATAGCTTTAATAAAAGTTTTCCCTTTTTCTGCGACACGGTGGATTGTTTATGTTCTCCGCGTCCGTGTTCGTTAAAAACGTGGAGTTGGTTCTTTCTCTCGAGATGATTACGCTAATGGCTGCGTTGTGAAATGAGTGGCTTTTGAGTGGGGGGACTGGGCTGCTTACCGAGTCGGCTGGCATCAGGTTGCTGGCGTGGGTAAACTCTGCCACCAGCTCGTCTGCCACCTCGTTATAGGACGTGGTGCCCTTCTTCTGCACCTTCTCACACACTTTCATAGAGAAATGCCTCAGCCCCTTCCCATTCTTATCAGCCTTCTTCAGCCGCTTACTGCAGACAGACAGACCGACACACACAGAGAGACAGACAGAGAGAGAGAGAGAGAGAGAGAGAGAGAGAGAGAGAGAGAGAGAGAGAGAGAGAACATATACTCGTGGTTAGGG
Source organism: Chanos chanos (assembly GCF_902362185.1). Taxonomy (NCBI): domain Eukaryota; kingdom Metazoa; phylum Chordata; class Actinopteri; order Gonorynchiformes; family Chanidae; genus Chanos; species Chanos chanos. Next base: position 10,465,629 of record NC_044500.1, on the reverse strand, counting down.
ATGAGCCAAAGGCTTTCAAAGTCCCTCACAGTTCTCCAGTATTTTATATGCACTAAAACCAGCAGGCCTGTGATGAGTCAATCCAGAGCTTTGCTTTTTCCCTCTGCTATAAATACCAGTGATGAACATATTAAACTTTTGCTGTAGTCAGTCTCTGTATATCACAGTCAGATCTCTCCCTCTCTCTAAAGCACTTCCCTTCACTCACACACACACACACACACACACACACACACACACACACACACACACACACACACACAGACAGACAGACAGACAGACAGAGTGAGATGACATCACGCTTAGGTCATCATGCTTAAGGTCAGACTTTTAACGTGCCAGTGAGCAAGACACCTTTTTGTTTTTGTCGCTTTTTACACTACAACCCAAGTTATCTTCCTCTGCGTGTGCGTGTGCGTGTGCGTGCGAGCACGTGTGCGTTTTAAGTGCACGACACAGTTTTCCACTCTCCTACTGATCATGGGTATTGTCACAGTGAGAGACTGGTGGATGCGTCACATTAAGCTGGACATCCGTATGAAAATACACAAAACACACAAGTATGAGGCAGAGACACTTCATTTCACTGCACAGGCATTTGATTCCCTCCCCCTAAAACAGCATACAGGGGAAAAAAAAAAAGAGAGAGAGAGATAAAATACGACAGACAAAGAAAGGGGGTAGAAGACAGAAGGAGAGAGAAGATGAGAGAGAGGGAGCACAGGGAGAGAGACAGAGAGAGCAAATGGCTACTGCAAAAAGAGACAGATGGAGAAAAGACAGTTACAGTGCCGAACAACCTCACACAAGAGAGAAAAAAAAAACATTTACAGAGAGGAAATTTAAATATGAATTTGAATGAAGGACAAAGCAAGGGATTAGGCCATACAAAAGAGAAAAGGAGCCAAGACCAGACAGCTGCAGAAGGAGGAACAGAGAGAGAGAGAGAGAGAGAGAGAGAGAGAGAGAGAGAGAGAGAGGGGGTACAATAGTAGAACAGATGAATGGTGACTTTCCCTCTCAGGTATAAAAGATTACATAACATCAGCCAATCATTTGAGAATGGAAGAGCGAGCACATGCTCAGAGAAGAACGACGCGTTATTGGCCAGGACAACGGTGATGCACAATCTGATGTCACGCATGAGCATGTGTGTGAGGGCAAAAATGGGCTGGGGGTGTGTGCATGTGCGTGTGTACTGTATGTGCACGCGTCTGCGGGTGAGACAGAGTCAGAGAGAGAGAACGAAAGAAAGAGAAAGAGAAAGACAGAAAGAGAAAGAGAGAAAGAAAGAAAGAAAGAAAGAAAGAAAGAAAGAAAGAAAGAAAGAAAGAAAGAAAGAAAGAAAGGAGAGAAAAAGGCAAGGAAGGAAAAGAATGGGAGGAAGGGAGAAAGAGACGAACAAAGACAGTACACAGACATCTTTTACAAACTGACCACTGGCCAATAGCACATACATTCATGGATTGGAGTGGAGGGCAGCGGCCCATTCATTCTCATCCTCCTTCTCTCAGACACACACACGCACGCACACACGCACACACACATACGCGCACACACACATACGCACACACACACACACGCACGCACACACGCACACACAGGCACATACTCTACACATTCTGCACAGAGCACAGTGCTAGCATAAATAAAATGACTGCAGAGCAGTGAATTATGTAACTATAGCTCAGTGGAGGAGAGTAGGGGATATGAGGGGGAGAGAGAGAGAGAGAGAGAGAGAGAGAGAGCACGAGAGAGAGAGAGAGAGAGAGAGAGAGCACGAGAGAGAGAGAGAGAGAGAGAGCACGAGAGAGAGAGAGAGAGAGAGAGAGTGGGGGTGGAGGTGCTACATGGTGGCAGCTTGGAGTTCCAGTTGTCAGGGTAAATTAGTTCCAGACCCCCAGCTTGCAAAATTTGGCTGTAATGAGTGAGATAAAATGGCGGCTATATCACAGAGAGAGAGGAGAAAGAGAGTGTGATCAGCAAGCTGAGAGGAGTTATGCGTACACACGCACGCACACACACGCACAAGTGCACGCACGCACACACACGCGCGCAAAGGCATTCCTAAACGCATACACATTAACACACTCACACATTAACACTCTGCGGTTGTTCACAAGTCTGTATTAAACATTTACACCCACAAACAGGTACACACAAAAACACACATACACACTCCACTTTCTCCTTAGCAACAGCAGTGACAGTCTTTTTCCCCGTTTGACAAATGTTTCAGAATGAAAAAGGCCCAGACCACAGCACTCTGTGTGTATGTGTGTGTGTGTGTGTGTGTGAGTGAGAGAGAGAGAGAGAGAGAGAGAGAAGAAAGAGAAAGGGAGAGATAACACACATACTCATGCAGACAGAGAGAGACAGAGGAGGGGGGTGGGGGTGAGAAAAGGAGGGGAGGTGAAGAAGGGTAAAAAGAGGAGCAGAGGAAGAGACAGATGAAGGGAGATGTATGTGACCTTTCACGGGAGAAGATACATCTGCTACTATGCAGTATGCGGCTGGAGTCACAGCGGAGACAGACAGAGGGAGGCAACCAAGTGTCTGTGTGTGTGTGTGTGTGTGTGTGTGTTTAAAGGTGCAGCTGGAGGGAAATCATTAGGGAATCAACCATGAGAGACCCAAGCTTGCTAGAGAGGGAGTGTGTGAGTGAGGGAGTGAGAGGGAGAGCAAGAGTGAATGTGTCTGTGTGTGCGAAGTTGTGTGTGTGTGTGAGTGACGCCACGGTCTCTCCACTCTTAACATCTACTGAATAATTTAGTCGACCTGCAGGGAGAGCAGTGTTCAATATTTCACTGGCCTCAACACCCATCACGCACAAAGCATCTCTCTGATGCTAATCTCTTGGATTTTCCTCTTAAGACTCAAACCGTGACAGTGAGAAATCATGACCGGAGTGTTTGAACGGGACTTATCCGTTCCTGTGTCGTTCCGATGTTTCTCTGCCCATCTCCTCTGAGACCAGCTGTGCTTCACCAAGCTGTTACCTGTCTGATGCAGCCCAGCTCCTCCCAAGCAAGAGCTTGATCAATGACTAATCAACTGCAGCAGTGTAGGGCAAAGACACAGGACCAAAGAGAAGGGGCACGGTGGAGACAGACAGACTGAGAGAACAAGCAAGAGAGGGGAAGACAGAGAGGGAGAGGGCCAGCGGCAGGGGGAGAGAGAGGGGGAAAAGAAAAAGAGAGAAAAAAAAAAATAGAGAGAGAGAGTGGGACAGAGAGGGAGTGTGTGAGTGAGTGGAAGAGATGGAGAGAGAGAAACAGACAGACAGAGAATGAGCTCTGTGATGACTCAGCAGTGGTGTTACTACTCGGGGGAAATGCTGTGTGTGTGTGTGTGCGCGCGTGTGTTTGCGCATGCGTGATACAGGAGAAGATGCACTTAGGACACACTCTCCCTAAAAAACAACTGGGTGTGCAGCTGTGCTCTTAAAGCACTCCGCATAAACCATCTGAGCCACAGAAATCCCAACAGAGCATGAAACACCACACACACACACACACACACACAGACACGCACACACAGACACGCACACACAGACACGCACACACAGACACGCACACACAGACACGCACACACAGACACGCACATACGCACTCATTCCCTCTCACTCTTCCACATCAACTCCTTACACCTACTGCTCCTGAGGCTTAGGTCCATACATTGACACTTATTACTCCTGTAGCACACTTTGACCACTGTCTCTACCGTACAGTCAATAGAAGCGGAACGGACTCATTTACCTGGATGAGGAGTCACTTGAACACAGGCCATCCCTGTATAAGGACAGAGAAAATGTCCAGGTTTAGTGCAGAGTTAATAGAACATCTATTAGTAATTCGTTCATAATCTGTCCTATTGCTTGGCACGACTCATGCACAGATACGGTGATGATATTTGTCCGGAACTTACCGGTCAGAGAAATAGGAGTCGATAAAATCGTGGCTCCGTTTTTTGGCCCTATTGAAATATGAAAGAGCACATAAAACTACTGCACATCGACACAACCAATTATGACCAGCAGGGGGCACCAAGCATGTGTGTTTATAAATGGAACTGGCAAAAAAAAGAGAGCCAGCACAAGGAAGACAGAAAGAAACAAAGAAAGAAAGAAAGAAAAAAGAGAAAAAAAAAGAGAGAAATGGGAGAGGGGGAGGTCTTACCCTGGGGTCCACTCATTGCCTTCAGGGAGGCGTCCCTGCGTTACCATGGCAGCCGGCGTAGTGTGTGCAAAAGGGCTGCCGATGAGGATACTCCCTGAGTGTTGAACTCTCTGAGGTGTGCTGATGATCTAGAAAGGAAGGAAGGAAGAAAGAAAGAAAGAAAGAAAGAAAGAAAAAAAAAAGAGGATGAGAGAGAGACAGATTCTTATGCCACGATGCTTATGCAAATTCTCATGCAAAACTGTCCGGCGACAGGTTAAGACAAGCGGTTGGCAACCGTGTAACTCAACACAAAGACTTGTTCTGTGAGAGGAAGTATAAACCGGCAACGGTTTAAAAGTCCAGACGGACCGAACAGAACCGTACATAGAGGTAATCAGAAGAAAAAGAATACAGACAAGAGTGGTAGTGAACTGAAGACTACAGTGCTATCTCTGTTCATTTAAAGAGTCTAACAGGTAGTGATATATTGTTACACTGTTGTGTATTCTCCAGAACATTCCACAGGCCTGTAAAGGTTAAAGGTTACAGGGTTGGGGCTGCTGTTTGGGGTAATGTTCCTATAAGGCATTTAAGGCCCTGCAGACCAGGGACAAGTCTCAGCACTTCCACCTCGCCCAACACAGAGGAGCATCTAAACAACAGGAGAGAGAGAGAGAGAGCATCAGCTGGCTACAACAGGGCGCTAATAAGATCCTAGGTTAAATATAGCTGTCAGAGTCTAGCAAGCCCTACACACACACACACACACACACACAAATAAACACTCTTATTATTCCATCAGTCCTGATCCGGAGTTGTCCGAGTGAGGGATTTTCAGTGTCTTTCTACATCTGAGAGAATCTCTGCTTCTTTTCCTCTCCTCCATCAGCGTCGCCTTGCTCTAATCTCCACGGACATCCACCAAGGACACCCATCGCCACAGCCTCCATCAATCAACTTAACGCTGTGTGAAATCTTCACTCCCCCCTCTCTCTCTCTCTCACCTCACCTCTCCTCCTCTCTTTCTCCCTCTCCTCCTCCTCTCTCGCCTCGCTTCTCTTTCAATCCTTCCATCTTTCTCCTCACAGCCTCGTTACAAACGGTAGTAAAACCAATGACTTGTTGAATTACTGACGTTGAAAAAAAAAAAAAAAACCTTTACAGAACATGAATATATCTTTGGCTTTGGCTGACGTTAACCTCTGTTAGACGCAGTAAACCTATGTGAAATGTAATGTGAACTACATGTACTTGAAACGTATATGAGAGGTTTATCTGGGCCTTAGGGTGGCGTGTGCGTGTAGAGCTTGAGTTTGAGCCATGGGTTTGGTGAGAGGCCCTGTGTGAGTAGATGCACGTCATGTGCATCTCTGACGAGCGTGCGTGGGGGTCTTAACGAGGGTCTCTGTGCTTCCCTCTCCATTAACGAACTCGTTAAGAGACCCAGAGACACAAAGTAGGATTCTGTTCCCCTCAAACCAGGCTGAAGAGGGCTTCTCCTCTCATCTGCCTCATCGCTCCATCCCGTTCTCTCCCAAACTGCGACTCCCCGTTCTACCGTACCAAACCTGAACCTGAACCTCAACCCTCCTCTCCTAGCGTTTCTCTTTTCTCTCGGAGCTCTCTCTCACAGCTGTACTCTGGGTCTCTCTCAGTCTTTCAATTACCTGCCTCTCCTCTGACCCTTTCTACCGTTTCTACTCATCCGTTGAAGCCTCATTCTTCTTGCCCTAGCTGGACCCTTATCTTCTCTGTTCTCCTGTGCTCTCTTACTCTCTCATCACTGTTGTTCCCACCTCCACCTCCCTTATCTTCCCTTTACCTTCACTGTGCATGGAATTGGCATTTGCTCCTCACAGGATCTCAAACACACGGGGCCAGAGTGGTTGTGTGAGAGTGTGTGCATCCGTGCATAAGCTATATTCTCCATCTCCTAAGATCACAACTGCCACCTTGTGGTCACATGGAGAACTGCACTGGTGACTGACGTGACCATAGCAAACACTGTAGGTCAGTATGAGAGGTCAAAGGAGAGACTTGCAACCAGTGTTCAGCTTTTTCAAAAAGTTAGCTTTAAAGTTGCTAATTTATGCTATATAACAACTCTCAAATGTCGTTAAAAGACTATGTATGACTGTGCATGCATCAGGTCTGGGGGGTGTGTGTGTGTGCGTGTGTGTGTCTGTGTCTAGGTAAGACAGAGAGGGAGAGACAGACAGAGAGAGAATGTGTGTATGGGGTGGGGGACTGTGTGTACTTTAGCCCACCAACACACTCATAAATTTGATATACTCCAACCATGTGTGTGAGAATAAGACTTGTGTGTGTGTATGTGTGTGTGTGTGTGTGTGTGTATGTGTGTGTGTGTGTGTGTGTGCGTGTGTGTGTGAATGTTTATACGACACAGTGATGTAAAGCCAGATTTCCAAAATCAGGCCCATGTGCACATGACACTAACCATCTGGGCTCCTACATTAGAGTTGACTGCTCCTAGAGTGATCTTGGTCGCTGGGCTGCAGTTCGCCGGTGTTACCAAGGAAATGTTGCCTGCAACAGACAAAAACAATCTGCTTTTAGCAACCATGGCTGAATTTCTCTGTGCAGGAACAAAGCAAATGACCAAGCTATTCTTTATCAAGCACTTTTACCACATACAGCGAAAAGAGAAGCTGAGAATATGACCAACATACAGCTGTACACCACTAAGGATAATCCAGCCTAAAACCAGCATTTCCGTTCTTTGTATGGTTTAGTTTATCCTTTTAACTTCTACGTGGAGATCATCTGTCTACTGTATTTTGTTCCACTGAGATTAATACCACTATTTTTCTTCGTGTTCATGTTACTGTAGATTTGACGTCAGACATTACGTTTGTATCCATTTTGATGGGTTTTTTACGTAAATGTAAAACAAATCATCACAAAGCTGATGGTTAATGTATGAGATATGAATGCTCTTTACTGCAGGAAGTTGCAGAGAGATTTCAGAAGAAGACTTGCCCTTTGTGAATGAACCCTTGCACACACAAAAAAAAAAACTCATACTGAAAGTGTTTTTTTACAGGGCTCCACCCTCCAGAAAGAGCCATTATGAACTTTGAGATGGCTGACTGGTTTGTAAGCTGTTCCACATGTGGGTGGTTTTAGGCTGCAAAACCCTGTCAGTCTTCAGAAATCCTGTATGAAATGTGAGCAGTATTAAAAAAAAAAAACACCAGAAGTGTTTTGAGAGTTAACAGTGGAGTCTGTATGTGTGATAGGAGAAGAGTTTTAGAGAGTTAACAGTGGAGTCTGTATGTGTGATAGGAGAAGAGTTTTGAGAGTTAACAGTGGAGTCTGTATGTGTGATAGGAGGAGAGGAGTTTTAGAGAGTTCACAGTGGAGTCTGTATGTGTGATAGGAGGAGAGGAGTTTTAGAGAGTTAACAGTGGAGTCTGTATGTGTGACAGGAGAAGAGTTTTAGAGAGTTAACAGTGGAGTCTGTATGTGTGATAGGAGGAGAGTTTTGAGAGTTAACAGTGGAGTCTGTATGTGTGATAGGAGAAGAGTTTTGAGAGTTAACAGTGGAGTCTGTATGTGTGATAGGAGGAGAGTTTTAGAGAGTTAACAGTGGAGTCTGTATGTGTGATAGGAGGAGAGTTTTAGAGAGTTAACAGTGGAGTCTGTATGTGTGATAGGAGGAGAGTTTTAGAGAGTTAACAGTGGAGTCTGTATGTGTGACAGGAGAAGAAGAGTTTTAGAGAGTTAACAGTGGAGTCTGTATGTGTGATAGGAGAAGAGTTTTAGAGAGTTAACAGTGGAGTCTGTATGTGTGACAGGAGAAGAGGAGTTTTAGAGAGTTAACAGTGGAGTCTGTATGTGTGATAGGAGAAGAGTTTTAGAGAGTTAATAGTGGAGTCTGTATGTGTGATAGGAGAAGAGTTTTAGAGAGTTAACAGTGGAGTCTGTATGTGTGATAGGAGGAGAAGAGTTTTAGAGAGTTAACAGTGGAGTCTGTATGTGTGATAGGAGAAGAGTTTTAGAGAGTTAACAGTGGAGTCTGTATGTGTGATAGGAGGAGAGGAGTTTTGAGAGTTAACAGTGGAGTCTGTATGTGTGACAGGAGGAGAAGAGTTTTAGAGAGTTAACAGTGGAGTCTGTATGTGTGATAGGAGGAGAGGAGTTTTAGAGAGTTAACAGTGGAGTCTGTATGTGTGATAGGAGAAGAGTTTTAGAGAGTTAACAGTGGAGTCTGTATGTGTGATAGGAGAAGAGTTTTAGAGAGTTAACAGTGGAGTCTGTATGTGTGATAGGAGAAGAGTTTTGAAAGTTAACAGTGGAGTCTGTATGTGTGACAGAAGGAGAAGAGTTTTGAGAGTTAACAGTGGAGTCTGTATGTGTGATAGGAGAAGAGTTTTGAGAGTTAACAGTGGAGTCTGTATGTGTGACAGAAGGAGAAGAGTTTTAGAGAGTTAACAGTGGAGTCTATATGTGTGATAGGAGAAGAGTTTTAGAGAGTTAACAGTGGAGTCTGTATGTGTGATAGGAGAAGAGTTTTGAGAGTCAACAGTGGAGTCTGTATGTGTGACAGAAGGAGAAGAGTTTTGAGAGTTAACAGTGGAGTCTGTATGTGTGATAGGAGAAGAGTTTTGAAAGTTAACAGTGGAGTCTGTATGTGTGACAGAAGGAGAAGAGTTTTGAGAGTTAACAGTGGAGTCTGTATGTGTGATAGGAGAAGAGTTTTGAGAGTTAACAGTGGAGTCTGTATGTGTGATAGGAGGAGAGGAGTTTTAGAGAGTTAACAGTGGAGTCTGTATGTGTGATAGGAGAAGAGTTTTAGAGAGTTAACAGTGGAGTCTGTATGTGTGATAGGAGAAGAGTTTTGAGAGTTAACAGTGGAGTCTGTATGTGTGACAGGAGGAGAAGAGTTTTAGAGAGTTAACAGTGGAGTCTGTATGTGTGATATAGAGGCAGATGTTCTGAGATTAAAAGCGTACATGAAGTTCACACCCTTGGGCTCTAAATGTTTCGATAGGGACATGAATACCATTGAGACTGTAACTTGAGAAACCTTAAGCAATGTAAACGCCTATGAGATCACACACACACACACCCCGGTGCGAGCATTCACGCAAACAGGGAACACACACACGCCGCTGTCCGGGTGCAGAGTCTTACGTTAACGCTGCCCCACACTACGCAAGCTCCACACACACACACACACACACACACACACACACACACACACTGGGCCAGTGACGCTTCAGAAGTATGAGAGCATCCCATTGTCCGAGTCGGGTGGCGTGAAGGCAGTAGCGTAAAACACCGCATCCTAACAGCACAACACAGACTTGGCCTTGAGTGAAGAGACGTCAGCTTCGAGCATACACACAGTCCGCTGCTCAATAGCACTCTTCTTGAAATTAGCCCAGAAGAGAACATTTAAGCCGGTCATTTACGACAGCGGATTAGACCCAGGAAAAAAAAACTGTGCGCACAATGCAAATACCAAATAAATCACTTTTTATTAAGTTTGATCTGTTTTGAATGTTTTACCGTTGCGCCGTAAATGTGGTCTACAAAGGCGATGCGTTAGGCTTCAGAGGTCTGAAGGAGGACGATAACATGACTCATTTGGTAAATACTTGTAAATTCATCATTTCATGGTTAGGCTAACATAAAACAACATTAATCAGTTAATGAATTCAATCCGTTAACGTTTCCCCATGCCATCAAAGGCTGTGATGTCACAGAACTACCGCGCGGGTTTAATCTTACTGGACTTGTTGAACATCATGAATGAAAGCGGCCTGAACTTCTGGTTCTACTTGAAGAGCTTGGTCGTTTTGTCACTTAACTGAATATGAGCGGTGCTCTTCCCACCAGTTTGTCTATAAAACCATAACGTTGGGCTTGTGCCAATTCAGCCCCTGTTTCACTACTCCTGCACGTTGACATATTTCCCTTAAGCAGCTCAGAAAGATTAGGTTCACTCCAACAATGCCTTTCCCAAAATCTCAGCGGAGAGCTAACTGCCCCAGCAAGACCAGATTTGCTTTGCTTGTCGTGGCTTCAGAAAACATGAACGGGTGAAACATGGAACTTCAGCAAAGTCGTACACGTGAGGCTGACTGGGAGCAGAGAGGAGTTTTAAAAAGGGTTTGGGGAGGAGAGTGCTGGAGCGCCTGACGGCGGTGGAAGTCCACAGAGACAGACAGGACTGAATGGGCCTCAGCAGAGACATGCATCAGAGCCACTTTCTACACGCCAACAAAGAAAGAGCTTCATTTGAATACAGCTGAGCAGCTGCCCAGCATACCCTCACTCACCCTCACACACACACACACACACAGAGACACACACACACACACACACACACACACACACACACACACACACACACACACACACACACAGAGACACAGACACACAGACACACAGAGAGACACACACACATACACACAGAGACACACTCACCCTCACACACACACACACACACACACACACAGAGACACACACACACACACACATACACACAGAGACACACACACATACACACAGAGACACACTCACCCTCACACACACAGAGAAAGAGACACACACCCACAGAGACACACACACACACACACAGCGACAGGCACCCTCACACACACACACAGACACACTCACCCTCACACACAGAGACACACTCATCCTCAAAACACACACACACACACACACACACACACACACACACACACACACACAGACATTCACCTATACTCACACCTGTAAAAAAAAAAAAGATGGCTCCAACATTTTAAGTGCATGTCCATCATAAAAGATCCCATACGAGCGATAACCAGCCATAAAATAACGGTGTGACTATGAGCATGTAAAACTGCACACAATCCAACCCCGTGAACGCTCGGCCCCCTGGCATACCGCACTGAGCTTTCCACATTTATTACCAGTTCAGTCAAAGAGCAGGTATACACTCCGAGACATCAGCACACACCCACATGAATACAGATCTGTGTCCAGGAGTCCTACCGTCCACATGCTCCGTCATGCAGCTGAACCTGTTGATCTTCCCTGAACCAAATGACTCTGTACTCTGCACATTCCTCAGGGAAGAACCAGGCTATACCCACATTACTGATTAACTCAGTCAAAACAGCCAGATACCAGCATGAATACTCTGGCTTGGATGATATCTCAAAATCATGTACTGTCAATGCGTATATTGACCCAGCGGCAATGTCATGATGTCCTTGTTACATGACATTTCATGCAATGGACAAACCATCAGGTAGGGGTAAACGGAAACTTGTGCCATGCAAGGGGGGGGGGGGCACACACACACACACACACGCACACACACACACACATACACATGCTCGTGCACACGCGCGCACGCAGAACTTCCTGAAGCTGTGTTCACAGAGCACATAGAGATGCTCCTGCGTGCTTTCAGTCAAACTGCTATGAGCCAAAACCACAGTAAGCTGAGCACTTATCACTGTCAGCAAAAACACAAAAAGCACAGGCAAACAGTTCAGCAAGGCCACAGTCTCAGAAACCCAGACTGTAACAGATGAAAGCCTCTAACACACGTCTTGAGTTACAACACAATTACCACCACAGCTCCGAGCACTTCTGCTTCTTCACGAAAAAAACCCCAAAACAAACACACACACACACATACACACACACACAAAAAACCCCAACCCAATACCAAAACAATGCACATTACAGGCAAATCACTTAACTGCTACAATCATTGTTTACCTGTCTGTTTTTGAAGAGGGACAAGGAGCACTTCCATAATTCCTCAACCTCTCCTTTACTTTTTCTGTCTATCACACTCTCTCCTTTCACTGAGGAGTCCACTACTCTAGCCTCATTCCCACACACACACACACACACACACACCCACACACACACAGAGCTACTCGAGCACAGTACCCCTCCCCCCCAAGCATGTAGCTAGAGAGGAACTTCCAAAGTGACCCAGAGAGAGAGAGAGAGAGAAAGAGAAAGAGGGATGAGGGGAGCCTTTGCTTCCCTCAGTGCCCCCCCCCCCCCTCCTCACTTGTACCACCCCCTTACCCACTTGCAGCAACCCAGTCAGCACAGACACACACAGCTCTAAATCCCATTAGCCAGAGAGAGGGAGAGAGAGAGAGAGAGAGAGAGAGTCTGTGAGGGAGCAATGCAGTTTTTACCTGAAGAACTAGGGAGCGCATGCTTTTCAGTCCCCTGGTAGCCTAGGACCCTGTACCTCCTCTCTCACACGCGCTCTCTCTCTCTCTTTCTCTCTCTCTCTCTTTTGTTACCATTCAGTGGAAACTTGAGAGGCCAGTCAGGCATTGCAAGATGAGCGCAGAAGGAGTCCATCCGCCTGAATACACGCTCTCCCCCCCCCATGCGGTGTGGGAAACAGACACACGGTCTCCCATTCACCAAGCGCATGCCTAAGCCTGCTCAGGCACCACCTCCTCCTCCTTCTCCTCCTCTTTCATACAAACACTCGCGCGCACAGGGTCGCACACAGTCGCTCCTGTTTGCTCGCCGTGAATGAGAAGGTGATTGGCGATCGCTTGCTCTAGCCTGACTGATCTGGGAGCAGTGGAAAGCTCCAGAGAGCATGGGAACTGAACGCGCCAGTACCCACACATCAGTGCAGAGAGCATTCAACTCTCTCACTTACACACTCAAACACACACACACGCGTGCGCGCGCGCGCACGGCTCTAAGCTAACACCGTGAGTTAGGCAGATCACTGGCAATTACAGTGAGGACTCACATGACTGGATGGGTATGGGAGAGGGGAACATAGCTAAAAGAGAACACATCTGCACCAGTAAACGTTGCAGGGCTCAGGAAATGGAACGGAACACTGAGTAACTGGATGGGCGGCATGTATTTACACTGCAATTTATCAAAGGCTACTTCTCAATGACGTCAGAGCCATAAAAAAACAAAACAAAAAAAAACAAAGAAAGAAAGAAAACAGGTTATGTAATAAAGCAAGAATGTAGATGTTGGGGATATTTGGGAGTACACAAACAATGCACATGGAATGGATTCAGCTCGACGGTATAGAGAAAAAGTTTAAGGTATCGTTCTAGCGCGGGCTCTTATGAAACACAAATGTTTCAGATCACAACGGAGGCGAAAGAAACCCCCTCGACGTTCATTAAAACTGAACCCGCCACTATTACTTATGGTTATGCCGGTCCGTACAAAATCAACGGTCAAACACCTCTGATCTCAGAGCCGTGAAAAAGCGACCGCGCGTAGGAACATACGGTCATTTTCGAGTACGGATCATCGTTTTTAAATCCTCTCTCCGTCTGAATATTTGCAATATTTAACAGCCTCGATTTTACTCCGGCTGACAGCCAGAGAGCCCGTTAACACTCTAGCCAATCAGACGAGGGCTACTGCTCATAACCATTTGTTGTGTTAGGCACGGTTTCAGACCACTCATTTAGCCTCCCTGCGTGTACCCCGGTCAGTCCACCAGAGAGACGCACGCTGCCCGAGCCTTCAGGTCCAGCAGTCAGGGCCGCATCTGCTCCGACATGAGTCTGCAGCCCAACCACGTACAGAGGAATAAGTCACTGGATAAGAGATTAGCTCTGTTACACGGAAATGGAAGACGTTTTTTACCTTTGGTCAGATTCTGGTTACTCAGGAAAGCCTTGAGGTCAAGGGACGCTGTGCCAACCTGAAAGGGAAGAAGTACAGAGGTGTTAGAAAACTGCATACGTGTGTGTGCGTGTGTGTGTGTTTGTGTTTGTATAGATATGCGCGCGCGTTAGCGTAGGTGCGTGTGTCGTAGGTGCGGCCGCAGCGTCCCGAAACACCTTGCGTGTTCCGCGCTTTTAATTTCCCCAAAGGTGAACGTTTTGAGGTGACACATTTGCTTCCAATAGGCATTTTTGTTTTTTGTTTTTTTTCTTGTCCAAACGATCTGAGAAAACAGGTTTAAAAGTACACTACCCAAGACGTGAACTTTTCAGCCGCTGTTCAGCTGTCACACTCCGAGGACACATCCCTGAGGACATGACATGTAGGTGCAGCAGTTATTCTTCCAACGGTAGAGGCCTCCGGTTCCTAAACACGCCGCTGTCTACGCCGATGCAGGCCTGCCTGCTACGCTACGATAGGTTGATATGATCTCGCGTTGTTCAAATGCCACTGAGACAAACTGAACACGCGAGCGAGTCACACCACGCTTCAGCAAGAGCCACATTTTTAAAAAAAAATGCTCCCGAGGAGACTCACGAGTCACGTCGCCTGTTTTCACGCCTTCATCACCTACTTTGTTTTTTCCTCTCAGAGTTTCCATCACTTTCTGACGTACTTGTAAAAAATAGCAGCTTTAAGCCATTAACTTGTAGCAGAATGTTCTAGAATTTCGACTGAAGTCTACAGGATTTAAGAGAGCTAAGTCATCAGATGTCAGGGCGGTTTACAGAGATGTCGATTCGTCGGGGCGCCGGGGTCACAGAACATGTCAACGTGACTCAATCGACATGACATCAGAGGACAAATGTCAAAACAATCGGGTGAAAACTGTCCACTGGACTGAAAGGGCATCAATCACCAGTGGCCCCTAAGATAAGGGCATTAGGGCTAAGTCTGGATGTGTATTGGAGGCTATTGATTTATGGACGAAGCAGAGGTTAACGTATGGTGAGGCACAGTGAATCAGATGGTATGAAAATGTGACTGAACTCATACGCGGCTAAATCAATAATACAGCAAGTGTTCCGGTCTCCAGTGAGTCGCCTCAGCCCCACGTTCGCCCTCTCTCTTCTTCTCTGTGCAAACACTCTTACGACACAACCATGGCTAAACACTCTCCCCCTGCAAAAAGCTTCAGATAAAACCGGAGCTTATTCATACTGTCCTGCATTATTCATATCACAGCATACATGCGCAGCTATGTTGGATCTGTACTCACAGTGTTGGCCATCATACTGAAAGGTGATAGAGAGCTTCCTTCTTCTAGACACCAACACTCCACTGCTCAGAGTTCACCAAACCCCTATGACAAACACACACAGATATGCCTTGTGAGTAGCATGTTCAGAGGCACGCTCACACAGCCAGGCTGTGTTCAGAATGATGAGGAGTGTCTGACGTGAGTGAAGGCCATGCTGAAAGACTGACTGAAGAACTAATGGGGAGAGGGGGAAGAGGTAGAGAGAAAGAGAGAGAGAGAGAGAGAGAGAGAGCGCGCGAGGGAGTGAGGAGGGAGGGATAGAGAGAATAGAGGTGAAAGAGAAAGAGGATGGAGGAGGATTCACAACCCCCCCCCCCCCCCCCCCAGGAGACCCCCCACTGCCTACAGTCTCCCGGTCCTCCTTCCCCCTAAGGGTGTGTGTGTGTGTGTGTGCCTGTGTGTGTTTAACTCATTTATCTTAAAGCTATGGCAAGTTCCAAATAGCCTCACAACCTCACATCACCTCTCAACCGACGAGAAACGCCCTGAGAGGCAAACACGGCTAATCAATGAAACACAGAGTAAAAACAAGGCACCGTGTACACATATGAACATACACAAATGCGCGCACATGCACGCATGCACGCACGCACACACACACACAGACACATGCACACACACACACACACACACACACACACACACACACACAGATAGCTTCTGCATTCCATCCGTGAAGACCTGAACCCTGAGGAGGAGTAAAGTGGGGAATGAAAGCCTAAAGCTTTGCGTGTCCTCACAGTGCGGCATCGTTCACCCTGCACGCTCAGCACCGACACATTCATTTCATATCAAAACATAACCAGCGTCACGTCGGTGTGAGGAGAAAGCTATGCCCGAACCTCCCAGCTGCCGCGGTCAGAGCGGAGCTGCACCTGTTAGACTGGGGCCCATACATGATCTATGCCACTGCACTGAGTGAGACACCTCGCAAGCGGCTTAGGAAAGTTCTGGAACAAAATTCGCTGCTGTTTGTTCTGAACAACAAATACTCAATAAACAAGATGAAATGAGATACGGTAAACTTCCCCAATCTGGCCTGCAGGATTTCCAGTTATTGTGTGAGTGTGTGTGAGCGAGTGTGTGTGTGTGTGTGTGTGTGTGTGTGTGTGTGTGTCTCTATTCCTTAGGGCTTTAAAAAGGTGAGCCACAAATGATGGTTGTCATCTGTTAGGCCATTCTGGTGTCCTAATTAACATGCTTTGTGTGCACTCATATCACTGCCACCACAGAACTATAGAGAACTGAAAACGCTGTGCAAATGTGTGTGCCTGTGTGTGTGTGCACGTAGTGTAGGGTGTGTGTTGAGCTAAAGAGAGATTAAAAAAAAAGAAAGAAAAACTGTATGGTTGTGTGTGTGTGTGTGTGTGTGAGCGCGCGTGTTCAAGGAAAGTGGCGAGTGTGTGTGTGTCGTCCCTGCGGCAGGGGCTTGTTTAGGGCTGCAGGAGGGCCATAAAGCAGACAGCTGGTGAGCCTGGCTGAAGCAGGGAGGGGAGAGACAGAACGCTCTCTACAGATCAATGGGCCAGTGCAAGACCATGCCGCCCACTCCCAATCCTCACAATAGCCCCCCTACAGCCCCCTGCCTGCTGCACACATAATGGCCTTTTGTCCCTTAGGAGGGGGAGAGGCCCCACACAGGAACCAGAGAAGGCCTTCAAAGTGGCTGGAGGTCTCTTTCTCTTTTTCTCCTCTCCGCTATCATTCTCACTCTCTCTCTCTCTCTCTCTCTCTCTCTCTCTCCCTCCGTCTTCCTGGGTGAGAGAAAGGCCACCTCGCAGATGTAACGGAGCCAGAGCCACCACTGGTTTGCTCAGAGTTCCAAGGGTCGCGACACAAAAAGAGACAACTTGTCGCTGGCTATGAACGGGAAGGTCAAAGGCCTGGCCAACGTACTCCACTGGAGAACGAAAGTCTGACAAACAGGCCGCCATATAATTATGATAACCTTCATAAAACACACACACACACACACACACACACACACGGCAGCATAAAAGTTTAAGCCCATAAATCATGCATGCGTCAGAACCAACGTGGTCGCCCAGAGGCTGCTTTGACTACAGCGTTGCGAAAAGTCACGCAACGAAAAATGGTTCACTCCACCATTTCTTCCCATGGTTTCTTCCTCTTTTTCCTTTTTTTTTCCCCCCCTCCTTCTTCGTGTTTGGAAGGCATGGCGCTACCGAGGCGTTTGGTGAAAATGAGTTCTAGCTGCAGCGGTGCAGCAGTCTCTCTTGAGGAGAAGACCAAACGGAAATGGAAGCCCCCTGTTCTTTCTGCTCACCGGTCCACCGTCTCAGCGAAGTGGTTTTTCTAAACGCTTGAACGCTTAGCGGAGAAGCAGTTATAAGCAAATTGCTACGAGGCATTTGAGCGAAACGGACGCAAAAAAAAAAAAACAAACAAACAAAAAAAAACCAGATGAGGTGGCATTTTAAACGTAAACATTTACCAACGTTTTGGTCTCCCGCCCACGGAGACGCTGGCGGCCCCGCCCCTTTGTCGGAGGAACGAGAACGTCTCATCGGGGTTGAATTTGGCGTGGCTTTGAATTTGTTGACTAACCGGGGGTTGAACTAGGCCATGTTGGTTTCGCTGCCCTTTGCAACTTTGCCACAAAAGGGGCATGAACCACGGTCACGTGATGCAGAGGGCATTACTCTAAAGAGGAAGAGTAGCCTTCCAGCACGCTCTCTCTCCTGGAATGACAGATCAAGGGGGTTCAGGAATGTGCTTGTAAACTTCTCACGTATTCTGTGTATAGGATCCCTGCAAGTGCTCCACCTCACAGGATTTATCAGCAACCTCGTCTTCATATTACAGATCTCTCTCATTCCGATTCTACTTCTACTTCATCTCAATTTCACTCCTCTTTTCTCACTCGCTTTCCCTTTTCTTCTCGCAAACCACTCCCCAATCTTCACCTCTTTCCTCCACTCCTCAAATCCTTGCTCGTCCTCTCGTCTTCCTCCTCCACTCATCCTCCCTTCCATCATCCCTATTTATCCACACATCCCTCTCTCCCTCGCCTCTCTCCCTTGCCTCTCTCTCTCTCTCTCTCTCTCTCTCTCTCTCGGCGTCTCTGGCTGTGGTTTCCACGGCCTGCTCTGTTGCCTGAAGCCCACTGACCTGGAATGGGAGATTCCGGCCCATCCTAAGCCTGACACAGCACACAGAGAGAACAATAGGGGCATGGGGGTCGTGCGGTGCTGGCCTAGGCTACGCTGTATTAGTGTGGGGAGTAGAATGGCGAGAGAGAGAGAGAGAGAGAGAGAGAGAGAGAGATGGGGGGGGGGGGGGGTGCTGCGTCCACTGTCTGGGACAGACCTCACACTCTACTCCGTGACCCCCTCCATCTGTCGCCGTCCCCTGCTCTGCGCGTCGCTATAGCAACAAGCAGGTCACTCGGTATTTAGCATGAGACTAAGACTTGAGATGCGCCGCGCAAGCGGCCCGAGGCATTTAACATTCGCGGCATTTGTGCGTTTATAAACCGCTGGAAAAAGAAGACGAAGTAAATAATTGATACGCATGATGAAACCGGAGCTGAATTTTCCCGATGTGCTCAGCACATCTCTGTCATCTAAACCCTAACACTGAGTAACCGCGTCTGCACGCAGCCCGTCGATGGCCAAGACGTGACTATGGGGTCCCGCAAGCCACTGATGAGTCAAAGTGACATACTAAAAAGCGGAGAGGTGGGGGCGGGGATGGAGATGGCGAGGGGGGTGGGGGGGTTGGGTTTGTCTTTACAACCCCAGCCTGAGAAATGATTAGCGTGAATTAGACAGAGGCCACAGAGAGAGAGGGGGAGGATAGGACTGTGATTAGGTCAAGTCCTCTCAGTGTGTGAAACACTCTCTGCTCCAGTCACACAGTTTATCAGGGTCAAAGAAGAGCATCCAAGCTTCTCAAAAACATGGCAGAAATGGACAGGGATCAGACTGCTTTTAATGCTAGGGGGTAATCCTACATTCACTCAAAAACCGCTGCACCAAATGAATACCATCTATTATATGGCTCCATAAGGATTTCATTTTGGATTTTTTTTTTTTTTTTGCATCTGCTTGGACAAAATGTTCATTAATTTCCTTTAGTTCAGAGCAAGGAGAGCTGCTCTCTGCTTTGCTGAAACTGATTCACAGACGCTGCAAGCAGTACCAGCGTGTCGTTAATTTGACGAGCCAGAAGAGAAGGTCTAGGCAAGTCTTAAATCATCTTATCAAAGTGAAATTAAGTAAATAACGCCTATTTCTCCATTTTGGTCAATCATCCACAAACACAGCTGAATTCTGGCAATAAATTACTACCCAGACAGCAGTTTTTAGGTATATTAGACAGCGCTTGCCAAGGATCATTTGGAAACTGTCAACCGTCAGAACTATTTATAAAGCAGACGTGGGAGAGTTTTAAACCAGCTTGGGATGTTTTAGGCCGTATTATGGTATTTTTATGAACCAGCCTTGAGAGATTTGGCTGGGCTACAAGGTCCTTCTGCAGAAAAGAGAAGTGATCTAACCTGATGGGCCAGAGCAAGTCAGGAACCTGACTCTATTACTGTCATGGCTTCGCATCACTTTGAGCAATCAGGAAACTCAATGCCCAAGCTTCTGCTTCCTAGAATGGAAAGTGCATAGTTGCAATTTAAACAGAGGAGGTTAGATTCTGAAACATAAAAACACAGAGAGACACACACACACACACACACACACACACACAAAGGGTGAGTGAGTGTGAGAGGGAGTGAATGAGACAGAGAGAGAGAGATGCATAAACACCTTCAGTAGTGGTGTTTGTTTAAGCCCTTATGGTGTGGGCCTCCGTGTGTGTGCAGGGCCTTTCCCAGGGGACGTGCTACAGTGACAGTGGAGCATGCACTGTGTAGGACAGCTGGAAAATGGCGCCAAAACGTGGTCGCGGAACTTTGCCTTTTCTACGCTCCAACTCTTTCACATGACCAAACTGACATCAACGCCTTCTACAGACAAAACAACACAGCAGTTTAGTCAACAGGTCGATAATGCTGAGCTAGCGAGAAAGAAGACAGGAGCGGTCACAAGAGTCGCTGAGTCCGTGTCTCAGTCCCTCTCTGTCTCTGGATCATATGACATACACAGACAGACAGACAGACAGAGACATACAGACAGAGACATACACACAGATAGATATATCTCCACAATGCATCACAGAAAGAAGGAACCCAGAGGGGACCAACACAACTGTATAAAATCTAAAGACAACTGAGACGGAGCCTTTACACTAACTGGGAGGAACTCTTAGATTGCACGAGGTGCTGAACAGCAAAGGGGACACCTGTCACACACACACACACACTATGACCTTCTGGCCGAGGGTCTTGTCCGCGCCCCCCCCCCCCCCCCCCCCCTCCCCTTACTCCTCTCCCCCACCCACCTCCTCCCCCTCTGGAGAGGGATTAAATGTCCGGGGCCGTTTGTGCACGAACAACAGATGTCTGCCTCAAATCTGACAGCCTGCTTTTCCAATCTCAGTACAGTAAGCCAAGAAAACTCTCTGACCCCAACTCACATTCATTTCACCATCTCTTGAACAGCAAAACATCATAAAACACACACACACACACACATACATACTACCACACAAATACCCATCATGCATACTCTGTGTGTGTGATATTATCATCCATAGATGAGATGTGTAGGTATATGAAGTATGCAAATACAAAATATTTGCACAAGCATTCCTCTTATCCTAGGCACGTTCAGTCTTTTATAGAGCAGGTCCACTTTAATTGCAGACTGCTCTACCAAACATCCTGAAATATCACCCACAACATCTTTTACACCCACACACGAGACGTGCAAAATACCTCACGTGTAGGTTCACAAACGGGCGTTGAAAATGGAACACCTGAGGGAAGGACACTGACACACCCACGGTATAGATAGCATGACTGCAAACACTCACACTCTCTCATACACACACACACACACACACCAATCCATTCAATAGTTTAAAACCAGCCCATTTCACAAGGTGTCTTTAGCCTTACCTGAAAGAAGGCAAGATTTAGCGCTACTGCTTTACTGCTCTCGGTTACAGTCTTGGGAACAGTGTAATGCGCACTTGTTCAATAAGAGGTTATTCTCATATCCCACAAATAAACCGTCAAAGAGCCAAATTATTACATTATTGGATGAAATTATATTTCAAGCAACCCAGCACTTTCCTTTCTAAGAACCCTCTAACCTTGGTGATCAAAATGGCCTCTTTGCCTGAGGAAAACAAACACTAATGTAAAACTTTTTAGAAAGCTAGACAAACATGTTTTAAAGCAGACAACGGACCAAGTCTAATCCACAGTCCCTTCTCGATAAGGAACGGAAATGTGCAACTGCAGAAGTTCACAGAACAACGCCCGGTTTGAACAACCTCATGCTGCTTGCTTTCATAATGAAAGATACCGCAAATGGAAGAACAGCACAGCTGGTGTTAGACTGACATACACACAGAGCTAGCGAAAGCCGTCTTGGGTCTTACCATGGCCATGTTGTTCTTGCGCTGGGAGAAAATGGATACCAAGGGATTGATTTCCTTTCCTCTCCTCGCAGTGTAGGAAACTTTCAAATTCGAAATAAGAAAAATATTTCACATTAGTTGCAATCTCAATTGGTTTATTTTTAAATGTTGGTATTTATCCACTACAACAATATTTTAAAAAAACGTTTCGAACTTGGTACAGAGTACGATACGTCGAATCCGAGTGGAATTCTAATCATTTAACTTTGTGTAGCATTATCTGACTACCTTGAATCAACTGTAGTTAGCTTGCTGCCAGCCGTCATACAAGTGCGTCAAAGTACTGCTATGGATAACATAACTGACGGGTTTTCAAACAAAGTTCGTCAGTTTTGCCATATGTTTTAAATGCATTATTGTTATCTGGTCGAATTGACCATACTCAGATAAAAAAAAATCGCTTAAACCGTGCGCTTTCGAGGCGAGCTATTATCAGGCAGTACTTGGACTTCAGGGACACAATTGGCATGTCCAAAAAAACAAAAAAATAAAAACAAAAAACAAAAGAAATGTCAAAATGCAGCGTCGTTTAACTTACCTTTAACTGGTTTTGTTGCTTTAACCCAGTAAATTACGTGTTATCCAAACTAGTTATCGATAGACAACTTAAAAACAAAAATCCTAATGTTTGACAGGAACGAGAAGAAGTATTCCGGGCCCTTGCTCCACTTCCTGTGTTGAACTCTGCGCACAAGCTTGGCGGTGACTGCCAGCTGTCGTCTCTGATTGGTTACACCCGCCCGTGATGCTAGACGCCAGATGGAAGCAGATTGGATATCCCCGAGGAGATGTAAACACTCTTGCAACACCTCAGCCAAACAAAAAGCCACATGCTACAGAGGCATAATCAAACAAAAAGTAATGTTGGAACGTGTGTAATCATTTTAATCGGGATCGAGAGACAAAGAAGAAATATAGCTGAGTTCAGTCTTCACTAATACGTAGTTTAAGTATAATAATCTAATCTCGGAAGACAGATGGCAGTTGCGCTTACGACATGAATTGAGTTTTAATAGTCTTTGATTTCACAATAGAAAACGGTTGCAGTGTTTTGTAAATGTAAACAATGTTCCGCTTAATTAGGTAGTTTGCCAAATAGTTTGGAAGGAAAGGAAATCATTTTAGCTTTTGCGTGCTGTCGCCTATAACCTTTTGATTCCGATGCTAAGTGTCGCAGTGTCCAAATTAATAATGCTAACAGAATGTTTCTTCACGATAAATCAGGGACTGGTAATACACAAGAAAAACACCACGATAAATCAGAGACTGGTAATACACAAGAAAAACACAGCAGTTAGTTTGACATACATATTTCATTTGGGGTGGGAGGGGGAGGGGGGGGGCAGTATTAATAATAATACAAAGCTGTAAAATATGTTTTGTACAGAGGACCGTTTTGATGGTTATTAAAAAAAAGTATTTTCAAGTTTAAAAATAGCTTATGACGTATGGATTCCATGCACAATTCTTGTTGATCAGAACAGTCAGGGGCATGAGCATTAAAAACGACTAAATGGTAAACACACATGCATCAAACGCGTAGTTTTCTTCGCTATTGCAATGCAGGGCACACATTCTCCCTCACATCTGATAAGAGCACTTCACTTTTAGGGACAAAACTCAATTTGTTACAGTTACAAAACCGTCAGTTGCACATTTTTATGAGTGCAGACAGTGTAAATGAGGGCACCGTGGAATCTGATAAGTAACCTGTGGGGGGGGGGGTTGGCATTTCAGTTCATGTGCCTGACAAACCTTTTGCAGGCACACCTGGTATTAACACATCTGCATCTGCCAATGTGCAAACGATAACAGTAAAAGTACACCTGCCAAATATCTCACAGTCTACTGTTCTGTAGGATTAAAAAACAGTTTCAAAGATCGCTCAGTTCAAAAGCACGATTCTACTCTTTAAGTCAAAAGACATTTTTTTTTTTAAGTCAAATTCTCTCAGTTAATAAAATTAAACACAATTAATCAAATCACACATACATAAAATCAGCCTGTTAAAATCATTAGCCTTGACTAAAGGCAAAAAAGAAGAGACGTTTTAACATGCATCTCCGCCACAGCGACATTCCATAACATCTTCATTTCATTTTGAACTCTCGATGATTTATAGCAGCAGGATGTAAACAGGACAGATAAGGGAAGAACCTCCTGAGACGGACTAACTGCACTCCATCAACTTTTCTGTAGAGCTGGCCCACAGTTCATCAGGAGGAGAATTTCCTGTAAAGAAGGTCATGCCACCCAAGTCTCCATCCTTGGGGGTGTGGAGCACAGACAGTCATCAACCGGTTTGTTTTGAGTGTCCCTCAGCGGGAGGCTCTACACCAGAAACTTAAGATGAAACACTACATTCTGTAGTCTTCAGTGGTCAACAGAAATGAGAAACATGATCTTTTCTGCTAAGACGATGACTATAATTCATGTGATTAATGAGTTACTGCAGGAGTTTCTGTCCTGAACCATAATTTATTACTGTAGTGGTACCAAAAGGAGGACAAGCCTTGGAGGGTTGAATTACTGTGAGGTTTTTACTGCTTAAAACAGCTGCCTTCAGATAATCAGAATTTTTCCAAATGTGTTGGACATTGGCCACTACTTCTTATACCTGATAGTCCTCAGAGCCTAAGTTGACCATGAGACTGTGAGATTGAGTGCGTCATTGACAGAGGTATCTAATGATGGCACAGTTAAGCATTATTGTACCAATGCATAGAGCGTTTCAGAGCTCTTTCCCATCTCCGCAGGCTGTGTGTGAGTGTGCCAGACGTGCTGCGTGGCAGAAACACACGCTCTGTTCTCCGCAAACACTTCAGCTCTTCATAACTGGACCAGAACCCTACAAAAACAGAGAGAGAGAGACAGAGAGAGAGAGAGAGAGAGAGAGAGAGAGAGGGAGAGAGAGAGAGAGAGAAGCTATGCATTAAACCATTTTAACGTTCTCACAATGTGAAGAGGTAGACCAAACAATTCATTTGAAAAATGGTTGTCTTGTCACGTGCTCGTATCTGTCTGGTATGATCGGATACCACAACTTTACTTTTCAGTTGTTTTTCTGTATGTTATGTCTATTCACAAATGATGATATTGATGATATTTTTTCTTTTTTCTTTTTCTTCCTTCCTCTTCTTTCAACTTCTTCTTTCAAGTCAGTTCCTGACTTGTGCATAATGGAATAGAATATTTGATCTGCAAATTCGTGATTTCAGTTCCAAAGTGACGTGTAACTTTTAAAGAAGCAACAGGCCAAGGGCACCGGTATTACGGGTAATAATAGTCCATTTCCCGGAGTTGCGTAAAAATGCGATGCCAACTGACCAAATACTTTAACTGTTGAGGGCCTTTGTGATTAATTAATTTGTGCCGTTCATTGTTGTTGGGGTTGAAATGTACTGTCCTGCAGCTGCACTGGAAGCCCACGAAGAAGCACTAATACATTTGGTAATCTGATCATCCCCGTGCTGACACAGCCAAGACGGTGCAATAAAGGCTTTGAGATAAACATTGTTTGACAAGCTCACATTGCACCGGCTTGTTAATTTTCATTCAACATGAAACAGCTGTGTTCAAGTCCTTCCTTTTAATAGCCATACCATGACTAACAGGTTGGACAGTGGCCACTGAATGAATCAGTGACAAAAGAAAGCAAAAAATAGCTATACCAAAATTTAGACTTGATGCTTTGCAAAAGTGTGCCACCTGATGGAGTCTGGAAACAGCTACATTAAGGGAACTAATCCAAGTACTCATGAATAAAGTGTGTGTGTGTGTGTGCGTGCGCCGTGTGCGCACGCGTGTGTGTGTGTGTGTGTGTGTGTGTGTCTGTGTGTGTGCGTGCGCCGTGTGCACGCGCGCGTGTGTGTGTGTCTGCTCTGATAAATGAAAAGTCTAAAAAGTTGTCACACTGAGTCCCTTTGTCTTTTTATTTGTAATGTACATATTGTAACAATGCCTTAAATCTCCTTATATGGTGGAATACATTGTTTGGAATACGTTGTTTTGTTCACGTCTTACAAGTGTCATTTAGTCATGTCATTATTTGTCGTTGTTCAGTATGTTCCTTTGTAATACTCTCAGTTCTTACCAACTGCCAATCCTGCGACAAAGGCTACCCCCAAACTAGACATGTCAAAGTGGCTTGGTCTGTCAACACTTCGTCCCAGCAAGTCCGCAGTCAGCTGCATCACAAAATTGTTGGAGCATACACCCCCATCCGCTCTTACCACACAAACACAAACACAAACACACACACACCCATATGCATGCACAGGTAAACCAACATACATTATTTCTCAAGAGTAACATCACATTAATCCCACATTGATAAGTCAGCGCTGGAATAAAGTCAACGGGAGGCTGTTAATAGAATTACCTGATTTTTGTGACGGGAATCTGAGTCTCTCTCAGCATGATGTCATAAAGCTGTTTGATCCTGAAAACAATAATGAAAGAAAAATACACGTAAATTCACAGGCACCACTCATCTTGTTTGAACTTCTCCAGGAGTCAGTTGGTATATGTTGAATGCATACATTCATGAAAATACATTCAGGCCCTCAATAACAATACAATGAATCAATGTCTGGTCTACCCTCTTAGTAAACAGACCTTTCTCAGTTTACTCATTTTAAACAAATAAAACACCATCTGTAGGTATACGTACATACTGTACGCTATTGTGCCTAAGCATAAAGTCTGCAGTGTTGTGAGCGACACTAACCTGAAAGCCACAGACTCCAGGATGGCACGCACGAGGTGGTTCCTGGTAGTGGTTGGTTTTAAGCCCATAAATGAAGCACATGCTCTTGGGTCATTGAGCGGAGCCTATTACACAGATGAACAGATATTAAACACACACACACAGACACACACACACACACACATACACACACACACATATGCAAGACCACAGATTTTATTCTCACACGAAGTTAACAGCTGTGAAGCTGTGAATTTAAGGGGGGAAAAAAAAAATATTCGAACACGACACGGTTCTGTCTCTCACCTGTAGACCACTGAAAGACGGGACAAAACACACTCCATCTGAATCCTTCACGCTACCTGCCATCTCTCCTGTCTCGTCCACATCTGAGAACAGATCTGAGAAAGAGGAGGAGAGAGAGAGAGAGAGAGAGAGAGAGGGACTGACACGTGATGCACCATTTGTCATAGATTTACATTGTCTTTTGTACGGTTTTCACAGGTTTCAGTTGTTCGCACAGGCAGCGCTCCCTGGGTTTACCAAGTTCCTTGGCCCATCTGATGGCCGTGCCCGTGTCCGCTGCGTTACCCTCGGCTAGATAGGTCACATCAGCTCCGATCTTCCAGCCCACAACAGGGTACAAGCCTGTGGGGCAGAGAGAGAAGCCAAGTAACATCTTATCCCTTCAAACGCACCTGGGACATTGTGGCTCCGACATGCGAGCCTCATATTACAGTATTGCCTGCCTGGGTGTATTTCACGTGATAGAGAACAGAAACTCATTTATTAATTGGGCTCAACAATGTGGGAATCTACAAGAGCAGTTATTTTCCATTTACAGTTTAGAGAACCCACAGAACTGCACATGTTTATTCCAACCTAACACTAATACACAAATACAGCCAATGAAAGATTAGTGATAATTAGAATCAGGATTGTTGCACCAAAAAGGGACAGTATTGTCAGTTCCTGTTGTGTTGAGAAGCACTGTACTTAACTTTTTTTTTTTTTTTTTGGGGGGGGGGGGGTCTTTTTTTTATTTACCTGTGAAAGAAGTGTGGGGTTTGTTCCCTGTATTGATGTCCATGAAAGTCCCTGTTCCCATAGTGATCTTCACATCACCCTTATCAAAGCAACACTCTCCGAATGTGGCTGCTTGCTGGTCTGCCATCTACAGGACACACATGGTACTGCACGGTGAGTAATTGATAGTGAAATTCATGCTTACTTTTTGGCCTAAAGGCTCAAAGCTGTACTCCAACAGTTGTATTTCAGGAGTCATTCACCCCTGAGCTTTTGTTTCATTTTACGACCTGTCATATCGCTAAGCAGCTTGTGATAGATGGTTTCAACCAAAATACTGTTCTAATGAATCTACTGCTCTAAGGTATATTACACATCTGTAAGTACCAGAAAACAACGGTTGTAAAAAGGCATTGATTAAGTGTTGTAATACAATTTTCCTATAAAATTACAATGAATAAATACTATTTTCCTAAAAAAATTACAATGAATAAATACTATTTTCCTATAAAATTAAAATGAATAATGATGCCCAACCACACTTACCACAGACATTATTGGAACAGACACCCCAAATATGCTCTCATCCGTACACCCAAAATAATGACTGAAAGTTGAAAAAAAAAAAAAAACATAACAAGACATACGCAAATGAAGCATTATTCTGGATAATACAGTCACTAAAAAAACTCAGATGTAATATGACTGAATGCAAAAAAAAGTGCTGTTCAAAATTAGTGCCATTTTCCCATTAACTTTTCCCAATTTGTAAATGTGGTGAACCACACTTGGAGAAGCTTGAGATCGTTAAAATCAAAGCCACAAAATATGTAGGTAGTGCATAATCTACAGGTTTTCCAGCGAGGTTTAGTTGTTTCCATTGCCTATGGCAGTAGACGGCCACTACCAAACAGATTCATAACCTCTTAACTACGTGCAGGTGTAAAACTGTGAGTCCAGCGAACCACAGAGAACCATTCTGTGGGTCATGTGACTGTTACCCAGTGTTGTGTACAGTGGGGAAAATGGAGAGAGGGAGGGATACGATGGAGCAAAGCGTCCCACTCCAACACATCTGAAAAACAGAACGTTTTTTTTTTTTTTTCTTAACAAATTCAATCCTAGACTTCCATGACTGAGAGCCAAACAAATGTACACAGGCACCCCGAATCCTGATTATTCTACGAAAGTTTGAAAACACGTAACATAACATTGTCAGTGTTCTTTCTAAAAGACCAAATTTGAGTAAAAACCACTTTTAAAACACAGAAACTGTGAAGAGCTTTGACCCTAATCAAGGCCTTACCTGATAAGTGTCAAAAATTCCCGTGCTGCTGGCATTTGAATAGTCTGTGGCATGGACGGAGCCTGCGAAACGCAAACAAAAGCTTATGACTGCGTTGATGATCAAAACTGACTCAGGCGAAACAGATCAAATGTCACGCAAATGCCTTCTATTACCTTTAGTCAGCTTGTAAAGCAGCCATGTATCAATGGTCCCAAAGAAGCACGTCCCGTTTGCTACAGCAGCCTGCACCTAAAGCAAATCCCTTACATATGACCAAAGTCACTCATGCACGTGTCGAACTTAGGCACTTTTTTTTTTGACTCGCTCATATCACACGACTGACCACGTAAAACATTCATGTATCAATTGCACATGAGATAACCAGATTATATTAAATGTCATTATAGTAATTTCTCTTAAGAGAGGACTACATCACTGTTAACAAAGAGGTCCCTGTTGGTAAGAGACACTAAGCCATGGCAGCCGATGGAAATGCTTTAAGGAAATGAAAACAGAGCTATCACAGAGGTTAGATCTAAGACTGTATTGCCATTAAAAACAACAGGAGCTTTCAGGCTAGATTTGTGGTTTCCCCTTAGGAGCTACACTTTCACGCTTATCAGATTTCTCTAACACAGCGTGCAGAGCAAAGGTCTGTCATAATATTTGCTTGTAAATGACTTCACAAACAAAATGTAGCCCCCCCCCCACACACACACACCTTCCACAGGTTACCTTAGGGTAGTTTTGCAGGACCCAGACTAGTCTGAGAGTAATGTGCTGGGTAGAAAACACCAGGATGCTGGCCGCCTGGAACATCTTCTGTCTGGTCAGCAGGTGCAGGAGACTCGAAACGCCATGTATAAGCTGTGTGATCAGATAAAATCGGTGAGCCGTTGCACATTTAAATGCGTTCGCCTAGTGAATCATCTCAACCCAAAAGACCCATGTCGTTCAGGTGGTGGGTAAGGCCGTCAGAAATAATATTCACACAGGGATGAAATGTGCATATTCCTTATCAGAGTACAAACACTCTGCTTCACTCCCTCTCTCTCTCTCTCTCTCTCTCTCTCTCTCTCTCTCACACCATCTGTGTGATGTACTGATGTATCCCATGTATTCCACTCTTGTTGTTCAAACAACAGGCTGGGTACAGACCAAAATTAATGTGAATCTAACATGCTAAAACGCTTATTTCGTGGCTCAGTGATAAAACTCTTGGTCAGAATACACACACACACACACACACACCTTCAAAGTCATGGATCCATTCCAGGCCCTGACCAGATCAGCACTTCTCAGATCCTGCCAGGTGATGAAATTGTGAAAAGGTTTCCCTGAGTGTCTACACATCACACAAGAAAAGGTCGACGATTAACTCTCATATGTAAACAGTTACGGGAATCTGTCTCTCAAATACACACAATGATTAATACACATAGAGAGAGAGAGAGAGAGAGAGAGCGCTTCTCTCTTCCCCCTTGTCACTTACCTATCCCAAGTAGTGAACGTCGCTCTCTGTGTGGAGATTCCGAGGGCTTGCATTTGTTTCATTTCCAAACCTGAGTCTAAACAAAAGAACAGTTAAGTTAATAATAAAGACAGTCGAGACAGAAGATAACAGGGGTTCTTCGCCCCTACTGTAGCCAGTCATGAAAGGGGAAGGGCTAAATATCTAGATTACAGAGGGAGAGAGAGTTTATTTAATGACCGCCTAAATTTAAAACGTGCAGGTATGTTTACTGTAAAACACACATCAGCTTCAAACGCTTCCATATTCCATTCAGCTTCAAGTCCGAGGTTGACACAGTTTCTTACCTTCCACAGCGCCCTTGACAACATCCAGAAATCCCCGCCACAATTCCTCAGGATCCATCTCAACCCAGCCTGGTTTCGGATATATGGGAGCGACCTCGTAAAATAAATATGGTTAAATGTATGCATGCCTTCAAAGTACTTCATAGTAACCGCCCCGTTTTCTCTTTAATACATTTCCGTTACCTTTCTTATACATGATCCCTTAACAACGGCCTTTTCGTCGTAAACGTGACATTTGATTGACGTTGTTCCCACATCCACTGCGACGATATAGTTTTCTTTCGTGAACCCATTTCTGTGCGATCCCATTGAGAGAACAGAATGTTTATCAAGCCACAGGAGTCAACACGAACACGTGTGAACGGCGAACCATATGTTTCTAACTGAACCGAGCCATTTAAAGCATTCGCCAAAAATACTTTCGAGCAGTTGCCTAACCAGGCAGTTCAAGATTATGGAAATATGCATCAAGAACACGTATTCAGTTCTTTAAGAAACCACTTCAGTAAAAACCATATTTAAAAAGCTGTTTTCGTCCTTCGGTAAAAATGTTCATCGATTTTTGTCAGACTCAGTCACAAATGTTGAAAGTATCCAACCCTTTTTGGCACAAATCTTTACGCCCCTGCAAAAAAATCTTTGTCAGGTCGAAAGTAAATATCGAGTAGCCAATCCTTCACGCTCCTCCCTCGAGTTGGGAACAGCGCGTTGTTTGTGTATCCCCGTTACTTCCGAGGACTGGTGCCACGGTTGCTGTGAATGGGTGTGAACCACAGCATCTAGTCCTCCGCCTGTAAGCGCTCCTTGTACTTTGACGCTGTGGTATATTTGTTTTTGCATTACCCTTAACCGCTAAAAGTTCAAAATAGTAAAAAATCTATGATACATTTTGGTTATGACTTTAACATGTAAACCTGTACGGTTTTATGAGGATAGAATGCGGGGCAAAATTTTGGCATTTTGGCGCCAGCCATAACTATTATAAATATATGTTCAGTCATTTTTAGCGAACAAGTGACATTACATTGTTTATATTAGACAAATATTCATCGGAATTTTTTTTTTAGATAAGGACAGCTGCGAGCTGTAGCCAGTAGGTCCATCTAAGTATTTCGTCCATATTGAGAATTTGACCTGTCTCCGTGTTCTTTATTCTTTTATCAGAACTAAATGATTCACCTCCGCCCTAGAAAAAATGAATGACTGATCGCTTTTAAAGGTCAGTGGCAATGAAAATACTTGTTATCTGGGAGTGTTTCATCGCGTCCGGTAAATGCTCTCAAAAGTTATTACCATACCGTACAATGAATGTTCAAGATGTGTTCTGTTAAGTTTTTATAGGGAATTAGTGTTTGTGATGTTTTTCGCATCAGGCCACTGAACACAGAGATCATATCTGGAGAGCTATAACCGCATTATGGTTTTTATTATACGGATCTCTTCAAGCGGAGTTTGCGGTAATGCAAAAGAGAAGCGAAACATGTTTTGAAACATGTTGGTGACAAAGCATACACGTGCAACACTTTACAGAAATCATTACACCGATCACAGTAACAGTAGCCTATTTTAAACTTCTGCAACCTTTTACGATGAGCCAAAACATGGATTTTAGATCTTTGTGGATCATCACAACAGTGAGTGGCCAAAGTAGGTTTAAATGTATTGGAATTACATACCATTAACAAGCCTGTATTACCAAGTAATACTACCACTACTAACATCTACTTTAACTTAAATCTCTTCCATTGTAACTAAGAAAACATCTATCTTGCATCGACAGTAATTTCCTTACATTTTGGAATGGGGCAGAATGAGAGAAATGAATTTGAAGTACACTGAGCATGGATTCTTGGGTCATTAAGTTCATGCTCGATGAATGATGCAGACAGTTAAAGGAGAGGATGTCACTTAAGTGTGTGCCTGTAGATGTGATCAAGTCACAGCCCTCAAAGTAGCTATATCAAGTACTGTGGGCAGTAGGTAACAGTGCTGCTACTTTTGACCTTGGCAGTTCTCATCTAACAATGAGGACACTTAGTTATTTTAGCTGAGCTCCAACACCCACGTTTTTTCCAGGAAGAATAAATACTGGTATATTCACATTTTATTTTTTGTATTCAATTGGTCACTAGATGGCACTGTTGTCCATATGAAAAGTCATCATGGTTCTCCCTCCGACCCAGACAATTGATTCTATCAATAAGAGTTTCCATATTCAGTTGAAAATTTGTTTGACCACTAGGGACTATGCAAATACATCCATCCAAAGCACCCATACCATCTGATTATACTTACCAATTTCCTATTCATTTATGATGTAGAAGTACTGTGTGAAAGCTGTTGTGTGTAGACTTGTATTCACTATTTGAAAGCAGTAGTGGTTTCATGGTCCATCAGGTGATTCTTTGCTCTGCAGACCAAAATGCACTGTTTTATTCAATGTCTTTCACCTGGGGAGAGTGCTGGCTGCAATGTTAAAAACACTAATCCTTAGTTAGAGTTCTTGCTTAAATCAGTCAAGTTCACTCGTCCAGACATGAATTATGACTAAAGCTTAAATGTCTGTAATTAAGAATCTCTAGAAAGTTCCCCAGAGAGGTGGAAGAAAAAGTTTCAAATGACTTACCTTTTACCCACTATCCCAAGTACAAATGATTCAATCCAAGAACATTACACCAGAGATGACGGGTTATCCCTAAGGGTGTTTACCTGTACTTGTTCAGTCATACCAGGAACAGAACCTGGTCCCTTGGCAGATCTCATTGTCTTAGCATACTTGAACTAGTAGCTAACAATAATCTGTAACATAATTCTGCTCCCCTAAGTAAATATGCCCATTCTCTCTTCTAACCCTCTGAACTCACTGACGACACAAAAGTGTATTTTACGGGATTCCTTATCCAACAACGCAGACAACATTACAACTAGACAAACCAGTTTTACTTTTCTATCAGTAAAAATTTTGTGTGTGTCACAAGGGCTTCCTAGAAGAATGAAAACAAAACACGGATCAATTGAAACTCATTTATTTTTTAATACAAAAATCACCAAACACAGATTTGCTAGTTAAAGATTTGTAAAATAAGTAGCTCTCAAAGGATTTTTTTTAAACTCCCAAGATGAATCATATCAGTATTGTTTCTCAAATTGGAACATTTGGCTCATTTGGTTAATTACGTTGATAACCTTGAGAAAGAAACTTTGACCTCCCAGCACATAAATTAAAGACAACAGAGACATTCTACTAACCTACCTCGATGGTAAAACCTTTCCACAATACAATCTTTTTATCTTTCAACAGAATTTCACACACAGCCAAGTTTAAAAAAAAAAAAAAAAAAAAAAAAAAAACACCTTAAAAGGTTGAAGCGGAACATTCTAGAAAAAAGCCCACATAATTTCACTGACAGAGAACAAAGCATTTGCTTCTATGGGTTTTTTTTTTCTGAGAACTTTACAAATCTCAACAAAACACCTTTTTTTTCTCAGTATTAAGGAATCTTTGGAAAGGCTATTGTTCATAGAACTGAGCTTTTAAAAAAATTCCTGAAAAGTATAAACGAAAACAACATTCTCTGCAGTCTTCAAACTCTTGGATTAACTGTTTAACACAAAGCTTATTAGCAGTAATCAGACACAGTCACACATATACACAAAGTTTATATGTCTTTTAATAATGGCTGTGTCAATGTGTCCTTTGTCTAAGGTGCTAGTTTTGAAAGCCATTCAACAGTCATTCAAATCTCTGATTTATC
Source organism: Chanos chanos (assembly GCF_902362185.1). Lineage (NCBI taxonomy): Eukaryota > Metazoa > Chordata > Actinopteri > Gonorynchiformes > Chanidae > Chanos > Chanos chanos. Next base: position 10,431,335 of record NC_044500.1, on the reverse strand, counting down.
CTGTAGTATTATGGAAAGTAAGATAAGGGCATTTATAAAGGTTTCTTTTGTCAGATCCAAAGTCAAACAGAAGTAGCTCAGTAGTCTCTCTCAAATCTCAGAATAACAAGCAAAGGCACATTTTAAACAAAGCTTTGCAATCAGACGTCACCATCAACAACCACACATATTATAAACTTAATAAGTCTGCATCAATAGAGGAAGGAAGGTTTGAACACGGGAGAAAGGCATCAAAACATCAGTGAGCATTCATTCAAAACATGGACCAAACAGCCTGAATCTGTATCCATGCAAGCGCGCGCGCACACACACACACACACACACACACACACACACACACACACACACACACACACACACACACACACACACACAAACTGGAGTAATCTCCCTTTGGTATCCTGACCTAGATTTTCCCTTTATGTCAGCATGTAGTGCTAATGTGAGGAGTATTTCACCTATTTGCTTGGTAATGCTGGAGTGCCAGGAGATATGACCATGCAAATCTCCCAGTGGCTTCACTGAAAAAGCAGAGCTGGGATAGTATGGCTGTTGGCTTCACAGAGACAATGTGAGTCCTTCCTGCTAATTCAAACACAGCACAGTCACATGCTGCCAGCCTGGGGCCCCTACCACACTCACAGCACTCTGACAGAATGGCTGTCATACCAGAGTGATTTCCTGGGATACACACACAAACACACAACGTACACACAAACACACACTCACTTACTCACTCACGCACACGCGCAGACGTGCATGCGCATGTTTTTTCTTCATAAATGCACTGAGGGTGGAAGTGCTTACAAGTCCACTATCTTATTTAATTGTAACATCCACTATTCTGTTTAAATACATTTTGTATGTCACAATGAGATGGTCTATCTAAAAGCCTCATGGTCTTTCAACTTTAGACTACAGTCAAGTCCTTTCACATAAAGAAAACCTAATGGCTTTCACAATAGTATGCGATTCTGTGATAATTCTTTAGAAAGTGCTATCGGTAACCAGTATAATCATTTCAAAATAAAAGGCTAAATTCCGAGTCAAGGTCTACCAAACACATGCCCATTTAGGAGCATAGGATCTCTGAGTTCTTGGAAGAGATAGGGAATGAAACAAACAGATGAAGCCAGAAGTCTGGTAGGATCACAAACTTGCACCATGTGAGAGAGTCAAACAGACTGTATTAATGCACCTTTATATGTCCAATCACCTCCTCAATACAACAAAACCACATTATTAAACATCGTTCTCGCATAAGAAAATTACCTTTGATGTGCGTTATGCATTGGACTTAAAAAAAAAAACAAAAACAAAAAAAAAAACAAACAAGATAACTATGCATTGGTTAAAACCTCCCCCATCTGCAAGGAGAAGGCAATGGTTGCATTTTTTCTTTTCCATTCATTATTTTTCTTCTTTTTTTTTTTTTTTTGAGAGCAGTTAGTACATTAATCATAATCTCTTCCATGGACACTATCTTTGTTGTTTTCACATGAGGTACGAGAGCAAAGAGTAGCCTTCCACTCGGAGTTGATACAGCAGAGAAGACATTTCAAGAGGACGCACGATTTCCAGCTCTTACAAAAGAGCGACAGCGCCTCGGAGGACAAAGGCTCACGACAAAGTCCAAAACCGATCTCCCACCGGTACGAATCCGGTTTCTTGTTTCCCTTTACGTTCAGTGTTCGTTTTTTAATGCGTCCAACCGTCAGTTCGCGATAGGAGAACGAAGTGCAAAACTCTTTCTCTGCAGCAAGGGACGCGAGGGCCGTCGGTCGAGTAGATCTCAAGTGAGTGAGTATCTGGAAGCTGAGTCGAGTGGGGCAAACAAGAGGCACTTGAAGAGCTCTTTGTGACCTGTTTCTCTCAGAGTGTCACTCGCCGCTCAGGGCCGGGAGATTAGCCCGCGTGTACGTGTGTGTGTGTGTGTGTGGGGACGTCACACCGCTCTGCTAAAAAACTCTTAACACACGGGCTGTACCGGTAGAGCAGAGGGTCGTTTGCCTGAGAGAGTTTACTCCAAAGAGCTGAAACATGTTCCACCAGTGCCACTCACACTGCCATTCAAACATCAGAATAATGTCTGCCTTTCCTAACTTAACCTGTTTCCCTTGGACCATCAGCAACAACCCTTGTTTTGTGTTTGCGCACAGGATGGAAGAAACCCCCCCCCCCCTTTAAAAAGCACACTGAAACAGTTCTTCAATCAAAGGCATTTGGTTTCATTCTGAGTTTAAAGAGAGGGGGAAAAAAATGTGGTTGAGATGACTAAGAGCTGAGCGAGGGCAGTCAAACTCACTTGTGTTTGATGAGTGCCCGATGAACACTACATAAAAACCTCATTTCAACCGTTTCTGTTCTTTCTCTTCTTTCACTACCCTAATTCACGTTCAGCAGCACAGAACGGACTCATTATCACTCTGTAAAAACACCTAGCGATTTTTTTAAAACTAAAACTAGAGCATCGGAACATTATTAAGTTGTGTCGCCTGGGTGGGTCCTAGTCTTTGGGAGATTGAGGGAACTTGAGGGAAAAAAGTCAGTTAAGGCCACGTGTGAATGTTATTTACCCCTCCCCACCCCCTCACCCCCCACACGGGGAGAGAGAGAGAGAAAGAGAAAGAGAGAAAGAGGGAGAGAGAGAGAGAGAGAGAGAGAGAAGCGTTCAGGATCTGAAGACGTGGACCGCCCGCACCACGTACTGCCTGCAGATGGGACATTCACTCATGCGCTTTCCACATTTGGTACATGTGACCATGTGGCCGCACTCCAGCAGGACACAGTCGATGGGAGAGTCCATACAGATTTTACAAAGGTTCTCCTCGGTGCCCGTCCCAGAAGGAGGATCTGGCCACGTAAAAAAACAGCAGAAGGAATTGAGAATGGAAATCCCAGTCTGTGTAACCTCACCCAGTCAACAGTGATTCACGAGACAATCATAAGATTCAGACGTCCACAATTTTTTTTTTTTTTTTTTTGCTAAATTGTCTATTCAAAGGCAAACCGGAACTAAAATACGTGTTAAATCTTTGACTAATGTACAACCTAAGCGAGTGAGATAAAAACAGATCAAAAACTCACCTATGCCGTCATTGGTGTTCGAAACTGTAAAAGAAAACCAAAAATAAATAAATAAATAAGACATGAACCCTCACACAAATAATAAAGTAGTCCACGCACACACCAGACATACAGTTTTAGACTTCAAATCTTTGGCACCACTAATTCATGAACACAACACTTATCTCCAATATCAGTAAGACCAGGTGAGAGTTAACTATGTCAGACAGACAAGGGAAAGGATCGTATGTGTTTTAGTATGTACCCAAATTCTGCAGGTTCTTTTGGTCGTTGTAGAGACGTGTAACTCTCTCCATTAACTCCCATTTCTCACAGCAGCCCTTGTAGTTGACGAAATTCCGGGCAAGGATCTCCTTCAGCTGCCGCACGCTGAGGGCCTCTATGTCCTCCACTGAGCTCAGGTCTGAGAGAGAGGCCCTGCGCCCTGGAGCCAATACCTCTTCAGAATCTGATGACTAAGAACCAAAGAGAACAAGAGTATGAGAGAGAGAGAGAGAGAGAGAAAGAGAGAGAGAGAGAAAGATAGAGAGGGAAAGAGATGCGTCAAGAGCTTAAGAACTGTGCTTTGCTGGCCTCTTAATTTGATATGTAAATAAAGCAGTTTCATAACTCACGCTGCAGATAACAGGTCTGAAAGGCAATAAAGCTGAAAGAGGAAGACTGCTGCTGATTATAGTGACTTTGCCAGTCCAAACACACTATATATCATCAACTTTAATCCTCCGACTTTTAGCGCTGTTGTGGTTAACAGGATCTTTCTGTTCAACACTTCCTCTAGCTTAAGCTCAAACCACACAGACAGATCATGAGATAAACACCATTACGCGAGTCGAAGCTGCAGTGCAGGCCAAGCACTGACACAATTCAGAAGTTCCCCCCAGTTTAGCACTGACCCAATGCCTCAGCAACTTCATTTACAGACAGAACAGAGAGAAATGCAGGACATGAACTCATGACTAGATGATATTATAGAAGACAAGAATAGAGGACAAACTCTGTGTGTGTGTGTACGCTGTCATTTCAATTAGTCAAACTATGGCATACAGACTGGGACAAAGACCTGTCACTAAACTGACAGTGTGCCACAGCCGAAGCAGCGTGATACACAGATGTGTAAAGGTCACTTCCATTCAGCCAGCTCAACATGCTGTGACCTACACCTCCCTCAGATAAAAACGATTCATCGTGATGCATCAAAAACACCAAAACAAACACACCCCCCTTCACACATCAACCGTGCTGCATAGCCTACCCCTACAAGGGACAGGGAACAAGACGTTAAATCGGTTGAATGGTTTCGGTTTTTTCCAATCCTATGAGTCAATTTCCAATTCAGTTTTTTCCAACATTTGGAACGAACACGAGGAGTGCATTTTGTGAGCTGCGGAGTTGTGAGCAAGATATGGAGTCATAGCTGACACCCCGAAAGGCAAAGTGAAAAAGGAAGAAATAGCTTGAGAGAAAAAAACAGAAGTCGGGTTTCTTCAGAGTCAACCATTCTCAAAAAAGCACTCCTATCTTCGCATCAATTACAACAGTCTATAAGCACACGAAGAGACAATATATTGCACAACGTGGGGGGGGGGGATATTTATATAGGCCAACTGTCAGACTTGACAAACATCTGTTAGTAAGTGAGCCATGGCAAGTCTGAATAACTCCAGTTAGAGAACAGTAAATTCTTACCAAAAAAAAAAAAAAAAAAATCAATCCTTCTACATCCTAAAGTGACATCTAAGGAACAAATTCTTGGTCACAGCACACAGAGAACCACTCTCAATGTTTGCTTTTCTACTTTTAGCAAGGCTACAACAGAGGCTAATCCACACCCCAAGCCAAACAACGGCATGTAATTTCCTTTATGAAAGCGGCAGCAAAGGTTAATATGCTTGTTGAACAACAAAGATTAATATGCCGTCCTCTTATTACTGAACCATATTAACCTTTGACGCGTGGGGCGTTTAAAAACCTTCTCTTAGGGAGACATTATATGCTAGGTTAGCCTCCTGCTGTCGTAGCTTTGGGCTAACTGGCATCCTTCCAGCAGACAGAAGGGGGGAGGGTATATATGCATACAAATAGCTTTTACCTGCTGGTCTGAAGTCAGGCAGGTAGGTTAGTGCATACGGCTCTAGTAGGGAACGAAAACTGAGAATAGCTGAACGGACAGACTCGGAACCTCAGGAGAAAGCGACGGAGCGGAATCGTGTTTTACACTTAGCCGCTAGTCAAGAGCCAAATGGGAAGTTTTAGCTCATGCTGCTAAAAAAAAAAAAAGTGACTTTGGATAGAGGAGGAGCGTGAAAGGAGAAGAGGAGCAGGGAGGAGGGTCGGGTCAGGTCATACCTGGGACTCCTGCTCCTCCTGCAGCTCTGTGTCGACCTCACCCTCAACAGTCTCCTCCACCACTGACAAGTTCTACAGGTCAAATGTTAACAAACCTAGGGTAAGTCACACATAGTTCTGCCTAACAGAATCCAGGGCATTCCTCTGCACACACTCACTCTTCAAAGACACAAAGTCCAGACTAATAGTAACTAATGCAAATCCACAACGACAAAGCCTGTTTAGCTAAAGAAACTAAGGACCGCTTGAACAGCAAACTAACCTTTTTTTTTTTTGAAGATGTATCAATCATCTTCCTCCAGAGCGACAGCACACAGAGCTGGATAATTTCAACAGCGGCATTTCCATTCCTTACCTGGCCATCCTCTGGTTCTTGCGTCTGAGGCGGCTGCTCTGTCATGACGTCGTTTCCTGAGGGTAGCGGGGTGGAGGCAGGCGGCGGCGGGGCAGGGGCAGGAGCAGACTCTTGCTCGGCTGAGCGCGCGTGCGGCTGGGCCGTCAGGCCCGCCTCGTCGGTGGGAGTCTGCTGGCCGAGGACCAGCTCGACCAGCTCCTCTTTCTCGCGGCACATCGTCGTGGAAACCTCATGCAGGTGCAAGTAGTCTCTCAGGTCCTTCACCTTCAGCTTCATCAACTCAGCCCGCTCAAACAGGGTGCCGTAGAAACGCTGGCACGTGTGGCACAGCCGAGGGCGAAACTCCAGCTGGGTAGAGCAACGCCCACAGAAATTCTTCTTACAGTCAAAACACACGTGCTGCAAAAAAAAAAAAAGAAGATCGAGAAATAAGATTCAAACCACAAAGAGAACGTTAATTTGTCAATGACCGAGAGAAATGCACAATATGAGAGCTATTCAGAATATCTCGAATTATCATAGCATGTTAAGTCAAGAAAACCACGATGACAGCATTGAGGGTTTCAGCCAAGTCTTTCCCAAGTCATTCCATGTTGTTCCATTGAACTTTAAGATCAGCAAAGCTAATGTTCATGACTATATGGTATTCTGAAGTGACAGGGAGTTCGAAGGAACCACCAAAAATGTGAGTAAAACTTAAACAAACAATTGGGAACATTCTCTCACACAGAAGTGTCAACAAAGTATATAACAAGCAGTACAAAAAACGTTTGTCAAACTGGCTTCAGAAAGGGCTGAAGGATCCCATACCTTCACGATAGCTCAGACAGGAATAATTCAAATACCACAGACAACCCATGACACTGACATCATGTTAGGATGTCAGCACGGACCATGAAATCTAAATAAATCTCAATAGCATTCCTCTGAGAGGTGTGTTACCCAGCACTGAGTCACTCCACATATGCAGAGAGGGACTTCTGCAGCTACAAGAGTTCAAATGAGAGTTATGTTAAAAGAACTCATGGGTAAAGTCTGGTTTACCACAGATCATGCCTGTGGGTCTTGAAACCCGATCTGTAGGTCTCTGAGCAGATACACTGCCGATAAGCCAAAAGACCAGAACCATGTTAAATATGCGTTTCGTAACAGCAAAGACGGACTAAAAGAGAGAGAGAGAGACAATGCGACTATAATCTTACAGTTACTGCCCAACAAATTAAATAACTCGCATCCGTGATTAAATATAACTCAGCTTAACATGCTTTTCAGATTAGTGTGAAACATCGGTTATACACCAATTCAAAAAAGTAAAAAAAAAAAAAAAAAAGGGCACAAGGCACAACTGCGAGGGAGAAAACGTCCAGGACTGGCGCTGAGAGAGTATTATGTAAGTAGCATGTGTAGAAATGTGACGAGCATGACGTGACAATGGCGGAATTACAGTACATCGGAGTCGCGGGACAATTAGACGTGACACCGATGCGAGACAGAACAACGACACTCGAGCTTCGGGTTACACCTCCGCCTCCCCGGCCCGGCCTAGTCTCCCGTCTCCCATAGAGAGCCGAGCGGCTCGGTCGCGTCGGCTCCGGTGAAGGTCCCACACAAAGCGAGCTGTCAGCATATCGGGGGGGGGTGGATCTGGTGAAAACGAGAGAGCGCACGCACGTCCCGCAGGCCCTCCGTCTACTCTCCCTTCCCTCGCGCGGAGATAACAATCGTGGCGTCGGATAAAAGGCGCGTAACACGTGAGAAGGTTTGAAAAGCCTGAGATGCTCTCAGAAGAACTCCGGTTTGACAGAAATTCCGACTCTCTTCGAGGCGAATTACAAGGCCCAGGCCCTGAGAATCTAGACTGCGTGGGACGTGTGTTGCTAGCCTACGTGTTACTATTAGCTGAGTGGACACAGAATATATTCCTTCTGTTTTTAGGAAAACTATGTAGTGAAACTGATGCTCTCCCACACCAAGGCTGTTGTACACCGTAAATCCAAACATCAATACTTTCAGTATGTGTCTGTAAGGTCTCATTTCCAGTGACTTTGAAACACTTCTTCGAACTGCTGCAAGCCTTCAAAACAATTCACCATTGTCTAGCGCGACAGGGATTTTGGTGTTGTTGAAAAGAGCCACTCTGAGAGGAATCTGGTATAGGATACCGGTCTCTTCTGCTCTTAAAAAAGGGAACAAACAGCAGTCTTGGAAGTGTCAAGGTTTGTTGTTACCTTCCCAGCCACAGAATCGATGCGGCCCCGGCAGGCCTTGCACATGTGCTCTGGTGCGACGGGTGACGGGTGGCTGCTGTAGCCTGAGTTGGTGTAGGCCTGACGCTGCATATTACTGCTGGTGCTGTTCTCCTCCACCGTCCCAGCGTCCAGACAGAGCCAGTTACAACACGAAGCCCACATGTTCGTCTCCTGCAGGAAAAGGAAAAAAAAAAAAAAAAGAGAGAGACTTCAGACACACTTCAGGATAGGACCACGCTTCACTGTTTTGTCCTGTGGAAAACGTTCGGTGACAGCAATGTTGCTTAAGCGACAGATAGGAAAAACACCAATCAGTTAAACTTCACGCTTCTGACAATGCATCTGTGTGACTAATAATTTGCGACAGAGAGCACAATCGTATACCAAAAACCATAGAAGAAATGTACACAAGTGGTAACAGGTTCATTGTAGCATTTATCTGCCTCAGTCTGATCACCTGGGCAGACTGTATGAAGTGGAGGCCCAAGGCTAAGGCAGTTAGGCTGGCCAATCGATGTTAGCTGTCATCAAGGAGCAGACAGCTGGCTCGAAACTACAGAAGTAGGGCTCCCATCATTAATTCAGAGCCTGTGGGCAGGCTGAGCTATGGGAGACTCGCTACAGTGCTTCTACTGGGGTGACACTCTATCCACACACACACACACACACACAGGATGCATTCTGTGGACTGTCCTTAGCCTGGCATTGTGGCATTACAGCAAATGTCTTCCACTTGATTCCCATTTCCATGTTTCTCTGTCCCAAGCTCACCCTCTGAAGATCTGATAAGAAATCAGATCACTACAGTGGTTACTGAACTGACCTGAACAAACAGCATCTTTCCGTAACTGGCATTCCATGGGACTGGCACAATAAAAAAACGACCCTTTGAGCACTTCTGGGCACGGTCCAACTTAAGGAAACACTCCTCTGTATAGTGTCTTTTCTGCTCCAAGTAGTAGAGGCAAGCAACTGCTATTACATGCTGCTAAACATTAATGCATCAATGTATCCTATCATTGGATTAATCGCAGAGAAAAAGTGTCAGTGGGACACAGCTCTGGGGTAAGACAATGTAAACCGTGATGTAAAGACCTTAAAGCAAATTATCCGTAGGCTGTCATTAAGTCTAATCTGAGCTACTACACTTAACCTAATAGCAAACATAGTGCGATATAATTATAAGTGTGGTGCCAGATTTGGGTTCATTTTGAAACTATCCAAGAAGAACACATGAAGACAGTACATGAATGCAGTCGGCCTGATGCAGGGTATGGGTTATGACAGTCCTGATCACAGTTCTTAACCACAAAGCATCATCTGAACACTCCAGCTTTGGAACAGTTACGGAATTACCACCGCGCACTTCAGCCAGCGCTAAGGGATGGAAAGAAAGAAAAAAAAAAAGAAAGGAAAGGTGGGGGAAAAACAGAGCATGTGCATGTGTCATGAGGCACACACAAGCCAAGCTAATTCAGGTGTCAAATATCAAGGAACCACGGTTATTCCCCAGGGTGCTCTATTCATGGCCTACCACAGTAACCTGTGCAAGTCAATTACACACACACACACAGCCACTGCCATGGCGACTGGACCAGATTCGCCCGGTGCCGTGGCAACAGCTGCTAAGGTTGTGCCCTGAGCGTAACAACGCAGGGAAAGATCAAGGTAAAGGAAAGTTCCAGATTCACTCATTTGTGAAAGACACCCAGAATACAAGTTTCCAAGTGAACAATGGACTCGTGTGGGACATTTCTACTAAAGGTACATGGATTTGAGTTTTAACCGTTCCTACCAAGGTTTACTCAGTAATACCAGCTTACATAAAATCTAAATTCATCAAGGTTAACATCAGTTTTGAAAACACTGGTATGGTCCCATCCCACCGATTCTACATCATTAACAACCAAAACACCCAACTTGCAGAACTGATATCACAGAATATGGACAGTTATGTGTTTATATCATATGCACATGCCACTATTTATACTCCTGTTGAACTGTGTTATGCGATAACTACAGTTCTAATTCCCCTTTCAGCAACATGCCAAAATTGAGAGCAAAGCACATTAACACTCACGTTTAACCACAGAGGCCTATTTACAAAAAACACTTTCAGTGGGCTATGTTTTATCGTTTACCTCCACAATTCAGAAACGCCATTCAGTGACTGAACAAAATGAGTTTGACAGTATCTAAAGACTTTCTTTCCTCTTGGGCCTTGCATTGTCCAGCGTCAGCAACTATTGCAGGCAGCACAAAGTCCAAAACAACAGAGGCACTCCCACAGTTCCATCTCTCCAACTGTCGTTGTATTGTCCCAACTGTGTGCACTCATATCTGTCACAACAATCCGTTAACAATCCAACAATAGCTACGCTGTGGCAGGACAACATTCAGTGGGACTGGGTAATAAGAGGGATTCAATACAGGCCTAAACCCACACATAAAATAAAACCCAGTATGAACAAACTCAGAGAGTTTTAGGTCTAACAGTTACCACGTATCTTAAAACTTTTTGATCGCTTATGTTATGGTGTAACGAAGCATCTCCTTTTCCGTTCCTTACCTTGAGGATTATCCTGTAACCGACTGTGGCGATTCTGGGGGCTAGGGGCTGGCAGGGTCACGGAGTCATGGCAAACACTATGATGGGAAACAACATTGAAAGGTAAAGTGGGTTTAGCGATCGATTGAAGCAAAGACCTCTTGATTAGAAATTCCATGATGTAGCCTTCGTGTCCACTGCAGAAGGTAGAAATGTGATACCAAGACTTCCTTGACGTATCGTAATGAATAGAGTTAGAATCACGCCTGATCTTAAAAAACGCAGACACACCAAGATTAGAGATTAATCTTTCTATGGAATCATCCCTATTGCATAACCTATTGGCTATCAACTATCGTGACACATAACAGAGATTACTGATAATGATATTCTAAATAGGCTTAATAAAACCATATCAGCTGTCACAATAAACGAGCCCTTTCAGTTGTATGTATACATGCCTAAAACCAATCAGACTACCATGTTAGTTACTTTGTGGGACATCTTAAGCGAAATAAACGTTGCTTTGTTTTCGTTTTCGTTTCCAATAACTTCTAAATTTTAGTTTTGCTTGAGTAATAAACTACCACACAAGGTCAATGGCGAATTGAAACTCGCAAACATTAGTTATTACTTGAACAAATAAAACTTTAAAACTTGGTCAGTTCAAGATTAGTTTTGAACAACAGTATTTATCTAGAGTTACAATATAATTTCAAACAAAAGCCTCGTCGAATACATTTTTCACTTCAATTATATGAGACTTTACCTTTTACTATCCGTGTCGAGGCGGTCCAGAAACAATGTTCAACCCCAATGCAGCTCACGTAAGTTGTGGTGTTGTGTGTTCAAAAGTTTTCCAGTTCCTTGTTGTCTACTTTTAAACGTAAACAGGAAGGATAAAGCCAGTGCATATCTTTTAATATATACGTCTACACCATGATCCCATAAATATTCCGCTGTTGATAGTCTTCCCTTCACTTAGTTTTACATTTTCAATGTGAGGTTCTCCTTGGTTTCCAACGTTCACAACTCGGCTGTTACTTGCAAAGGTAGCTGGCTCTAACGGGTGCGCGCACGTAGCATTTAAATCGTCGTAACGTCTGACACACGCACGTTTCAAGGATAACACGCAAGAAAATAGCGACCTCTGCTGGATATTCAATAAGCTACCGTCTATAAGGTAATACGGAGCAATACGAAAGGTAACAGCTGTACAGTTGCCTTGCAATAATTATTAACCAACGTGCATGTAGTATCCACCTGTGGCTCCTGGTGGCTTGGCAAATGTGCATTTATTTATTTATTTATTTAAGAAACAGGATCTCACACTCACTTACAAACCTATCCAGTCCAGTCAGACTTGATGTACAACCCAGATTCCAAAGGGCCTTCATAAACAGCCCTGGGTGAACATGGGCTAGATTTGCCTAAGACTACTTCTCATCATTCATAAACTAAATAACTCAATAAATCAATAAAGTGTGAGATGGACAAATCTCACTTTGGCAAAAGGGGTGGTTGAGTGAAATGTATAAGATGTTTATTTGTGACAATGGCACTGAATTTTGAGCAAATATTTATTGACAAACATGATGTGGCCAACAACTGTTAAGACTTAAAAGTTTCTATTTAACAAGACTGTATTTGTAGAGGGACTAAATGTGAGAGAAGTACAATATACAATGTCATGCTAGAAAGAAAAATGAAGCATCATCGCTTAAACTGCAACCAAAAAAAATATATAATTTTGTGTCCTTTTCGTTTTTAAAGAGATCATTCATAAATAACAGAGCTTCAATGTCTCACCCATCCCCATCAACCGATAATATGATCTTTTCAGAACAGCATATGAATTTTTTTTTTTTTTTTGTAGTTTAGAAAAAACAAACACTCTAAAGCAAAACCTTCAGTTCACTCTTATACTGACACAATCGATTATACACACACACACACTCTCTCTCTCTCTGGGCAGCACACAGTCAATGCATGTCTTTGACTTCTGAGCATTTTACACATTATACTGTCACTGACAAAAACAAAAACAAAAACAAAAAAACTACTGTGCACCGAGTACATGTTCTGCATTTTAGTCATCGTATGAGGATTATTTTCCTTATGGGTTTGTTGTGTTTTAAGTAAACTGCTCATCTAAGAAAAGAAATCTTATTGTGTACCAAAACCCCTTCTGTATGCTCATACTGACGCATTCAGTCCTTGAGTTCTGAGTATCATTCAGTAAAATTTACTCATTTGTTCTTCAGGCCAGGAGAGAATAGGTGAACAAACGTATTACTGTTAATAAACATTTAAGTACTAACAAATCAGTTTTACAAATTCTTTCTATACTATTCAACACATGACTCAGACTTATTATAAAATTTCAAAATTGAGAAAGAATGTATGACATTTGCTCCAAGGCAAAGAAAGCATCCAATTCTAAACTTGTGTCAGTAAAATGAAAGATCCAGAAACATCAAAACGACTGAAATGGTACCAAATATCAAAGATGGGCAATCACATCATTCAGGGACAAACCAAGAGACATTCTAGAAAATTCTGTCTCGTGCCTGCTCAAATGAATAAGGTGTTTTAAAACTAGTTTTCTTCATCCAGGGACTTTGGGTGACGTACAAAAAAAAAAAAAAAAAGAGAGAGAATTAAGAAATATTTATCAAGTGTGTTTCCCTTTCCTATTACATACATGGTAACGTTTTACGTGGACAGGTATATAATCTTGTTTTTGCTCCCACTCCATCCCCATTTAAACACATTCATCTGAAACACTGTAAGAGGATACATTTTATTGCCATAAACAGTGTAGGAAAAAGAAAAAGAAAAACAAAAGAATAAAAACAGCCTTTCTCTCTATAGTACAGTAAGAAAAAGGTTCCACTTTCTCCATTTCATGTCCAGTAAATAAAATGATTGCAATGCACAGGATTTCCCAGGAGAACTCTACACTTTGATCTAATAGGAGACATGACTACAGCGCCTGGTGACCGCTTGGCTGGGTATGTGAAAGCAAGTGGTGTTTTTGTTCAATATGCTTCCTAGGTAAATGTATTACACCGGACTGTATTAAGAGTGATTTATAATTCTGTATGCCTTTTTTTTTTTTTTTAATTCATTTTACAACGAAATACATTACCATGAAGTAGTGGAGGCTGACCCCTGTCAGACTATGGTTGCAGTAGATATTCATGTTCATGATTCAAATCCTACATGTGTTCACATTGCTCTTCTAAATGAACTGAGATTGTGTCGCATTATTGAAGAAAGCATCTCCTTGTTTGGATTAAACAGACTGGATCAAAAATCTTTCAAAATTAGGATGAATTAGGCCTTGAATTACACAAAAAGAGAAACCAACATTCACACTCAACGTGGCATTGAAATCATTTAATTTTTAAGACAGTGGAATTTTATGAGGTTGAAAGGACTTTCATTTTACAAATAGGGAAAAAACTTTAGGAAGGAAAGGAAAAAAAAAACTATAAAAAGACACTGCAGGTCACTTTCTACTCCTGCATATCTAGAAATTCAAAGAGGTTGCTTTAAACTCGAAAAAGATGCCTTGGGAAAAGGATGGAGGAAAAAAGTTACACATCATGAGATCCTTACCCAAAGGCAACAGAATCAAACCGAAGCCACTGTCCTTATGTTTAGGTCTGCGGGAGGTTCACTCTGAGAGGACTAAGCAGGGATGGGCAAAGCACATACCACGCCCACTTTTTTTCCAGAGGTTCTGGCTCCAACTGCTCTAAAGCCAATCAGAGGCTGAGCCATTTTGGATTAGCATATAATTGGGAGGAGCCCGGCACCTTTATTTTCTTAGGGAGTCTTTGAAAGATTTTTTTGGTGGACAAAGCCCGTAGATCCAGTCTAGCCTTCCAGAATAATGCAGCCACACGGATATATTAATTCTTTAGAGAACGGAAACAGAACAAACAACAAAACAGAATGGTTAGACAGGTTCCGCTCTAAGTGTGAAATAATACACTTGGCATTTCCCACTGGAAGAGAATGGTCAGATTACATAACAAGAACCTAACCACGGCTTAGACTATCAGGAGATTTCAGTAGATTGTTACAGGGAACTCATATCTCTAAAAAATTATGCTGTTTTAAGTACAGTGTGACTGAAGTAGCATTTGCTTCCATATGCCAATTTAAAATCTGATACAATTAGGGCTAAAGGCAAAATAAAAGCACAACATTGAGGGTGTCAGCGTGCATGTGTCTGTGCGTTTCTGGGCGTGTGTATCTATTTGTGGTACCCAGATACTTCTGATCCTTCAGACAGGTGAGGTTTCCTACACTGAATATATGGGACTTGCAAAATACGTTCTATCAAAAACATCAAAAATACACCAAGTTCTGAGAAGGAATCTATTATTACCCTGAAACAAAAAAAAAATTATTTAGAAATGCAAGAAAGGTTTAACTGCAATGGCAAACACTGCAATACTGTTTAATAAAGAATCTCTGTATGGATTGAGTGAAATGCATGAAAATGCCTAGCCTGGTCCACTTGTATGTATGGAGGCTATACCGAACTGAATCCAAGCTCAAACTCACATTATTTCTGACACACACAGTAAAGGGGTTCAACTTGAGCAGTATGTTTACGTTCAACAACTTTAAAAAAAAAAAAAAAAAATCAATTTAAAATTGACACAATTTGGGATTCCATTTAAGAGAGCAGCCCAAACAAACCTTCTCTGACTCACAATGAACATGAATGAACCCTCCCCTGACAGAACTACAGTAAAAAGCAGGCACTAAGTACAGGGAAGCAGAGGTGGATGTAAAAACCAATTGTTAAACAGTTTGACATGCATTCATGAGCTGCTCATTTGTGTGTCTGTGTGTGTGTGTGTGTATGTGTGTGTGTGTCTGTGTATGTGTGTGTGCGCAAGTTTATCATGTGTGTTCATCAATTTTTTTTTTTTTCCTTCTTGAATAAATATTTCACTTGAACTGAATTCAGAAGAAGGGGGTCTCCGTTCATCTCTTAACAGGTAGGAATGATGACAGAGGCCTTTTTTTTTTTCGTTTCATTTTCCCACTGGCATGATACGTTTTGTCGTTCCCATCCCTTGGCCCCCCCCCCCCCCTTCCCTCCCTCCATCCGCCTCAATGCACTGAGGCAGGCTGCAGTCTCTTAGTGTTTGTCTTTGGATATTACCTCCTCCCTGGGCTTGGCACCCCCAAAAATGGCCGAGTTGGGGTTAGCCACTTGGTTTAGAGGTTCGTTGACCGTACGAGGCTTCAACTGTAGCCTTGGTCTCTGTGCTCTTTCCTCTGAAAACGAGAGAATGAAAACACCATTAACGCAATGGCCACGCACATGAAAATAACAACTCCACTCTTTGTGCAGCGAACGGGGCAAATGTCTTACTCACTCTGTCAATCACAAACTTGTTTTAAAGCCTGATATTAATTATTCTGTCAACTAGGATTATTCCATTTTTTTGAGGTAATGTCAGTGAATTCCACGACATTCTAACTAAAGTAAGATTTTCTAGTGGTTGGCAGGCAGGAAGAAACTCTGATACCTTCAGAGGGTTCTCTGAAGTCTGTCTGGCCTCCACGTGGTGGAGGTCCATCCCTGTAGCGCCCCATTCCTCCGCCCCCCCTCCTGTCACCAGGACGACCGCCACCTCGACTCCTCCCACCCATGAAGTCATCATCTCTATATCCTAAGAGAAAGTAAAGGAATAAGGCAGACACAACTTAGAATACAGGCAGATCGTTTTTCCCTGGCTTCCCCAAAACTGGTTGCAGCTGTCTAAAAAAAAACACTGATCTAAGATAGGGTTTCACACCCTAAAAGCCTCGAATAAGATTCAGTGAGATGGCATCATCGCATACAGTGTAACTTTCTGTCACAGCAATAACAACAGAAGCACTGGGAAGTGACCAAAATGGCTGACTTAGTGAAGTTTCAGGGTTTTTTGGGGTTTTTTTTTGTCGTTTGGAAGCTGTTCTGTTATATACGATTACACCACCACAATAAATCTCTCCTTTAACATGCTGAGCCATCAGGGTGCCTCTATCTCAGACTAGTGTTAATTAGCAGCTTCTCTCTACAGACAGTTTCCAAACCAGCAGAGATACTCCTGTAAAATATGGTTTATGAGAATGAGATGGAGTCTCCGTGGGATTATGGAGATGTTTAAAAAAAAAAAAAAAAAAGAAAAAAAAGATGCTTTTGGGGAAAAGTATCAGGGTGGGGAAAAAAAAATCACAACTTCAGGGAAAATCCTATTACTCGTTAGACTCATTCAGCAGACATCTATGTCTTGCAGATAATAATTTCTTGCCAAGCATTTCTTCTAAGCTGCAGGCTACCAATCATAAAACTATGACACTAGGGGTCGGATTGTCTTGCCCGGTTCCCTTTCTGGTTTTGCACCGCTAACCGCACCTCCTCCAGAGTGGTCGAAGTCGTCTCTGGAATCTCGTCCCCCTCCTCTGGGACCGCGTGAGCCACCACGGCCTGAAAGGGACAGGGGTCCTCAGTTTAAATTTTTTAAAAAAAGGGTGTGTAGTTTGGGCCGGTGGCGGAAGAGCGCCACCTGCAGGGCGGCCCTGGTTAGCCAGCACCTTGTCCTGCCAATCCCCCTGTTAGTATAACTGTATGAGAGCGGGAGCCAGGTTGACACACCACAGACCCTCTCTCTGGCTGACAGACATTTTGTTAGGCAGAATGAGAGAGAGAGAGAGTATATAGTAGTAGAAGAGATTAGAAAGTGCTATACTGACAGGAAGGGGGGGGAGGGGGGAAACAGAAGAGTGAGGAAAAGCAATGATATGAAAGGGTAGGGGATGACAGATGAATAAACGAACAGCAATCTACTCAAACCCAAGTGATGTCTGCTTATAAATAAACATTAGAGGTAAACAAGCTAAACAATGCGCATTAAGTTACAGCACAATACAAAAAAAAAAAAAAAATCAGCGAGAAAACAAGCTTCCCCTTATTATTCTCACCACTATCCCACAGTACTAATGACACTTTGGATTTGAGTAGACGTGATCCAAACTTTAAATAGATTCTGTTCACAGTTAAGGTTTAAACAGTGGCAATAACGGGCCAAACAAAGAAATACACAAACAGGGTAGAGAAACTGTAAAATAATTTCACAACACAGTGCAAATCAATGATTTTCTTCTCTAAGCACCGGCCATCAAAATATACGAACACGGGAAGACATGTTTTAACGCGGCGCGTTAACGATACCTCTGTCGTCTTTTCGGAAACCAAACCCTCCGCCTCCTCGCTCTTGTCTTCGTCCCTCAGCGATGTCCACCCTCAACGATCGATCCCCAAGGAGCTGCGGAGAACGGGCACAAACGGGGGGGGGGGGGGGGGGGGGGTCTCCTTGTTAGAGGTTCTAACATTCAGCAAAACCTAATCAACACATCCCGTTCTCCGGGCAAGGCGAAAGTTACGCAAACAGACGCGAAAGGCGGAATTCCAAATTCTACTCACAGCACCGTCGTACGTCAACGCTTCTTTCAGAGATTCCAAGTCGTCAAACTCTACGTAACAGAAACCTGAAGGGGAAACGAAATCGGAAAAAAAGACAGACAGAACAAAGCGGGGTGAGCCCTCGGACATTTTTCCTTTGCCCCGGAACTGAGAAGGAAAGAAAGAGAGAGAGGCTTCGGTCACTCACCTTTAAACTTGTCTGTCTCTTTGTCTCTGACTAGTCGAACACTCCTGAGGTTAAGGTCTTTGAAAATGGCATCTATATCGCCCTGCACTGTGTTGAAAGGCAGGTTCCCAACATATGCTGTGTATGGGGGCTCTGTGGGCAGCTCCTTCTGCTTACGGGGTCCGCCTGGGCCGCCACCACCTCGGGGTCTTCTGACCGAAAAACAAAACCTTCGTTAGAGAGTGTTCTGCTGCAAGTTTAGCCCCATCACCTCAGCTTGACGCACTATTTCTTATCTAATTCGAAGATTCTAGAAGGGTCTGTTGATTCTCATAAATAAAGAATGTAGATATCAGACAGTTTGTTGGAACTGTAAAATTTATGTCATGTTAATGTGTAAAACTGAGTCTGCAGTATGTTGCAGAGTCAGTCCTGAATATGATTTGAGTAAAAGCCTTGCAAGATATTGGCGTTGACATTAATCAAAATAAACAAACATTCACTTGTTATAAGACCAATATTAGGTTCATCCTAACATTGCTGACACATACATCATTGCAGTGTAAGACAAGTGGGGCATTATACATAGGGAACAGTAAAATCATACAAAATCCATTCAGCTGTGACAACTGAACACAATGTCAATGCAATCCAGCCTTGGTGCTCAAGACCCTCAGTATCCTAACGCAGCCTATCACTTCATCCAACGCGTTAAGCCTTTAAACCTTAACCTTGACGAGCCCATTTAGACTGAGAAATGATGACCAAACTGCAAGCAAGAGGACTGTTCTCTCACACAGCACTCCAAAGTGCCTTGTTCTTCCTCTGACACAGTCCAGTTAAACCACACACCACAGAGACAACATTCAGTCTCCGCTATTGTTCAAGTAACAGCTCCGTATGTCAGTACATAATCTTAGACCTTCACTGTTGATTTTTTTTGTTTGTTGTTTGTTGTTGTTGTTTTTGTTTTGGACTGCATCAAGGGGAGGGTGAGGCTATAAATTCTTCAGACTTGTGGGGACAGCTACCCAAAACAAAAATAGACATTTTGTACATGACCAGAAATCCTAATAAGGTAAAGACACCGCGCAAGCGCTAGCCGAGAAAAAAAAAAAAAAATTTACATAAGACATGGTAGGATCTTTTGAACAATTTTAGATGGCTCATTTGCATTCAGTCTTGGGGGAGGATGGGGAGCAGGCTGTGATCTCAAGTCAAGTAGACAGTGAGCAAAAGTGCAAATGTGGTCCAGGATGCCATACACATTCCTGTGGTGTCAAAGTAAAAAGAAGCAGAGTGAAGATCCTCGAACCGTCACTCACTGGCACCTGAGACCAGCAGATAAGATGACGCCTGGCTCTCTCTCTCTCATGTAGGGCAAAAACACATCTGCAAACTGCACCCCTTTGCTTAGTGCTGTAAACCACCGGCCCCAAAAAGTAGTAGTCATTTCATTCCGGTGGAGAGGTTAAATATGGGGCCAATGTTACCTGATGAGGAGGACACCAAAACCTAAGTCGAAAAGTGACGTTATATCGATGCAAACAATATCAACACACATTGTCCAGTGGCTTAACCTGGGTAGTAACAAGATTCTAAGAGCCTGATTTGAGATGTGAAGCAAATAACAGTCATAACAGCTTACTTACAGAGATACGCCAAAATCATGATGTGTTTATGTAAAAAATCCCTGTATATTATGATGAGAAATATGATAACGAGATATGCGATAATGTGTCATTCTATAACGATACTAAGTGATAGAGTACGATTCCCTATTTTGTAATACATTTTACGATTGATGCAATCTAACTGTTATAAGTAAATGTTGACATGATATGAGGGCAACGTAGCTGAATTAGCCTATTCTTCAGCTGCACATCTCTCATACTGACAACGACACGAGAGAAGAGACTCCATGTGAGCAGACAGTCAGGTCCACAAGAACCGGTCCATGTCCGCTCTCTTGTGTATATTTGAACGGCAACAGCAGGGTGCGAGAGAAATGGAATGACACAGAATATGGCCCAGTAGCCTGGCCGTGCAGACCTCTTCTAGGTTGCGGTGCGTTTGCAACAATTAGCTTGCATGTAGCTAAGCTAATGTTAGACTTGAGTGATGATCAGAGCACATGCAACCTCAAATGTTTACAAACACTGTAGACGGAAACATTGGTTTTCATAAATGTCGACAATATTCCCGCAGTAGTCGGATCGCTGACTGTGCCACAACATGCAACCATGTGGACAGCTTTTTTCTTGAGACCCTGGCGCCAAGTGCCTTGCTGGCAAGAATCGCATAACCTAATCGTCGATCTATTCAATGCTATGATTTTAGGAAGAAACAAAACAAGCTGTAAAACCGAATCGATCGAGAGATTCAGAAGATAATTCTGCACATCTGCAAGCGCGTCTAAGCCTCGCTCTGTCTTTGCTTGTCTAAGCGCTCTTCCATTCATCATAGCGGGCGCGTGCTGCTACCGACCCCGGTCATGTATGCGTAGGCCTACCTCCATTTCAGATGCAGCACAAAACGTTATAAATGAGCAGCGTCAGTCTCCATCTTTCCCCGTGCTTTCAATTACCCTCCCTTCTCTCAGTCCAACAAGTATTTTCTTACCCTCGTCCTCCACCAAAGCTCCCGTAAGCCCGATCCCGGTCATCGTAGTTATCGTAATCCGCCATTGCAGTGATTGCTGTCCAGAGAAAGCGAGCCTGTAGCCTAAGGACCTCCAATATACTGGTATAGGATTTAGGTGTCCTCACACTGCCTGTGTGTAAAGTTCGCGTAGTAGCATATAGGCATATCGATGCTAATCACATAAGACCAAAACCATAGCGATGTGTTCAAAGTACCGGTCAAAGAGGATGACCGCATCAGTGTAAGAGTTAGTTGAACAGCTGAAGAATGCTTTTGGACATATGTCACAGCTGATTTGGGAAGAGCTGGTGACAGGCTCTAAGGTGAAAAAAGTTCTAGTGAATCAAGTGTACAGACAGGGCGGACTTGTAGTTTCTTTCAAACTCAACGTTTTGCATTTTCCCCCCCAAAACTGGTCACTAACATTATATAACTGAACGTTTTGAACAAATTATATTCCAAGAACTGCCAAATGGTAAGGATTAAACTGAATGGCAATGCGTAATCAAGGTGGAGGTTGTAGATTGCTTACCTACCCCAGCATGAGCGTCAAAGGCCATTTTCTACAAGGATGAGATGGAGCGTGACTGCTGCTGGATAGTCATAGTATTTGTATCCTTCACTCTTAGTGGGGTAAGAGAATTCGTTGAAATATTCACCTGGACCTGTTTAGACGTATGTCCCACTGGACTTTATCAACATTATAAGACAATTAGTTTAGGGAAAGTCCATTTTTAAGAAATCTGCCTTGATTTTAAGTCTGAGATTGCAAGTCAAGTTGTGATTGAGAAGTAATATGATCTTGCATAAAACTTTGATCAAATCTTGCGTGTGTATGTTTATTTCATTAACATACAGTCAGGGTTGTAGATTCATTTCAGAGTTTGTAGAATGATCTAGGGAACACAGGTGAAGAGTTGAAAAAATGTGTAGCTCTCCTCATTAAACAATAAGGTCTCAGAAGCAGTGAGAGAAATATATCTACCAAGCAAACTTTGTAAAAACAGGTGAAATAGGTTTTTTAAATATGCTTTGGACATTTTATCTTTCATTGCTATATTAAAGTATCCCAGTACCATTAGCAGCAGCAGCAGATAACTGGCATCAACAGCAGACAGTTACACAGTAGGCTACCAAGGCTGAAGGCATCATGAGCTGAACGACTGGAAATTATTGCATTGTTTGCTGCATACTGAGTACTGTGAAGATTATTATGACATAGGACCAATAATTGTCACTTACCGATCATGTGTCTTCAGTGCACTGCTGTGTGCTATGAGTTCATGTGTCTCATCTTAAAGAAGCACCACCACAATCACTGCACGTTTGCATAAACTCAGATTTTTTCTGACGATACTTATCATAGATAATTAGACCTATTGAGGTCTGTTACCATGAAAAAAACCATACTGCAACGTCAAGGTTTTTATCCGCCAGAAACTCAACAATGTAACCAAACTCAATAAATTATCTATCAGCTTTATAATGACTGAGCCTTTGGTCTTCAGTTTAGTCTTGATGTTTAGATTTGTTTTAACAATCCGTCCTTAATGCATCGTAGAAAATGGCAGTGTCAGTTACTATGATCACATTAAATTTACTGTAGGCCTAACATCGCCTGTGGTAGAAATATCGCATTATGGTAACAATACTACAAAATACACGATACAGTTTCACCATACATGTTGTCATGTTTGTTGTAGTGTACTATAGTATAATAACTATAGTGTAGTATATAGTACAGTAAAATAGCTATAGTACAGTGCAAAAACACTACAGTATTTACTATAGTAAAATGGAGGGTATACCACAGTTTATTTACTATAGTATTGAATAATATTTTTTCATATGAGGGGAGAGATCTAAAACATGCAGGACTAGGGGTACTCCAGAAAAGGTTTGGGAACCAACAACTGATGTAGTGAGTTCAGTTCATTTTTGGTTCAAATGCACTATTTCACCATACATGTATAGCGCCTGTTCATTGGTGCAAGGATTCCATTAACCTTCATTTCAATCAACTGTACAGCCAGACTCTACACTTGAAACTGAATCCAGCGCATCCGAAACTGAATACGATGCACCTGAAACAGAATGTGATCAGATAAACGATGAGCCAAGTCTCAGAGTGTGTATGGCTTTATTATTACTATAGCTTATACAATAGCATTTATTGTGGTAACAACTGAGGTGACACTGTAAATGGCAAAACTATAAAATGTACAGGATGGTACACTACGTAATACATTGTGATGTGCAAAACCAGGAACTGTAGTGTAAGTAACAGAAAAGAGTGACTACCATAACACAACACAATGATGTACAGCATCTCTCTCTTACAGAGCAACATATTCAGCAGTTCAGAGACCCAAGAGGAGCCCATCTATTCTGGCGCATCAATCACTAGAGGACAACTACTTTGTCTCATACTAGCGTTCATTCTTCGTCACAATATAAGCAGAAATGGCCTGAAGGATTTGCTAGATCTTATGAATATAATTCTTCCTGGGTATGCCCCTACCTCAAAATACTTCTTTGATAGGTCTTTCTTTAGTTTGGCAAAACTATACGGAATTCATCACTACTGCAAAGTTTGTTGTCAATACATTGGTAAACTTTTCACCCCTTGTTGCAGCAGCCGAAGTGTTAATGCAAAAGATAAGATAAGAGAGGGACATTATTTTCTTGTAATGCCCTTGCATGAACAGCTTAAAGATATCTTTAAACACAGTGAATCCCTAACCAGCAGATCAATCCTTGGGTGGGTGACTTCTACAATGGAAGTATGTACACCTCAAAACTTAAACAAAACATTGACAAACATATCCCTCTCATTCAACATTGATGTTGCTTCACTTTTTAAGTCTTACAGTTACTCAATTTGGCCAATAATTTGTACAATAAATGAACTCCCACTTCACCTCCGTGGAAAATATGCCATTTTTGCACTCCCTTTGGTTTGGTTGCAAGCCAGAGATGCCAACATTTCTAAAGCTATTTGTCAAAGAATTAAATGAATTATTCACAGCAGGCTTCTTCTGGCATGGCAAACCTTGTCTCAGACATATTTGCGATGCACCTGCTTGTGCTATGGTCCAGGGCATGAAACAATTCAATGGCAAATATGGTATCTGATTCTGCCCTCATACGGGGGAAGTGGTAGCAAAAGGCAATGGCTTCACACGGGTGTATCCACATTCCACCGAGCATGCTCAACTGCCCACCCACGACGAAACTATACAACAGGCATCTGCTGCGATTCAGTTTGATACTGACATTAAGGGACCTAGTGCACTAGTATTGCTTCCAAATTTTGATATTATTAAAAAGAAAATTGCACCAGAATGCCTTGCCTTGGCGTCACAAAACAATTTGTCAATATCTGGTGTGACTCTAAAAACTCAGCTTTACCGTGCTACTTCAATCCAAATGTTGTTCAACAACTTGACTCTTGTCTACTGGGTATAAATCCTTCAAATGATGTGAAAAGAAATCCAAGGCCGCCGTCTGAGAGACAGTATTGGAAGGCATCTGAATGGAGGGCATTTCTATTGTTTTACGCCCCAGTACTTTTCAAATCAGTCTTACCACCGCGCTATTTTAAACACTTGGCTTCTATTTGTTTTCTAGATCTACACGCTACTTCAGGCTCAAGTCAAAAACCCCAATCTTCTGCATGCCTCCTCCTGTCTTACACATTTTGTTGTAGCAGAGCTTTATGGGAAGTGCTGCGTGTCCTTAAACATTCACTGCCAAACTCATTTGACTAATGCTGTAGAGATATGGGGTCCACTGTGGGTTAACTCTGCATTTCTGTATGTGGACAACACTGGCATTTTACTAGACGTGTTCAGTGGTACACAGGCAGTCCCAGAACAAAATTTTAAGGGTTAGGGTTAGAGTAAGATAGTCACTCATTTACATTTTACAAAAAAACGGTTGTCAGTTTAACTTAGTTTCAAAATCGCAGTGCAAGCTGAGAAGAGGTACATACACTCTCCACAGCATCACTAAAATATTAAGCTTTCCTATAAGCACAGTCAAAGCAGCTTTGTCTGGTTGTTTGAATGGCACTTAAAAAAATTCCTTAACTGACACTGTTGAAGTGTGAGCTCTTCCTATCTCAGTTAGTCATAAGACTAAAGAGGGTCATACAGGTAAACAGGTGTTGTGAAAGTGTTTCTATTCTAAATCTCCATCTTTTTTAGCTGCTTTGTCCTGACCCATCACGTTGTACTGTCTGCTCTTACAGGTGCAAAAGTATATCAGTGATTACACTGTCATCATCTTAACCTCCAACACAACTGACAGTCTGTGATGATACCACAGGAACTCATCTTCAGTCAGTCTGTTTATGATGTAGAAATACAGGATGTGTAGTGTCCAGAGCTCCATACCAAACTTTCCCAGTACTGTACAACTTTTTTTCTTAGCCTCGTTCAAGTTCTAAGAGTCTCCGTCTGTGGGCGAGCCTAGCAGTCAGCCTCTGAAGTCCCAGTCCCAGGGTTCCCGGCCTGCGGACAAGACCCAGCAGCCCAAGCCCGCAGTCCAACCCAAGCAGACCGAGCCTGCTTGGGTCCAGTCTTTGTGTGGCGCCCTGTTGGAGTGTGGACGTGCTCCCTGAAGTGTCCTCGAGGCGATGAGTGTGTGGGTAGAGCACAGAACGTGCACCTCTACAAGTCTGGCTACCACCACCGGGTACAACTCACTTCACCTCTGTCAGAGTTATTACATTACAGTTAACTATTTGTTACTATGTATGTCAACATGCAAGAAAGAAAGCACAGAGTCATATGCCACCATTTGATTTTTTTTTCTCTGTATGTACTTCTGTGACGTGTCCAGCTGGTACACAGTGATCAGTGAGGTCCTGTGCTGTGGACCATGCACAAAGGCAGCCAGGGGCGGAGAAGGCGGCACAGTGGGAAGGTGGCTTGCGTGGGATCCCGCTGTGTTATCACAGCTTAGTGAGGCTCATCAAGCCATGTTCCCTGCCATCCTCACCAGCAAGTGAGTACGCTGAACGTCATGTGTGCACGTAACAAACTTTTAAGTGGCCACTCAAATCAACCTCAACATGTTGATTGTGTCTCTACTTACAGGCGTGGTGTAGATAAGAATTTTGTGCATCTTCTGAGGGACAGGACCGAAGGGAACACTATGGTCAAGGTGTGGCGGCAGATACAGGAGAGGCACGCTGAGGAGTACCTTCATCGTAAGGACCTGTACACCACACTCCTCATGACTGTAGTGGAACCCGAAGGAATAGTCTCTGCATTAGGGCACACATTCCAGGCTCCACCTCCTCCAAGAGAGCTTCCCTCTGCGCGGCTCTTGCGTCACGCCTTTCTGCTGGCAGAGGCCAAAAATGTGCAGGATTACAGGAACCAGATCCTCTCCACTTTTGGCACTGTGCTGAAAATGGATTCCACCAAGAAAGTATGTCAGTCAAACCATAATGCCACACTTTACCATGCCAAACACACTACAGTATTGTTTTATTTTTATTCAATTTCGTATTGAACAAATTTTCACTCTGTTGTAAAATAATAAAAAAAAATGACCTGTCAATACAGTCTAACAGAGGTCATCACATTACGCAAACCTGACGTTTTTTAGGTGGTGAGGAAGCTGTCTGGGGAAGGCCATGGCTCGGCGGAGTGGTTCACCAGCATGGGAAACGAGCACTCACAAATAGTTTCCTTTGTGCTGACCTGTGAGGAGTCCACCGAGAAGCTGGAACCGATGTGCCGTGGAGTCATGGAAAGGTTTCGGCTGGCCAATCAACCTGTCCCCAGACTCCTGTACGTGGACCGTGGGTGTTGCCGTGCGCAGGGCCCGACAGCGGTGGAGACTGTTCCAGCCTTGGGTGGACAATGGGATGGTTGTGCGTCTGGAAATCTTTCACTGGATCCACCGGTTTGACGCAGCCATCCGCACAGAGTCTCACTCCAAGTATGCTGTGTTCAAGTCTGCACTAGCTGGGGCAGTGCTGGCCTACAACCGCGCGGACCTGGAGCTGCTGATCAAGGCCGTCAGAGCCAAGGACCCGGCAACGCTGAACTCTGTGTCGGACGAGGATGTTGTCCGCTGCTGCGTTTCCAGGGAGCAGCTGAAACATCATGTGCGGAGGGTCACGCTCGGGCCTCAGGAAACGTTCGGGCTCATCCACCTGGCCATTGAGGAGCTGAAAGGTCCCGCTGGGCTTGATGAGAGTGGAGTGAGCCTCTTCAAAACACCTGGTACAATACACCTCATACAAAAAAGTTGTTACAACATCGATACGGATAGTGTAGCATACAAAGTGAACACACTGTATGTAAGTACATATGTATGTGTTTTTACAGTGGCCATTGATGAGGTGTGGGCAGGCCAGCAGCGACACTTGGAGTGCATCCAGGATCCACCAGACATGAACATGTATAGGGTGGCGCGCACCACGACCATCAACAACGTGGACGTGCCCTACTACAAATGTCTGTGTGGAAGCAACAGCCTGGAAGGATTCCACAAGGCTCTACCAAACATGATTCCAGGTGCACGAGTGTGTAGTCTGTACACTTGTAACAAATTAAATGTGTGACCCTGTCATTCTTCTAATACCTTTTCTTTGTGACGTTCAGGTCCCCACTGTGCAGCACGGCCATATCAGGTTTACCTGATAAGTGGTATTGCACGGTGGAACTCGGACAGGAGCTCGGATGCTGTGTTTGGTGGCAAAGGACAGCATCATAGGACTTACTCCGCGCCCCTGATCGACCGCCTCAACGCCTGCTGTCGTCGGCTGTTCGGGGAAACTGAGGAGGAGAATTACCGGGCCCCTGCTGATGTCCCCTCCGACGAGCTGCTCGGGTTGGAGTACCTGTGAGTCTGGGCCCTTCTCTCTTCGGGGACCTTGTCAACGACGGACCCAGTCCAGAGGAGGAGGTGGTTCAGCCTGGGCAGCCCGATCCAGATGAGGCTGATGAGGCTGATGAGGCGTACCAGAGCGACGTGGAGGCACACGACGACGTGCTGGATGCCGTCCTGCCCCACATCACGCTCACCAGCGAGGAAACCTCCACTGTTCACCCTCCGGTCTTTGCGAGTAGCTGTGTGTCTGCTAGAGTGAAATACAATGCACTGGTTGCTGTAAAAAAAAAAAAGGCAATGTACGCATTTGAACTTAACGCATTCGTATGGCATTATTTTAATAGGAAGATGCCTGCAGTCCAACCCCTCTTCCTGGCTTTCAGAAGCTGGAAAAGTTCTGCTCTGTGCTGGTGGAGATTGGCCTGACAGAGGACAAGCTGTCACTTACCACTGAGCAGAGGAAGAAGGTCCTGGAAGCCTGGAACACAGTAGAGGCGCATGACAAGCAGCCACAGCAGTTCAACCAGCTGTACAGGACATACTGGGGCAACACCCTCTACTGCCACACAAAAAGGGACGATCTTGTTGATGCTGCTGTGATACAGAGGCTAAAAATGGCCAAGTGCTACACGCCAGCACAACAGGATATCAGTGCACAGCACAACAGGCTAATGTACACGCTGGTGAAACTGTTGTGGTTGCGCTCCCCTCGAGGGTGTCACACCAGTCCTGAGAAGAACACCATCTTGAAGGCGTACAAACGAGTCCAGCACCAGATTTTGGTGGAAGATCCAGTCTTGTGCAAAGCAGGCATTCCTCTACCAAAAATCAACATCAAGACTGTGTGGGACTTCATCCATCGCCAAGAGAGGCTTCTCAACCTGCATGCCACAAAACAGCCACTCACCATCTTAAAGACCACCTCCATCTCATCTGCGGACCTACCTCCAGCACCACACCAGCCAACAGTCCTCCCTCAACCAGACTATCCTGCGATGGAATATGTGCCCATACCCAACACAGCAGGGACAAAGGTGTTAAAGGGAAGGACAGACATATTAATGCCGCTCTCCCGGCCTCAACCACCACAGCCACCTGTGCCACTGCCACCGCCGGTGAGAAAAACTCCTGCCACCTCTACTGTCACCAGACCTGTGCCCTCCCTCTCTGCTACCCCAGGGATAACTGGCCCCTCCACGCGGCCAATAATGCCTGCCAGTTGTGCAGCCCCGGGGATAGCTGGCCCCTCCATAATCCCTGTGCCCATAATCCCTGCTACTCAGACCATTCACACAATGCACATCACTGGCGGTCCTTCACTCTGGGCAAGAGCTACGCAATACAAGCGTAAGGTGAAGGAAGAACATTCAGAAGTAGGAGCCAAACTGTCACGGGTTAACAACCTGCCTATCTGTACACTTTGTGGCCAACCGACCCAGGGACATAAAAAATACAAAAAAAAACGTTCTGCCCGACAAAAATGATGTCCTCGTCAAGAGGTCTGAACTACAGGGTATACAACAGCTACGAACACTTCACCTCTGTTGTTGATGGGTTGGAGGAATGACCTGTAAATAATGCTGCAATAAAGTTGTAAATATTGGAACAGCTGCACTGTACATATTGTAAATAGTTTTCATTTTTATCCATTCTTAATCCTGTTCAGTGATACTTTTTGAACTGTAGAGCTGTGGTGATCTGGAGGAAAAAAATCTTTGTGTAAATAATTGTGTCTCATTGAACAAATTGTTAATAGTTTTCATTTTCATTACTTTTCATTCTTCTTCGTGTTCAGTGACACTTTATTGTCTTCACTGTAGTGCTGTGTTATTTGAAGCACTTTATTCAATAAAATGGTCAGTGCTACAGTAGCAGTGAGTTGTGGAATGTCAATTAATGAATGCGACAATGGGAGTATATTTGCTTATTAAAAATAGGGACACAGATATGTGTGCCGGATTACTTGCAGGTAAGGTCATGTGCCTATAGTACAATGATATCAGATTCTTTTGCACATATAGCAACAGAAATATTAAAGTAGCTCTAATCACCCTCATAAATATCACACTATATTATTAAATATTACATAAGAGGCTTCACAAAGATAGACGTGACAAATGTAAAAAAAAAATGGCATTGAGAAAAACACAAAGCATTCTCACACAAATATAGTTTTAATAAAATAAATGATATTTTATTCATTCAAAGCAGAACTTTAAAAAAACAAAACAAAACAGTACAGTAAAATGTGAATAAATGACTTCAGTTACATAACTTGAAATGGCGTTGTTATAGCAGCAATCTTCCAATGGCTTTAAGAGGTATCACAATAAATAGCTGATATATACAACCAGGTGATGTCAACAATTTCAACATTTGTCTTGGAGATGTTACAGTATGTAGAACTCCTGATTCCTCACTTAGCCCACTGAAAACAGCCACAGACATCAACTGCAAGACAAACAAAAAAAATCTGACGTCATACTGCTCATTTTTTCACTGTGCACTTAAAACCAATCGCGTTAAAGACAAACTGCACTACTGCACGCCTCAATCACTGGTCTGGCACATAATCAGAGATCAAAGTTTGCGGAATTGCTGTGCGAAAGGTTATTGACTTTCAGTTTAAAAGGCCGTAATACCTCTTTCTCACACCACACGTATTTTTTTTACTACAGTTAACTACCTTCAATTTCAGAGCTCTATGAAAATATTTAATGGCGTTCATCCCACAAGTATTCACTAGAGGCAGCACACATAGCTCGAAACAGTGAAGTATTTTGAGCCAGTGGATATAAATCCGATAAGCCACTCTTGAATCGGAGTCACTCTTCACGACAAAAGCCGTCAGACTCTTACCAAAAAGGTAGTGTAAAAAGGTATTTATGCTTGTTGTTAAATTTACATTTATGTCGATATTAATGCTTTGTCGACTTGTCATTTCTCTTTAAAAGTAGATTACCCAGCAGTCTAAAGAGCTGTATGTTAATTAAATTTGAAGGCGACAATATCGTGTTCTCTCTAAACCACGTCTTCACTTCGTCATTGGTCTCCTGCCTATATCGACACTGTTTTTATCGCTTTTTGGAAGATGCATTAAAATCTCCTAAAGAGCAGGTATATTAGACTTACTTGTCACCAGGTGAAACGCTGTGGAATCGCACAACAAACAAACAAACAGATAAAATGAGAAACAGAATTACGTTCATTTAGGCAAATTCAAGATGTTAAGTGTCCGTCACGATCAGAGAAAGTGAGATTTCTTTTGTAACTTTCATCAACTGGCTCTTTGACAACATAGGTTGTTTGCTTTTCTGAGGGAAAATGACTTAACGGTTCAAGTTTGTTAGTTGACCTCAGTCTGACTGTGCACATATCCCATTTTGACCAGTTCATGATGGAAAGCAACAATTTCATACCACAGATGAGACGATGGAAAAGCATTGAGATAGGACTTAATTTCCAGAGCCTGGCAGATCCTGAGGAGAGACGATCTGATGTAACTAAAGAGGGTCATTCAGGTAAACAGGTGTTGTTAAAGTGTTACTGTTTGAAATCTCTGTTTTAACTGTTTGGTCCTGACCCCTGACTTCACGCTGTCTGTTCTTACAGGTGCAAAACTACAGTCTCTCAGTCATCACACTGACCTCATCTTAACCTCCAACACAACTGACAGTCTGTGATGATACCACAGGATATGTAGTGTCCAGAGCTCCACGCCAAACTTTAGCAGTACAGGAGGGTTGTGCAAACTTCTCAGATAAAACTACTAATGTTGTTATAGGCACGATAAGACTGTAAACATATGTTAGCATATAACAGTTTTATGTGCCTCAACATACCATTAAAAAATGCTACGCATTGAAGTTTTGTGTAGTTTCTTTAGTAACCATTTACTGCAGTAAGACAATCCAGCTATTTTCTCCTTTTCTCCAGGGCCAAGAGTTCCATACTATACTCTCATTCTATACATTTTAAATCCTGGGTAATCACAGCTTATTGTGCAGCTATGGCAGAAATTCAACTACTGGATGTTTTGTCTTCATTAACTGTCCATTTTCCTCCATTCAGTATCTTTAAATTGCTGTCAGGCATTTGATTTTGTAAAAACAATAAAAAGATGCAGAGATGGAATGAAGGATTTTGGTTGAAGTCTTTTACTGAGGCTCAATGATGGTTACAAAGAGGGAGGGGAGAGGAAAGGAGCACAAGCACCTATGACCTTGTCTGGTTGCAAGCACCTCATACTCACACCTGAGACTTCCATAATGAGGAGTGAGTGTCCTCTGCTGACCCTTCTAGTTCATGTCATGTGTGAATTACTGTTTGGTTCTGTGAATGGGAGGGGGATGTGTAGATATATGGATATGTAGATACAAGGATGCGTATGTGAACATGTGCGTGTGTGGATATGTGGATCTACGTGTGTGTGTGTGTCTCTCTCTAACTCTACAGAAAATATTCTACTTGGTCCTATGTCTCCCCTCATCTTAATCATTAAGAGTTCTAATGATCTCTACTACTGTTACACTATACTGTCCAATGTCTGTTGAAATGGTGTTATGAAAATTAATTCATAATACAACCAAAATTAATACATCCAGATTTTTTGTATTGTGCCATCATCACCATTTAAATGTTTTGAATTTTTTTTTAAAAAATCCATGATCTCCTACTCTTTCATTCACCTCTACTACAGTGCCTGTTTTGGATTAATTTGTCAAAAGACTCAGGTAAGTTATTGGTAAGTTATCACTTATTGAAAAATAAACACAATGAAAGCACAGAAGCAGAGATCTCTTTGCAAAGAGACTTAGAAAGAAAGAAAGAAAGAAAGAAATTTCATCACCTTTAGTGAAGTACAAGAATGCCACATTCATGAAGGAAAGTTGCTCCATACCTGAGCAGCAAACAGTGATTTAGAAGGAACTTAAACAAGGACAGCAACAACAAACAGGTGCAAGTAATGACCTGATGAGTAGATAACAAACAGGTGAATTTGAGCGTGACGGTCTGATGTTCTCTCTCCCCCTCTTGTGGTAAACTTGACATGGATTTCATTTCCAATTCCATGAACTGCTTTGGTGGCAAGCTTTCTTTTTTCTCCTGCACTCAATGTACATCCTTTAATTAGAAAAAGAAAACAATATCTCCAAGTATAATACAAGATCTTGATCCAGCATCCATCCACTGTACATAACCATGGGTGATCTTGATAGATGATAATATTCAAGTTACATCAGTAGTTCTTAATCTGAATTTGGCCATCAGACTGGAATTACACTGAATGAATGCATTACAATGAATCCTGGGATATGCTCCAACACCCCCCAAGACACTAATTAGGATAAGTGGCTTTGAAAATGAGTGAGTATTTTGAGAGTGTTGTAGCTTCTTAAATGTAAAAAAAAAACAACAAACACTCAGTCTAGGTTAGGTAAATCCTCTTGATAATGGATTAATGTTTACTTAGATACCTTTGATACCTTGTCTCTCACTTACTCTAACTTTAACACCTAGTGGACAAGGCCCAAGTAGAATGTTCTCTCTTTTTGTGGGTTAGGGGCAGTGGTAAGGCTAAGGGTAGGGATTCAGGAAACATCTGAAATCATACAGACACGATCACTTCATTTCAACTCCAGTACAACTGAGATTCTAATATTATACAGGATAACAGGAATTCTGTTTCACCAAGCTGATGAACCTGTAACCCATTTTAAACCTACAACTCTTGGTCGTGGAGAAATTAATTGTCAGCTCAAAAACTCATGAATTTTTTCTTGGCTGTCATAAAGAAAGATTTAAAATTATGAGATAAAAGGCCCCATAACAGTCTTCATAACTGACCAGACAATGCAGTGATCTGTACATGAACATAACGTCCACAACTGTAGATGAGCAGAATGAATCATGGCCTCCTTCATGCTGTTTTGCAATCAAACACATAAAGATAAACACACACACACACTGTGTGACAGAACAGCTGGATTGTATTATTGCATTAATAGGTTAAGATGGAAACTACATAAAACTTCAAAGCACGATATTATTTAATGATATTTAGTGGTACATAGAATTGTGAAATCTTACAGATATTTATAGATTTATTAGCACAGTACCTTGAAATAGTCAACAGCTCTTCCTGGTTTAAACAATACAGCAAACTATGAAAGACAAATCATTCATGTATTAACATATAGTACGTTAGTGTGGAAAAGAAGAGCAGAGAAACAAAAATTAAGTGCTAATTGATTGAGGGAATTTTACAGTTAAGTACAGTCACTTACAGATCACTCCCTTTGAACTTTAATGTCCCTTTGAAGAGCATGAAATGTGAGAGTTTGACAAAGTTTCAGTCCACGTATTGTTGCTGGCTACTGGACTGACTTAATGAACAAGGTGTCAAAGGATGTGGCTGAGGTTCTTTTGCAGTATATTATAGTCTCTGTGGATACAGTGTGAGTTAGAATTATTTTCAGCCTCATAAAAAATGACTAACATCAGCCTGTGTTCAGATTATATTGTGGACGCAAGGAATCCAAAGGCTCCCCCGGGGTGTAGTTTTTAGGACAATTAGGTTTCGTCAGCATGGTAACCACAAGCCCTCAACATGCAGACATGTGTTTATGTTGTAGGGCTAAGAATATATTTAAAATGCAGGGGTATTGACAAAGACATGAGATACAACTCTGGCACTGGTGACTGACTTCTGAAGTTGCAGCAGCTCCAAGTCTTATCCCCTTTCTCCCCTGTCATCAGCTTGGATTTATAAAAGTATGTGATGGTAAAACTCTGTAACAGTTGATAACAGAAGAATTAATCACATCAAATTTACCTGAGCTATTCCATGATTTTGGAAAATGTGAAACTGAACAGCATAACACTGGTTGTGAGAGGCCATAGTACCACAGGGAGGTTATCCAGTCTTATTGTGCTTATAACAACATCTGTGGAGTAATACATGAATAATTCACAATCCTCCTGTGTTGGGAAAGTTTGTTGTGGAGCTCTGGACACTACAGATCCTGTATTTCTACATCACAAACAGACTGACTGAAGATGAGTTCCTGTGGTATCATCACAGACTGTCAGTTGTGTTGGAGGTTAGGATGATGACAGTGTGAACACTGAGATGCTGTAGTTTTGCACCTGTAAGAACAGAGAGAGTACCAAGTCAGGGGTCAGGGTGAAACAGAGAAACAAGGAACACTGTCACAACACTTTCTTACCTGAATGGGCCTCTTTAGTTACATCAAATCGCTCCTCCTCAGGATCTGCCAGACTTTGGAAATAAACCGTACTGTAATGCTTTGCCATCTTCTCATCTCTGTCTGGTCTGAAACTGCTGCCCTCCATAATGAACTGGTCAAAATAGGACAGTACAACAGTCAGAGAGTGAGGTGAACGAACAAGCTTGAACGGTACAGTCACTTTCCTTCAGGAAACCAGACAAAGCTGCGCTGAAAGCAACAAAGTAGTTTGGTGCCCCACTTGAACGCGAAACATTCCGATTTTACGGACTACTTAAAGAAATGTGGTGAAGAAGTGTGTTGTGTTTACAAGGATCTTGTTGCGTTTTTTTCCTTTTTTTCTTATCAAAGCAACGAGAAATAGAAGTTGAAAGTAACCGCGAGTAACAGCGTATACTGCTCTGTGCTGTCAATCAAAAAATAGCCAATCAAAAAAAATCACAAAAGAAATCTAACTTTCTCTGATTATCATGTACAGATAACCACACCTTACATTTCCTGAAATCGAAGTATTTCAAAATCCAGGTAACAAGTAGTTATTTTCTTACATATATCCAAATTGTAAACAGCTTTCTCGCAGTTTTAAACTGACATGTGTGTCCATCTTCACGACTTTGCTCGATATGAAGAGAATTCGCGATCAACAGGAGCAATGGTAGAACAAAACGATAATATATACGCCTAAGATATTGATAACTTTCTGCCGAGAAAGACGGTACAGGATGCAGAACAATTACGCCGTGGATGAAATTAAGACGCGGTTTGCAGGGAACTGATTGGCCCCTTTTGACAAATTAACATACAACCCCTCAGATTACTGGGTAATCTGCTCTTAAAGAGAAATAACAACTACATATCCTTAAAATCGACATAAATTCGAAATAGAAAGGAAAAAAGTCAATTTTGTACTCTACCTCTTGGAGAGAAGCAGGCAGCTTTTGTTCATGAAAAGTGACTCTGACAATAAAGAGCTGCGATCGGTATATATAGGAAATAGCGAACAAGTTTCACTTACATGGTGGTCTGTGTGAACCAGGGTTTTACTCGCCCTTGTCACATATGTATAATAACAATGCTCCTCTCTCTTACTTTTTGTGTCTAATTGACTGACTCTTTTCCGTGTGCGCATTCAAGGAGTGCATGTGCGTAATTCTATATTTGGTGTCCATCTCCCCTGTAAAACTGCCTTGCTGGAAACGTTTTCCTAAATCTTCAATTTATTGCGGTCGCCACACTCTGGTAATATGAAGACAAATATCATTATATCTTAAGTTATCAATTGTGCCCACACCAGGAATATACAAAAATTACTACTGAAGCTTTATCCGCAAATGTAAGAATGTAGCACTGACATTTATCTAATCTACAAACTAAGATAACAGACAGTCACGAATGTGTATTATCTTAGAAATGAGAACATGTAAAAACGTCATTTTTCAAAGTATCCAACCTGGATGATGATAAGATTCCTGGCAAATTTATCACATCATTAGTCTGTCGTTTGGTCTGTCAACTCAAGGGGGCACTGTAACCACAAACACCATCCCAACAAACATCAGACAACAGATTCATTAACATGAATGGGCCACATACTGTATACATTTCTAGTGCAGATAAATTGACTGAAAGAAAAAAAATTCAAAAGCTGAATTTCTGCAGTGGTTTCAAAATGATCTTACATTAACCAGGGTCCTAAAAAGAGTGAAAATGAGAGTATGGAATGGTTCTCTTTAATATTGGATAAAGGACTCAGGAATCCAAAAGGCAATTTCCCTCATAAAGGAAAATTTAAAAAGACAACAGATGTTAAAAACAATTCATTCTGTGACAGATCTACAAATACTCCATTCAAGACAGTTTTCACCACCAGTCCATCAGGCTTCTCAACTCACACTTCTAAACATCCCCCATCGGAGACTGGACTACCTGCTTGTTGCACTGTCCACTGCTTAAGTGCACTGTTTACTCAACTTGCTTAACTTGCACTGTCACTGATTACCTGCACAGGTTACTCCCTACTGCACTGTCCACTGTTTACTGCAGTTTCACTGCACTGCCGCACATTGATTACTCCACTGATTCACAATGTTTACGTGATACTGCACTGACACTACACTGGTGCATAAAGCTGTACATCCCCCTATGTGCAATACCGTTGTTCACACTCGTCACTTTAAATTTTAATTTTAAGCCTTCACATGTATATAGTGTTATATTTCATATTCTGTTATATTTATTGCGCACCCTCCTTGTATTTTAATTGGTCTATTGCTCATACAGTTTTCACCTCCCGCTGGAGTGGCTTGCGGTCTGATGCGGAGCAAGTGCCATACCATATTGAGATGCAGTTGGTGAGTATGCTGTCAATGGTACGGTGGTAGAAGTCCACCAGTATCCTGGGACACAGATGAGCTTTCTTAAGGATCCGCAGAAAATAATGGTGCTGTTCCGCCTTTTTTGATCAGGATGGATGCGTTCAGGGACCAGGTGAGATCGTCGGAGATGTGAACACCAAGGAATTTGAAGCTTGATACACGCTCCACTACAGCTCCACCAGTGTAGATGGGGGCGTGTCCATGGCTCCTGGCACACCTGAAATCCACAATGATCTCTTTAGTCTTCTGGGTGTTAAGGGCCAGGTTGATGAGTTTGTTCTCTTTCTCTCTCTCTCTCTCTCTCTCTCTCTCTCTCTCTCTCCCCCCCTCCCCCTGAGAGTGTGTCTGTCCTTCTCTTCTTGTGATCTGCTCCAGCCTGAATTTCTGCTTATTGAGAGTCCAGCTAAGGTATGATGCACGATGTAGGAACTGCTGCATTTCGAATAAGTTTGGAATCAAAGAAGACGAACAATGGATATCGCAGCCATGCATCTCACTTGCCCACACTCCCGTAGTCAGTATAAACAGTGAAAAAATATTTCATCTTCACGTGTAGTATACAATCATATCATTTTGTCTGGACAATTTTCTCATAGCATCACGACTCAATACATTAATTCCAACTGGATTGCGCGGATGAACCTATATGGAGCCAGCCTTTGGCCATTAACTTCTTAGATGAAAACACGGTCGGAATGACAGTATAAACGGATAACGTGTACATTGATAACACTCTTACGAGCATGTACATAGCAGCAATTTATTCATGTCACTTGAGTTCAGCGTGTTCTAAATAGGCATAACAACAGCGTTTTTTATTCAACTGTCACGTACTGCCTATAGTTTCAGTTCATAATTATAACCGTCTAGTGCTCTATTTCGGTAAACCTGCTTTCAATAACTTCCTCACGGTTATTCGAATACAAAAACCCTTTTATAGTCGGCCAGTGTATATATTACCAGATACGCCGCTCTTTAGTCAGAGTCACCCCTCATGACAAAAAGTATGCGCCTCTCTCCAAAAAGGTAGCGTAAAAACTTAGTCACGTTTCTTGTTATTTCACATTTATGTCGATGTTAAGGCTTTGTCGATTTGCCATCTCTCTTTAAGAGTAGATTACCCAGCAGTCTGAAACGCCGGATGTTAATTACAACGTGTTCTCTGCAAACCACGTCTTCATTTCGTTATTGGTCTGTTGCATGTACTGACTTTGTTTTCATCACTTTTTGGAAAATGCATTAAAATCTACTAAAGACAAGCTATATTAGACTTACTTTGTAGCAAGTGAAACGCTGCGGGACTGCACAATAAACAAGAAAATATAGAATTACTTTAGCCAAGTTCAAGATGCTAAGTGTGTGTCACGATCAGAGAAAGTGAGATTTCTTTTGTAACTTTCTCTAATTGGCTCTCTGACAACACAGAGCAGTGTTACTTAAAGCACAGATCACATTTTGAAATTTAATTATAAAACTTTGGTCTCGCTGTCAATATTTGCCCTTCGACTTGCAACTAATGTGTCTTCCAAAGTATTAAATCTTTTCTTGTTGCTTTTGCCAAAAATGCACTCTATGATCTATGAGATCTATGAGCTGCACTGTTCAGTGCAAAACTGGAATGGGCTACTACCAAAAGTTTTAATGTACCCTGCATACATGCAAGTTGGTGGTGTCTAATCCCTCAAGTAGTCTGTAAAATACAAGTAGGGACACATACTGAAAGAGACTATTAAGTGTCGCTAGTCAAAGTAGCCCTGTCTGGTCTGCTTGAGGAAAATGACCTTACGCTTCAAGTTTGTAAGTTAACCTCAGTCTGACTGTGCACATATCCCATTTTGAGCAGTTCATGATGAAGGGCAACAATTTCAGACCGAGGATGAGGAGATGGCAAAGCCTTCAGTTACTATTTAATTTCCAGAGCCTGGTGGGTCCTGAGGAGAGACGATCCGATGTAGCTAAAGAGGGTCATTCAGGTAAACAGGTGTTGTGACAATGATACTATTTGAAATCTCTGTTTTAACTATTTGGTTCTGACCCCTGACTTTGTACTGTCTGTTCTTACAGGTGCAAAACTACTGTCTCTCAGTCATCACACTGACCTCATCTTAACCTCCAACACAACTGACAGTCTGTGATGATAGGAACTACAGGATCTCATCTTCAGTCAGCCTGTTTGTGATGTAGAAATACACAATCTGTAGTGTCCAGAGCTCCATTCAAAACTTTAGCAGTAATTGAAAAGCCCTATGACATAGTGCCATCTTGTGACATATTTCAGTACTGTTACTGCTGTGATATGTATGGCTGAACAGTGACAATTCAGTGACATTTACCGTTGTTACTTACCATAATCATAGCTGAACTGTTCCTGTGTTATTGTGTTATTTGCTTGATGACATTGTATGTACTCCCCTTTCATACCATTTACACTTTGTTATCTTTATTGTTCCAGAAACCACACATACACATACTCAACATACATTTCATGTAAATCTGATTGATGCTGCTTCCACTGTGCCAGCTGAATGAGCACTAGTGACAATAAACGGGTGAAACCCAAAGCAGCCACACCTTGTCTGTGTATGTGTCTGATCTGACTCCCTGAGTTGGGCCAGTTACCCTACCGGATTACTGCTTAATGGGCGATGGCTACCTAAGCCAACCATTTCTACAGTATGAACACAATGACTGGTGGTGGAACTGGCTGTGATGCAAAGGGCACCCGCTAAAATGTTCCAATTATTTCCGCCTTTAAGGTTATTTACTGGTCTGGAAAATTCAAATGATTCCCAGCCGTCGCACTAACAATCAGGG
This sequence comes from Chanos chanos, assembly GCF_902362185.1. Lineage (NCBI taxonomy): Eukaryota > Metazoa > Chordata > Actinopteri > Gonorynchiformes > Chanidae > Chanos > Chanos chanos. The sequence continues at coordinate 10,391,149 of NC_044500.1, read as the reverse complement.
GTGTATAAAGTAGAAGTACCGTTAATAATAAATGTACTCTAAGTTGAGTTAAACTCACAACTGTTTTTTGTAAATTGTAAATGAGCGACCGTTTTACCCCTAAGTATTTTTCAGGAAGGACACCTTAAGTTTACTTGGAGTGCTTACTTTTAGTACTTTATACATCCCTGCTAACAAACTTATTAATAAATATGAATGACTGCGTGAAGACGTTTTAAGGATTCGCCGTCTATGAACTGCACTGTTCAGTGCAAAACTGGGGTGAGTAGGGGAGCACTGCTGAAAGCATTGAGGTACAAGTTGGTGGTGTCTTATAATTCTTCAAGTGGTCTGTTAATTACAAGTAGGAACACACACTGCAAGAGACTATTAAGTGTCGCTGGTCAAAGTTTCCTGAAGGAAAATGACTTTACTGTTCAAGTTTGTAAGTTGACCTCAGTCTGACTGTGCACATATCCCAATTCGACCAGTTCATGATGGAAGGCAACAATTTCAGACCAAGGATGAGAAGACGGCAAAGCATTGGGTTACGACCTGATTTCCAGAGCCTGGCAGATCCTGAGGAGAGACGGTTTGATCTAACTAAAGAGGGTCATTCAGGTAAACAGGTGTTGTGACAGTCTTACTATTTGTAATCTCTGTTTTAACTGTTTTGTCCTGACCCCTCACCTTGCACTGTCTGTTCTTACAGGTGCAAAACTACAGTCTCTCAGTCATCACACTGAGCTCATCTTAACCTCCAACACAACTGACAGTCTGTGATGATACCACAGGATCTCATCTTCAGTCAGTCTGTTTGTGATGTAGAAATAGAGGATCTGTAGTGCACAGAGACTCGCACCAAACTCTCCCAGCCCAGGAGGATGTGAATATTTCTCAGATAAGACCACAGATGTTGTTGTGGACACTGGATAAGCTCACTGTGGCACTAGAAGGATCCAGACAGAAGTCGCTGAAAGATTGCAGTGAGTGTCGCCTCATGGTGCCTATAAACCTTACTTTAAAAACCGGTGAACTTTATCATAAACACGATCTTGTTGATGTCGATTCAGTTCCTATTAAAATTGATGTCAATATATGCCGAAGTAGAAAAAAAAATTTCAGTGTGTGTTTTGTGTTACTTTTTTGATAAGCGCTGAGAGCCTTCATTCCTGAAAGGTCACTCTGAACAGAAGAGTAAAATATTAGGTACGTTTTGCCCTAAGGGCAACCTGTGAAAAGAATCAGAACCACAGGGTGCCAATGGTTAGAGCAAACAGAGAGAAAGAGGTTTTCCCTTTGCTTTATTCGAATCTTGGTACAAAAGAAAATTTTGCGGAAAACACTGCTTTCCTTGCTTGACATTTAAATGAAAACACAAAAGCTTAATCTGGATGATAATGCTGTTCTGAGCTGGTGAATCAATGTCATGTTCGTAAGCACAGGAAAACTGTGAAGCCTCAGGATTCAGAGATGTCATCTGTGGTGTCATTTTGAAACCAAATTCATGACATGGGTCCTGTAAACTTGATGTGATTCATTTTTCTGTTATTGATGGTTACAGAGTTTTACCATCTCACACTGTTATGAATCCAAGCTAATGACAGTGAGAAAGGGGATAAGACTTTGAAGTGCAGCAAGTTTTACATGTAAAAGCCAGTCTCCAGTGCCAGAGTTGTTTCTCGCATCTTTGTTAAAACCTCTGCACCTTAAATACATTCATAGCCCCTCAATGTAAAAACTTGTGTGTATGTTGGGGACTTGTGGGTACCATGCTGATGAAACCTAATTTCCTCTAAAAACTGCGTCCTGGGTGAAACTTTGGAATTTCTCCATCCACAACAGAATCACACACTGATGTCAGTCATTATTTGTGAGGGTAACAGGTTGAAAAGGATTCTAATTCACATTATTATCGCCTAGATTCTAATATAGTGCAAAAAAACCTCCTCAGCTACATATGTTCACAAAGTCAACCCACTAGTCAGCATAAATACATACAATACAACTTTGTCCAACTCTCACATTCCATGCTCTTCAAAGGGACATTAAGGTTTGTCACTGTAAAATACCCTCAATAACCTCCCGCTTTATTTTTGGTTCTCCGTTCTTCTTTTCCTCAATAACGTAAAATTTGTTCATACATTAATAATTTGTCTTTCACAGTTTGTTGTATTTTTTAAACCACAAAAAGCTGTTGACTATTGTAAAGTACTTTGCTAACAAATTTATAAACATCTGTAAGAGTTAACCGTTTTATGTACCACTTATCATTAAATAATATCATGCTTTGAAATTTGATGTGGTTTCCATGGTAACCAGTTAATGCAATAAGACAATCCAGCTATTCTTTCCCAGAGGATTGTGTGTGTGTCTGAAGGAACCCAGGGGTGATCTACACTTGTGGACATTATGTACAGATCACCTCATTGTCTGGTCAGTTGTGAAAACTGATATGGGGCCCTTTTTATCTTGTCTTTTTAAATCTGTCTTTATGAGGGTCAAGAGAAATTCATGACCTTTTAAACTAATAATAAATTTCTGTAGGACCAGCAGTTCCATACTTTAATTCTATACATTTTAAACCCTGAGAAATCACAGCACATTGTGCAACTCCTCCAGAAATGTAACTATTGAGTATTTATTGTTCATTTACCGTCCATTTTGCTCCACTGTGTATCTTTCCACACTGAGGCCTGTTCAAAGCCTATATGCAAAGATATATGGATATGTGGATACAAGGATGCATGTTCGTGCATATATGCCTCCTGTGAACAGGTGAACATGTGTGAGGATATGTGGAACCTGTGGGTGTGTCTGTATGTGTATGTGTGTATGTCTCTGTAACACTACAGCAAATATTCTACTTGGTCCTTAATCCACCCCCTCTTAATCATTAAGTGATGATGTGCTAAACAACACAAATAAATAAAAAACAGAAATTTCCACACCTTAAATAAAGTATAAAAATACCATATTCATTCAAGAAAGTTGCTCCACATCTGAGCAACACAGACTGAGTTAGAAGGAATGTCAACTGGGACAGCAACAACAAATAGGTATGAGCTCTGACCTAAGGAAGACGTTCCAAAAGAAGTGAGCCTGAATGTATTAGTCTGGTGTTCTCTGTCTCCCTCTTGCGGTAAATTTGAGACATTACACAGCTTCACTATACAGTTCCGTGAACAGCTTTGGTGGCAAGGTTCCTTTTTTTCTCCTGCGCTCAGTGTACCTTGACTGAAAAAAACAAGATCTCTAAGTATAATGCAAGATCCTGATCCAGCGTCCGTCCACTGTAGATGACCATGGGTTATCTGGACAGATGATAATATTCAAGTTACATCACTAGTTCTTAATCTGAATTTGGCACTGGATCAGTAGCTTTTATCCTTTTGTTTCATAGACAACCAGTGTATCTTTAGCTTTGTCCTTTAGTTCCCTGACATGCTTAGAAGGGAATTTACACACCAGATTCAGTTTTGCAGAGGCCTGAAGCTTTTCCCAAAGAATGTATTTCCGCTTTGCTCCGTTCTTTTTCCATGTCATCTGGTCATTCATTGTCTATGCTCATGCTCCTGACAAGTTAAGTTAAGTTTCTGTGATTGCACACACACACTGTGAACACACCAGTAGTGAACACACACACCAGCAGTGGGCAGCCTTCCTTGGTGATCGCCCGGGGAGCATTGGGTTTAAGTGCCTTGCTCAAGGGCACACAGCCGTGGATGTTGGGCCTGGGAATCGAACCGGCAACCCTCCACAAGCCCGGTTCTCTAACCTTTAGACCACGGCTGCAAATGAGCCACCCCAGTCACATCACCTCAACCCAAAACAGTGCAAAAGTTTCCAGTACATAACACAGTGAAGTTTGGCCAGCTACAAGAGGCTAGAGGTGTTACTGCCTGAGAGCCTTAATTGCCGCGGTGACAGGACAGAACCTAATCTGAGCCAACGACAAACAGTTAGGTTTCAAATTTACGTCCGTTACTTTAGAGAATCCGTACCATGAATGTTCATGAAGTTTGGAAACAGAGAAAACAAACAATGAATATCGCAGCCATGCATTTTGTCCTCACCTCTGTCGTCAGCGAGGATAGGTAGAAGATGGATCATTCTTAAACGCGCAGTAGGCTATCATTCTGTTTGTTTTAACAACTTCTTCGCGCAATTTCCAGGCCAGATACAAATTAGAGCTGAACCATATGGATTGAAACAGCACGTGAAATTGGACAACATGCTAATAACCAGACTTCTCGACCTTAAATAACTTTTCCAACAAATCCATTGGTGTGCTCGAAATATCCACTTGTCCACTCATTCACTCACTACAGCGTCGTAAATTTATAGTTAAGATTTCGAACGGCGCAACGAAATGGCTGATTCAATAATTTCGTGCACTTGTGTGCTTTATATAGTGAATTTCTGTTTCTATTTTTAAAAACACGAAATGTATTTACGTTGAAAATCAGTAATAATCCACTATGTAGTGGGAGAGCGGACATTCCGAAGTCGGGATAGGTCATTACGTAGAACCCACCTAACCGGTGCAATCTAACATCATATTTCAGATGAACTGTTAACAACCAATTTACGTGTAAGGTGTCAGCTTACACTATCATTTAAACGTTCTTTGACATTACTAAAGAAGTCCTTACTCTACGCCAAGTTATCATTCCAATAAACTTTTTAATTGCGGTGTCGCATGTTTCAGCTATATAGCGAACACCAAACACCTCAAAACCACTTCCTCCTGACAATGCGAGTCGATCTGACTCATCTTGTTGTTGACTGAGAGCCATGTGATGCAGATGTATACAACGCTTTGTCATCAAGTCATTATATACACGACACTCCGCTCTTTAATCAGAGTTACTTCTTATAACCAAAGCTGTAAGCCTCTCCCCAGCAAAGGTAGCGTAAAACATTAATTATGCATTAATTATGTTTCTTCTTAAATTCACATTTTTCAGTGCTTTGCCGATTTGTCATTTCTCTTAAACGTAGAGAGTTAGATTGCCCAGCGGTCTGAAAGGCTGTGTGTTAATTGACTTTAAAGTGGGCAAACCATGTGTTTTCTGCAAAGCACGTTTTCATTTCGTCATTGGTATGCTTAATATACTGGCTTTGTGTTTATCGCTTTTGGAAGAAGTGATAAAATGTCCTAAAGCGATATCAAACTTACTTGTCAGCAAGTGAAGCGCGGTGGCACCGCATAATAAACAAACAAACAGATAAAATAAAATTAAATTAAAATATTGAATTTCTCTGATTTCCGAAAATTTAAGATGTCATTAAGTGTGAATAACAATCAGAGCAAGTGAGATTTCTTTTGTAATCTTCATCTATTGGCTCCTTGAAAACACAGAGCAGTGTTCCTGACAGCGCAGATCACATTTTGTAATTTAATCATAAAACTTTGGTCTCTCCATCAATACTTGCCCTTCAACTTGTTAATGTATTGCCCAAAGTATTAAATTGCTTCTTGTTGCTTTGGCCAAAAATGGAACAAAAAACCTACAAATGTGAAACATTTCTTTTGCAGCTAAGTCACTGTTTCAATAATAAAAAAAAAAAAGGATGCATCTATGAGCTGCACTGTTCAGTGCAAAACTGGAGTGAACAGGGCAGTAGGCTTCTACTGATAGAGTTAATGTACCCTGCATATGTGCAAGCTGATGGTGTCTAATGATCCATCAAGTAGTCCATAAAATACAAATAGGGACACACACTGCAAGAGACTATGAAGTGTCGCTAGTCAAAGCAGCCTCCAGGAACATGCCTTGACTGTTAAAGTTTGTTAGTTCATCTCAGTCTGACTGTGCACATATCCCATTTTGACCAGTTCATGATGAAGGGCAACAATTTCAGACCAAGGATGAGGAGATGGCAAAGCATTGTGTTAGATATTAATTTCCAGAGCCTGGCAGATCCTGAGGAGAGACGATCTGATGTAACTAAAGAGGGTCATTCAGGTAAGCAGGTGTTGTAACAGTGTTACTATCTGAAATCTCTGTTTTAACTGTTTGGTCCTGACCCCTGACTTTGCATTGTCTGTTCTTCCAGGTGCAAAACTACAGTCTCTCAGTCATCACACTGACCTCATCTTAACCTCCAACACAACTGAGAGTCTGTGATGATATCACAGGATCTGTAGTGTCCAGAGCTCCATGCCAAACTTTAGCATTTCTATTTGTCAGATAAGACCACTAATGTTGTTCTAGGCATAATAAGACTGTAAACATATGTCAGCATATAACAGTTTTATGTGCCTCTACATATCATTGAAAATGCTACGCATTGAAGTTTTGTGTGGTTTCTTTAGTAACCATTTACTGCAATAAGACAATCCAGCTATTTTCTCCTTTTCTCCAGGACCAAGAGTTCCATACTATACTCTCATTTTATACATTTTAAACCCTGGGTAATCACAGCTTACTGTGCAGCTATGGCAGAAATTCAACTACTGAATGTTTTCTCTTCATTAACTGTCCATTTTCCTCCACTCGGTATCTTTAAACTACTGTCAGGCATTTGATTTTGTAAAAAAGAATAAAAAGATGCAGAGATGGACTGAAGGATTTTGGTTGAAGTCTTTTATTGAGGCTAAATGATGGTTACAGACAAAGAGGGAGAGGAGAGGAGAGGAGAGGAGAGGAGAGGAGCACAAGCACCTATGACCTTGTCTGGCATAGATCACAAGCACCTCAGACTCACGCCTGAGACCTCCATAATGAGGAGTGAGTGTCCTCTGATGACCCTTCCAGTTCATGTCATGTGCGAATTATTATTTGCTTCTGTGAATGGGTGGATGTGTAGATATATGGATATGAAGATACAAGGATGCGCATGTGAACATGTGTGTATGAGGATATGTGGATCCTGTGGATCTACGTGTGTGTGTGTGTGTAACTCTACAGAAAATATTCTGCTTGGTCCTACGTCTCTCCCCCATCTTAATCAGTAGGAGTTCTAATGATCACTACTACTGTTACACTATACTGTCCAATGTCTGTTGAAATGGTGTTTGTACATTCAGTGCCCCCTTGAGGTTAAAGACTGAGTTACAGATTAATTGTTTCAGTGCAGGTCATCAGTGCAGGACTTTTCATGGCCATGCCATCTTTAATGTTATGAAAATTAATTTATAATACATCCATGATCTCCTACTCTTTCATTCACCTCTACTACAGTGCCTGTTTTGGATTAGTTTGTCAAAAGACTCAGGTATTACTTATTGCTGAACCAAGTTACAGAAGCAGAGATCACTTTGCAAAGAGACTTAAAAAAAAGAGAATGAAAGAAAACACAAATTTCATCACCTTTAGTGAAGTACAAGAATGCCACATTCATGATGGAAAGTTACTCCACACTGAGCGGCAAATGGCGATTTAGAAGGAACTTAGACAAGGGCAGTAACAATAGACAGGTGCAAGTAATGACCTGATGAGTATATAACAAACAGGTGAATTTGAGCGTGCTGGTCTGATGTTCACTGTCTCTCTCTTGTGGTAAACTTGAGACATGACATGGATTTCATTTCCAATTCTGTGAACAGGTTTGGTAGTAAGCTTTCTTTTTTCTCCTGCACTCAGTGTACATCATTTACTTTGAAAAATAAAACAATATCTCCAATTATAATACAAAATGATTCTGATCCAGTATCTATCCACTGTAGATGACCATGGGTAATCTTGACAGATGAGAATATTCAAGTTACATCAATAATTCTTAATCTGAATTTGGCCATCAGACTGGAACACTAAGTAACATTTACCCTTTTGTTTCATACACAACCAGTGTATCTTTAGCTTTGTCCTTTAGTTCCCTAACATGCTTAGAAGAACTGACATTGGAGCACTCAGTGGCATTTAACATTTTGGTTCATAAACAACCAGTGTATCTTAAACTTTAGTTTCCTGACATCCTTAGAAGCAGAGGTGGTAAAAGTAAAAGTACTTTTGCCAAAAAAAACCCCAAAAAACAAAAATACTCCAAGCAGAGTTAAAATATCCCTCCTGAATACTACTTAAATAAGAGTAAAATAGTCACTCACAATTTACAAAAACGGTTGTCACTTAAACTCTACTTATAGTACTTTTTTTTTTAGCAAGAGTACTTCTACTTTTACTTTTGCCCCCTCTGGTTAGAAGTGAACTTAGACACCAGTTTCAGATTTTTGCAGAGGCCTGCAGCTTTTCACAAAGCATGTGTCTCCACTTTGCTCTGTTCCTTTTCCATGTCATCTTGTCTTTCAGTTTCCACAGTATCCTGACAAATGACCCACCAAGAATCAGAGATAGCAAAAGTAAAAGTAGAAGTATGGTTGTTAGTTTAGCTCTATTCAGAATGCAGTACTTCTACTTTTACTTTATCCACCCCTGATACCATGGTTAACCATGCAGCTCAGAGTAGATGTAATTTGTTTGCTGTGTCATGGTATGATTTTGCATTAAAGGTACCTCAATTGCGTTTAGGCCTACAGTTGAGTTTTCTTAGAGCAAATGCTTACAGATGCTATTTTATATATGTGTGTGTGTTTTAAACAAGATTCACTCACTCATTCATTTTCAAAGCCACATTCATTGGGTAAAAGGTAGGGAAACATCCTGAACAGGTCACCAGTTCATCGCAGGGCAGACACACACACTCACATTCATACCAAGGGGCAATTCAGTGTCTCCAGTTCACCTAAACTGCATGTCTTTGGACTGTGGGAGGATACGGACCTCCTGGAGAAAACCCACACAGAAACAGGGAGAACATGCAAACTCCACACAGTAAGGACCCTGACCATCCAGCCAGGAACTGAACCCAGACCCTTCCTGCTCTGAGGTGACAGTGCCATCCACTGCACCACCCAAACAAGATTCAGGGATTTACTTTTCACGTCTCCTTCCAGTCCTGACTCTGTCATGATAAAAGCATATCTGTTTTAGATATGTTTTTAAAACGTGACATCAGCATAACTAGTGCATGGCCATGTGTTTCCCCTGAACTCTTTATAAAAACTGCATCTTATGCTCTGTCTGAGTCTGAGATAAAAGAAGCAGACAAACAAACAGATGAAACTTTTTTTTTTAGGGGGGGCAAAATTCTCTGTGTCAGAAGAGACTGTTACTTACCCTTATTTGTTATTTTATTTTTTTCTAATTCTGGAGGATGCTACAAACACCACACTCTGGTAATATGAAGAGAAATATCAGCAAATCTTAAAACAGCAGTTATACCCACCCAAGGAAAATACAAAAAATATTACTCAATATTACTCAGGCTTAATCTGCAAATGTAACAATGTAGCATTTTCAAAATATCCAACATGGGATGATGAAAAAATTCTTGACAAATTGACCTCACACGATTAATCTGTAATTTGGTTTTTCAGCTCAAGGGGGCACTGTATCCACAAAGACCATCCCGACGAACATCAGACAACAGGTTCATTAACATGAATGTGCCACGTGCTGGATACATTTCAAGTGGAGGAAAACTGATTGATTGAAAAATAAATTCAAAAATTCAAAAGCTGAATGTCTGCAGTGGTCACAATTATCTTACATTAACCAGGGTCCTAAAAAGAGTGAAAATGAGAGTTTGGAATGGTACTCTTTAATACTGGATAAAGGACTCAGGAATCCAAAAGGCAATTTTCCTCATAAAGGAAAATTTAAAAAGATAACAGATGCTAAAAACAATTCACTCTGTGACAGATCTACACATACTACATTCAAATACTCCATTCAAGATCTACTTGCTCACTCTCCAGTAGACATTGCGTTTATTAGGCAAAGTACTGATCTCTTAAAGTATACAATGTCTTTAAGTGAATATTTCGTTTTCTTTTTTAACAACCACCAAGATGAACACTGTTCCCTGGCCTTCTTCACGCCTTTTCACTGTCACATAGAAAAAATTCTCCGGGACAAATTTGACTGTCTTGGTGCCTTCACTGGTTACTATAGAATCCACAGGCAGCTTCAATGCATGACATTATTTAATGGCATAAAGACCAGTACATAAAACTGCAAACTATTACACATGTTTAGACTTTTCTTGACATAGTAGTTCATCATCATCATCATCATCATCATCATCATAACTTTTGTATAGCACCTTTCATACAGGAAGTGCAGCTCAAAGTGCTTTACAGTAAAGAAATTAGTGGTGATTCCCATGAAAATGGCCATAGAATGAACATAAAAACAGGATAAACAAGACAGAGCAAAAAATGGAAAAGAAAACCCAATAAAATAAAATAAAAGTAAAGTTAAAAATAGAATATATAAAATGCATAAAATCAAATGAACTACAACATTTGAAAAGAAGTGCAGCAGTGCATAAGTGCAAAGCAAAGTGTAAAAGAGAATTTTAGGCCTGTATCAGGAAAGTCATTGCTAGTTAAAGGCTAAAGTGAAGAGATAAGTTTTTAGCTTTCTTTTAAAATTATTTAGCGATCTGGCTTCCCTGATATCGGTAGGTGGTGTGTTCCATAGCTTTTCGGCTGTTGCTGAAAACCTCCAACAAACCAGCTGCAGATGATGGCAGTGTTCTTGAAGGCAAGCACTTAACAAGGGAGTTAGCAATGTAGCTTAGTCCAAGGCCATTAAGGTCTTTGTATATAAGGAGGAGGAGCCTTAAAATCAATTCTAAATTTCACAGGAAAGAAGTGCAGAGCAACTAAAACTGGACTAATGTGCTCTCTCCTCTTGGTTCTGGTTAATAGCCGAGCTTCAGACTTTTGAATGAGCTGAAGTCTCTCAGTGTTTTTTTTTTAAGGAGGCCAGTAAAAAGTGCTTTACAGTAATTGAGTCTGCTTGAAATAAAGGCCTGAATTAGTTTTTCATCATCTTTTTGATTCAGAAATGGCCATACTTTAGCTATGTTTCTAAGGTGGAAAACGGATGTTTTCATCACCTTGTTAATGTGGGACTTGATGCTTGATCTGAATGTAAAATAACACCAAGACTTGTAACCTCAGCATTAATCCAGGGAATTAAATTCCCCAGATTATTAAACAGCATTTGTTTTTCTATTTTAGGGCCGACGAATAGGATTTCAGTTTTGTCCTGGTTTAACTTTAAGAAATTATTACCCATCCATTTATTTGTTGCCAAAAGGCAGGTAGTAATGGAGTTTATAGCTGCAGTATTATTTGGTTTAACAGTGATATACAGTTGCGTGTCATCCGCATAACTATGGGAACAGACGTTGTGCTCTCTTATGATGTCAGCATGTATAATGAGAATAATAATGGGCCAAGGCAGCTCCATTGTGCAACCCCAAAACAGATGTCACGTTTCTCAGACACATGATCTCCAAGACTGAAGTAAAACTTTCTCCCTTTGATGTATGTTTTGAACAAGTTTAATACACAGTCAGAAAGACTCCTTCAGATCAGACTCCTTTAAGATGGCTGACAAATATCCTTAGTCATGCCACTTTCTCTTCTGTTTCAGATGCCAGATTATGATGTACAACAATCTCTCACTTACCAATGAGTCACTAAGTTAGGGAACTCCCCTGTTAGTCTGTTAAAGTTACCTCAGAGTCACTGGTGGAGTTTTGGTTGTGCAGTAAGTTTCCTGTGTGCATGTAGCATTCTTTTGCTTCATTAAAGGTTTTGAAATGTATGCACATCATATCTTTCCTTTGCAAAGAGATCTTTGTTTTTGTATTTTCACTGTGTTTATTTTTCTTCATTAATTCAAGTCAGTTGTGAAAATCTTGCTCATCCTTCTTCTTTTATCTGAATAGACCTTCTGCTCTGCAAATGGATTCACCAGTATGCTGGAAGTCCCTGTGAAACTCACCTGTCTTATGGCAAGCTAATCCAATACAGGCACTGCAGTAGGCAAATGTAGAAGTCAAAAACAAATTCCAATATCAATTTTAAACTTAAACCACACTGATGGCAGATTTAAACCAATCTACAGACAACAAATGTCAACTCTAATGGATATTTGCTACTGGAGTATGACAGAAATATCAGTTGTTGCAGTTGTGTGGCACATGCACGGTCAGTATGCTGCAACTTCGTCTTGGTTTTTGGAGGAAAAGAACAACCATTTTAGACCAAGGATGAGAAGAATAGCAGGCGTGAGAGAACCTTTCCATTTTCAGAACTTGACAGATCCTGAGGGAAGACAATATAAATGTAAGAATGTAATAAATGACCATACAGGTGGAGAGTATTTTGAGTGTTGTGAAAATGAAAAGCGTTCAGTCTAGAGTAAGTAAATCCTCCTGACAATAAATTCTCTCTTTAGATGCCTCCTCACTCTCTAACTCTAACTTGCACAGCTAATGGACAAGGCCCAAATAGAATGTTCTGGAAAAATACTGATACTGAAAAAAAACAACTATAAAGCAGAACACAACACGCTTCTTCAGACAAGTGGTTGATCCACATCATAAAATTGCTGTGCAGTTCAATGCAGAATTTTTTTTTTTTATAGTTGATACCTATGTTCAGAGGTGGCAAAAGTAAAAGTAGAAGCACTCTCACTCACTCACTCACTAATTATCTAAGCCACTTATCCTGATTAGGGTCACAGGGGGTGCTGGAGCCTATCCCAGCGCTCATAGGGCAAAAGGCAGTGAAACACCCTGGACAGGTCGCCAGTCCATCGCAGGGCAGACACACAGACAAACACACTCACACACACATTCATACCTAGGGGCAATAGAGTGTCTCCAGTTCACCTAACCTGCATGTCTTTGGACTGTGGGAGGAAACTGAAGCTCCCGGAGGAAACCCACGCAGACATGGGGAGAACATGCAAACTCCGTAGAAGTACTCTTGCTAAAAAAAAGTACTCGAAGTAGAGTTAAACTGACAACCATTTATGTAAATTGTAAGCAAGTGACTATTTCATTCTAACTTGGATATTCTTCTGGAGGGATATTTCAGCTCTACCTTGAGTAATTTTTTTAGCAAAGCATTTCTACTTTTACCACCTCTGCCTATGTTAATAAACAAACCCATTTTATGGCATTATAATAGCACTCATGGTTAACACATATGTACCATTTGTTGCTTACCAGCAGGTGGAGTTACTCTCTGTCTCTACACTGACCGTCACCTTTTCTATCACTGCTCATCAACAGAGACTATCAAACTTTTTTTTACAAGAGATCACTTAAAAGCTTAATGTTTGTGCTTCTGAAATTCACATTTTTACATAGACTTGACTGGTCTTATAGTTTGTTACGTATCTGAGAGACTCAATTACCCAGCACTCCAGAGAGCAGCACGTTACGAAGGATTAAAACGTTTTTGTGAAAAAAGTTATAATATCCTCAGTCTTGAACATTCTGGGCCCCTGGTCATACAGCCTAGATTTCATAAATGATGGCTTAATATTAGGTGTCCATCTTAACTAGAAAAAGCTGTATCTCTACTAAAATGTATTTGAATGGGGGTGGCATATCAGTTGCAGGATAAATGTCTTTTTTATTGGATCATGACGATCTAATTTATTGGATCTAAGGTTTTCACGACTAATAGTTATCCTTCAACAAGGAATTAACATATTTTCCAAAATGGAAAAGCATGTCTGCTTGCTTTGGTATGATGTTGAAATATGACCCATTTCTTGTATAATCTCTGTGGTTTTACAGTCAGTGAATTTGCACCTGTCCAAATTTTTTGGTGTCAGTGGTAGATGATGAGCACACAAGAGTGAAACACAGCCTTGTGGATGGAATTTGATCAAAACAAATGCCGTGTCATTAGAAACATAAGGCTAAAATAAACTGAAAAATATAAACTTTGTTAGTAAATAATGGGAAATTGTCCTCTGACACATCCTTTGAAACTCCTGAAAGTCTGTTTTTGGTTGAATGATTGTTCATTTATCTCAGTCTGAATGGCTATTCTTTATAGTCACATAACATCACTTTGTCGGAGTAGGACAAGCACAGTTACAGTCTAAGGATGAGAAGACTAGATTACCGTAGATTAGATTCAACTTTACTGTCATTGTGTGGAGTGCAGGCACAAAGCCAATGAAATGCAGTTAGTATCTAACCAGAAGTGCAAAAGAATAGTATTATTTATTTACAGATAAGTGCAGGTATAAGTGAGTACTACAGCAGAAGTGATGCTACATCTTACAGTATCTACATTGCTATTGACAGTGGAATATATATACAGATTAAAATATATGTTTAATATATTAAATATGTTGTACATAGAGGTGTAGTGGACAGAGTTGGAAAGGGGAGTGTGTATATATATAAGGGTTGTATGTACAGTGTAGACCAAATATATACAGCTGGTTGTAAGTACAATCTAAATAATGGTCATCTGAACAACAGGAGATGTTCAGCATGTGTGACAATGAACTGTGCAAATACGAAAGTACTGAGACAGTGCAGTAATGAGTGCAATAAAGCTTAGTGCTGTGGTGTGGAGTTCAGCAGGGTCACAGCCTCAGGGAAGAAGCTCTTCCTGAGCCTGCCGGTGCGGGAGTGGAGGCTCCTGTAACGCCTGTCAGATGGGAGGAGAGCAAAGAGTGCATACCGAGGGTGCCCGTGGTTAGGGTGGGATGCGTCCTTGATAATGCTTTTTGCCCTGCCCAGGCAGCCTTTATTGTAAATGTTCTTAATGGTGGGCAATGGGGTGCTGGTGATCTGTTGGGCAGTTTTCACCACCTGCTGAAGTGGCTTGCGGTCTGATGTGGAGCAATTGCCATACCATATTGAGATGCAGTTGGTGAGTATGCTCTCAATGGTACAGTTGTAGAAATCCACCAGTATTCTGGAACACAGTTGAGCTTTCTTAAGCATCCACAGGAAATAAAGGTGCTGTTTCACCTTTTTTGATCAGGATGGATGCATTCAGGGACCAGGTGAGATCATCAGAGATGTGGACAACAAGGAATTTGAAGCTGTGTACACGCTCCACTACAGCTCCACCAGTGTAGATGGGGGCGTGTCCATAGCTCCTAGCACACCTGAAATCCATAATGATCTCTTTGGTCTTCTGGGTGTTAAGGGCCAGGTTGATGAGTTTGTTCTCTCTCTCTGTGCATGTGCATGCGTGCATGCATGTGTGTGTGTGTGTGTGTGTATTTTTAGAGTGAAAACTAAGTTGTCTGTCCTTCTCTTCTTATGATCTACTCCATCCTGAATTTCTGCTTATTGAAAGCCCAACTAAAGTATAATGCACGATATGGGAACAACAACTGCTGCAAGTTTGTTAGTTCACCTCAGTCTCACTCACTATCTAAGCCGCTTATCCTGATTAGGATCGCGGGGGGTGCTGGAGCCTATCCCAGCGCACATAGGGCGAAAAGCAGGGAAACAGCCTGGACAGGTCGCCAGTCCATTGCAGGGCAGACACAAAGACAAACACACTCACATTCATACGTAAGGACAATTTAGTGTCTCCAATTCACCTAACCTGCATGCCTTTGGACTGTGGGAGGAAACCCACGCAGACACGGGGAGAACATGCAAACTCCACACAGAAAGGACCCTGAGCACCCGGCCGGGAGCCGAACCCGAAACCTTCTTGCTGTGAGGCAACAGCGCTACCCACTGCGCCACCGTGCCGCTCACCTCAATCTGACTGTGCACATCGCCTATCCCATTTTGACTCGTTCATGATGAAGGGCAACAATTTCAGACTGAAGATGAGGAGGATGGCAAAGCCTTCAGTTGTGTGTTTCGTGAGTGAAAACTAATTTGCCTGTCCTTCTCCTCTTATGATCTGCTCCAGCCTGAATTTCTGCTTATTGAGAGCCCAGGTATGATGCACGACATGGGGACAACAACTGCTGCATTTCGATTATGGGTCTTCGGTTCACTGAGGTCTACGGGTCTCAGCTCTACCATAGTACCATCACAATCACAACTCGTTACCGTTAGCACAAATTTCACTATTTCAAATAGATGTTATCGGTAATTCCAAAATATTCAGGTCCGCTACCTTAGAAAATCCGTAACATGAATATTCATGAAGTTTGGAATCAAAGAAAACGAACAATGGATATCGCAGCCACGCATCTTACTCGCCCACACTTCAGTATAGTCAGTATAAACAGTGAAAAAATAGTTCATTTTAACGTGTAGTATACAATCATATCATTTTGTCTGGACAATTTTCTTATAGTGTCACGACTCAATACATTAATTCCAACTGGATTGCGCGGATGAACCTATATGTAGCCAGTCTTTGGCCATTAGCTTCTTAGATGAAAACACGGTAGGAATGACAGTATAAACGGTTAACGTATACATTAATAACACTCTTACGAGCATGTACAAAGCAGAAATTTATTCATGTCACGCGTTCAGCGTGTCCTCAATAAGCATAACAACAGCGTGCTTATTTGGCTGTCATGTACGGCCTACAGTTTCCGTTCGAACTTGTAATCATTACGCTGTATTTCGGTTGACCTGCTTTTAAAAACTGACTCATAACTATTTAAATTTAACAACTTGTGATCGGAAAGTCAGTTGCCACCCACTGCCTATAATTAACGTTCGAAGTAATAACCGTAAAGTGTTGCTCAGTAAACCTACTTTTGAGAACTTTCTCACCACTGTGCTAAATTAATAGTATGGTGGGCCAGTCTATATGTACTAGATACGCCGCTCTAGTCAGAGTCACTCCTCATGACGAAAAGTATCCGCCTCTCCCCCAAAAGGTAGTGTAGAAACTTAATCATGTTTCTTGTTAAATTCACATTTATGTCGATGTTAAGGCTTTGTCGATTTCATCTGTCTTTAAGAATAGATTACCCAGCAGTCTGAAACGCCGGCTGTTAATTACAACGTTTTCTCTGCAAACCACGTCTTCGTTATTGGTCTGGTGCATGTACTGACTTTGGTTTCATCACTTTTTGGAAAATGCATTAAAATCTACTAAAGGAAGCTATATTAGACTTACGTTGTAGTAAATGAAACGCTGTGGGACGGCACAATAAACAAGAAAATATAGAATTACTTTAGGCAAGTTCAAGATGTTCAGTGTGTGTCACGATCAGAGAAAGTGAGGTTTCTTTTGTAACTTTCTCTAATTGGCTCTCTGACAACACAGAGCAGTGTTACTTAAAGCACAGATCACATTTTAAAATTTAATTATAAAACTTTGGTCTCGCTGTCAATATTTGCCCTTCGACTTGCAATTAATGTTTCTTGTATTAAATCTTTTCTAGTTGCTTTGGACAAAAATGCACTCTATGATCTATGAACTCTATGAGCAGCACTGTTCAGTGCAAAACTGGAGTGAGCAGGGCAGTGGGCTATTACCAAAAGTGTTAATGTACCTTGCTTACGTGCAAGCTGGTAGTGTATAATGATCCTTGATGTGGTCCGTAAAATACAAGTAGGGACACACACTGCAAGAGACTATTAAGTGTTGCTAGACAAGGTAGCCCTGTCTGGTCTGCTTACGGAAAATGACCTTACACTTCAAGTTTGTTAGTTCACCTCAGTCTGACTGTGCACATATTCAATTTTGACCAGTTCATGATGGAAGGCAACAATTTCAGACCGAAGATTAGGAGATGGCAAAGCCTTCAGTTACGACTTAATTTCCAGGGTCTGGCAGATCCTGAGGACGGACGATCTGATGTAGCTAAAGAGGGTCATTCAGGTAAACAGGTGTTGTAACAGTGTTACTATTTTAAATGTCTATTTTAATTGTTTGGTCCTGACCCCTGACTTTGCCCTGTCTGTTCTTCCAGGTGCAAAACTACAGCCTCTCAGTCATCACACTGACATCATCTTAACCTCCAACACAACTGGCAGTCTGTGATGATACCACAGGAACTCATCTTCAGTCAGTCTGTTTGTGATGTAGAAATACAGGCTGCGTAGTGTCCAAAGCTTCACGCCAAATTTTAGCAGTACAGGAGGGTTGTGCATACTTCTCAGATAAGACCACTAATGTTGTTATAGGCATAATAAGACTGCAAACATATGTCAGCATATAACAGTTTTATGTGCCTCTACATGTCATTGAAAATTCAACACATTGAAGTTTTGTGTAGTTTCTTTAGTAACCATTTACTACAGTAAGACAATCCAGCTATTTTCTCCTTTTCTCCAGGACCAAGAGTTCCATACCGTACTCTCATTCTATACATTTTAAATCCTGGGTAATCACAGCTTATTGTACAGTTATGGCAGGAATTCAACTATTGAATGTTTTTTTCTTCATTAACTGTCCATTTTCCTCCACTCAGTATCTTTAAACTGCTGTCAGGCATTTGATTTTGTAAAAACAATAAAAAGATGCAGAGATGGACTGAAGGATTTTGGCTGAAGTCTTTTATTGAGGCTCAGTGATGGTTACAGACAAAGAGGGAGAGGAAATATACACAAGCACCACAAACACCCATGACCTTGTCTGCAATAGATCACAAGCACCTCAGACTCACACGTGTGACTTCCATAATGAGGAGTGAGTGTCCTCTGCTGACCCTTCCAGTTCATGTCATGTGTGAATTACTGTTTGGTTCTGTGAATGGGTGGATGTGTAGATATATGGCTATGTAGATACCAGGATGCGTATGTGAACATGTGTGTGTGCATTGTGTGGATCTATGTGTGTGTGTGTCTCTCTCTAACTCTAACTCTACAGGAAATATTCTACTTGGTCCTATGTCTCCCCCCATCTTAATCAGTAAGAGTTCTAATGATCACTACTAGTGTTACACTGTGCTGTCCAGTGTCTGGTGTTTGTACATTTAGTGCCTCCTTGAGTTTAAAGACTGAGTTACAGATTAATTATGTTAGTGCAGGTCATCATGACTTTTCTTGGTCATCCCATCTTTAATGTTATGAAAATTAATTCATAATACAACCAAAATCAATACAACCATTTAAGTGTTTTGAATTTTTTTTTGAAAATCCATGATTTCCTACTCCTTCATGCACCTTTACTACTGTGCCTGTTTTGGATTAGTTTGTCAGAAGACTCAGGTAAGTTATCACTTATTGCTGAACCAAGTTGCAGGGAAGAAGGCCTATTCAGATGAGACAAGATGGCTGAGATAAAAGTTTTCACAATTGACTTGGTCAATGAAGACAAATAAACACAATGAAAGCACAGGAACAGTTTGTCAGAAGACTCAGGTAAGTTATTACTTATTGCTGAAGTTACAGAAGCAGAGATCACTTTGCAAAGAGACTTAAAAAAAAGAGAATGAAAGAAAACACAAATTTCATCACCTTTAGTGAAGTACAAGAATGCTACATTCATGATGGAAAGTTACTCCACAACTGAGCAGCAAACAGTGATTTAGAAGGAACTTAAACAAGTACAGCAACAACAAACAGGTGCAAGTAAAGAGGTGATGAGTAGATAACGAACAGGTGAATCTGAGCGTGATGGTCGGACATTCTCTGTCTCCTTGTTGTGGTAAACCTGCGACATGACATGTATTTCATTTCCAATTCCATGAACAGCTTTGGTGGCAAGCTTTATTTTTCCCCCCTGCACTCAGTGTACATCATTTACTTAGAAAAATAAGACAACATCTCCAAGTATAATACAAGATCCTGATCCAGCATCCATCCACTTTAAATCAACATGGGTAATCTTGACACATGATAATATTCAAGTTACATCACTAGTTCTGAATCTGAATTTGGCCATCAGACTGAAGCACTCAGTGGCATTTAACATTTTGTTTCATAGACAACCAGTGTATCTTAAACTTTTGTCCTTTAGTTTCCTGATATCCTCTGAAGCAGAGATGGCAAAAGTAAAAGTACGTTTGCTAAAAAAATTACTCTAAGCAGAGTTAAAATATCCCTCTTGAAGACTACTTAAATAAGAGTACAATAGTCACTCACAACAAAAATGGTTGTCAGTTTAGCTCTACTTAGAATACTTTTTTGTTTTTAGCAAGAGTAACCATGCAGCTCAGAGTAGATGTGATTTGTTTGCTGTGTCATGGTATGATTTTGCATTAAAGGTACCTCAATTGCATTTAGGCCTACAGTTGAGTTTATTTTTCTTAGCGCAAATGCTTACAGATGCTATTTTATATATGTGTGTGTGTTTTTAACAAGATTCACTCACTCACTCATTATCAAAGCCACATTCATTGGGCAAAAGGCAGGGGAACATCCTGAACAGGTCAACAGTCCATTGCAGGGCAGACACACACACTCACACCAAGGGGCAATTTAGTGTCACCAGTTCACCTAACCTGCATGTTTTTGGACTGTGGGAGGAAACCGGACCTCTTGGAGAAAACCCACACAGAGACAGGGACAACATCCAAACTCCACACAGAAAGGACCCTGACCATCCAGCCAGGAATTGAACCCAGACCCTTCCTGCTCTGAGGTGACAGTGCCACACCCTGCCACGCCACCCCAACAAGATTCAGGGATTTACTTTTCATGTCTCCTTCCAGTCCTGACTCTGTCATGATAAAAGCATGTCTGTCTTAGATATGTCTTTAAAACGTGACATAAGCATAACTAGTGTATGGCCATGTGTTTCCCCTGAACTCTTTATATAAAAACCGCATCTTATGCTCTGTCTGAGCAAATTCTTTGTGTCTGAGACTGTTACTTACCCTTATTTGTTATTAAAGTTTTGTTTTTTTATTTTTTAATCTGTAACCACAAACACCATCCCGACAAACATCAGACATCAGATTCATTAACATGAATGGGCCACGTGCTAGATACATTTCAAGTGGAGGAAAACTGATTGATTGAAAAAAAAAAATTCAACAATTCAAAAGCTGAATGTCTGCAGTGGTCACAATTATCTTACATTAACCAGGGTCCTAAAAGGAGTGAAAATGAGAGTATGGAATGGTAAGCGCGTCGAAGCAGACGGCAACAACTGTTATTGGGCCGCTTGGTAGCATCACCCCTCTTCTGCTCAATCTGTTCAATGGTCGTACACAACATCGCCTCCCATGTCTTCTCTCTTTACTGTGTTGCATTAGTTTCAACAAAAGTAACCATTGTTCAACATTTATTAGCTCCGACTCCAACATGATCCGCTCAGTTCCAGTCGTTATTGAGAATTTTCGGCAAAATGGCGAACTGAGCGCTCGTTATTTTGAGAGTTCCGCTTGTTTGTCCCCTAAAGTTTAGAAATCAGTCCTGCTTTTAAACGTCAAACTTGTTTTACACATATTGCTGTGCAAGGGCTGAAATCCGACTTTTTATTTAACGTTACTCCATCGTTTGTAATGCACGAAGAAATCAAAACTGTGGCATAGAAACCTCACCGCAAACAAGCGTTTTGGCGATGTAATTACAGAGCGACGCAGATCGCAAACACAAAAGAATATACGCTCACACAGGCGTAGGCCACGAGCTGGGGTCCGCTTAGAGTCTACGCAGAAGTATTGGTAAGCCTTTATTACAGACATCTGTAGGAGTTCCGCTTAATGCGTGCTTGTCATACAATTCTGATGCTGATTGGTCAGGTTAATAAAGAGAACGTGGAGTTGCTGGACTGTTCTCTCCGTCCCATCATTCATTCGCTCTGCTGCGTAACTCGTCTTTTATTTACTGTCAAGCAAACTTAATGTTATGTCGCGACAACGTTACAATTTACAATTTAGTTATTTGGCAGACGCTTTTTACCAAAGCGACTTACAATTAGTGCATCACTCAGAGTCAGATTTCTAATACCTTGTGAGCAGAGATCATTATAAGACCGAGCGTAAAATTGCCCCTTCGTAATGCGCCCCTGGAATACTTTGACATACTTTGAC
The DNA here is from genome assembly GCF_902362185.1 of Chanos chanos. Lineage (NCBI taxonomy): Eukaryota > Metazoa > Chordata > Actinopteri > Gonorynchiformes > Chanidae > Chanos > Chanos chanos. The sequence continues at coordinate 10,369,466 of NC_044500.1, read as the reverse complement.
AAACGCAGATACAAGACAAAGGTTTTTTTTTTTTTTTTTGGGAAAGGGAGGTTAGGCATTGGGGGACAGGTGGGTTCTAAAGAGGTGGGTTTTCAGTTTCCTGCGGAAGACGGTAAGAGATTCCGCAGTCTTGACTGCATGGGGGAGGTCATTCCACCACCTCGGGGTAATGGCGGAGAAGAGGCGTGGTCAGGAGGAGCGGTTGCCGGGTTCCCGAAGTGAGGGGACCGTCAGTTGTCCAGACGTCATGGAGCGGAGGGTCCTAGTTGGGGTGTATGGAGTTATAAGAGCCTGAAGGTATGATGGGGCAGAGCCTCTAGTGGCCTGGTAGGCCAGCACCAGTGTCTTGAACTGGATGCGGGCTGCTACCGGAAGCCAGTGGAGTGCAGTAAGCAGTGGAGTGACATGAGAGTGTTTAGGGAGGTTGAATACCAGGCGTGCAGCGGCGTTCTGCACGAGCTGGAGCGGCCTGATGGCGCAGGCCGGCAAGCCAGCCAGTAGCACGTTGCAGTAGTCCAGGCGGGAGATGACAAGCGCTTGGACCAGGAGCTGGGTCGCATGTTGTGTTAGGAATGGGCGGATTCTCCTGATGTTGTATAGGGAGAATCTGCAGGATCGAGTGACTGCCGCGATGTGATCGGAGTAGGTCAGCTGGTTGTCCAGGGTTACGCCGAGGTTTTTGGCTGCTGTGGTGGGGAACACCACAGATCCCTCGATGGTGATTGCAGTGTCGATCGCTGGGAAGTTCTTAGCAGGAAAGAACAGGAGCTCCGTTTTCTCTGGGTTGAGTTTGAGATGGTAACGTTGAGCTTGAGGGCAATACGTGCCTAATATTTTGCTTTTCTGTTAAAAGTCACTTCTCAGGAAAAGGTGACGTGGCGGACTCTAACCAGCCAGTTACAATGATATTAACTAATAAGTCTTTATATGGCTAGAAAATGATGACGCAGAGGAGGCGTGGAATTAATCTGTCAGCAGATCTTTTCCAGACTGAAACACATGAATGTCAGGCGGGCAGGGGGAAACAATGCTGGCATCCCCCTTTCCAGACTTCCAAAGCGTGAGAAAAATAATAAATAAAATTGTACATACTAGGCTACACACTGGTCAGTATAGTCTATTGCAGTTTACTGTGTGGTATAAACAGGCTATAATAATGGTAGTGTTGGAAAATTATTACTCTCCTTTAAGCTAACCGTAGTAACCATGATAAACAATGTAACCACAATGTATTCATTATTATAGGGGTGAATCAATGTAATCATTTATATTAAAAGTTATAACTATACAATCTTTGGTATTACAAGAAATATCAAGTTCTCTGTGTTCAAAAAGAAGAGGTCAGTGAGGCCCTTAAGGACTGCCTGTGAGATAAGGAAGGAGCCTCTGCCAGAGTGGTGTTGTCACTAGCAACGCAGGCAGATGGCTAAACGTTCAAGGTCTCATGGTACGTCATATGCCACTAATGATCAGGGCAGCAACTATTGGTGACCACTTGTTTTAGGAGCAAAAGGAAAACAAGAAATAATGATGTGATGTCATACAGAGTTGAGAGGGAATCTGTGAGGCTGGGCCGGCAGAGGCGCCCCCCTACAAAGAGATGAGGTAATGTGTACCTTTTTTGGGGAATTGATATGAACAGGTATAAGAATCGGTGCTTTGTGAGAATATGTCAGTCACTCCCCGGGACCTGACTCAGTTTGTTGTATGCCTTTTGAACTATACAATAAACTTACACTGCATCTGACTCATTGTTAGAGTTCTGTTGTTTTTGTCACAGAACAGGTATCGTGTGGCGTTGGGACTCAGTCTCATTTGGCCCAGGCTGAGATTTTCACCCACAGTAGCAACGCACCTTAGTTCGTATAGTGTCGTTTACAAAGGACAATAAATGAAACGAATGAAAATAAAAGCATAGAGTGATGAATAAAGTACTTGACAGATCTTATAAGTGTTTAAACACACTCAGGTAACCATACCTGAAACACATGAATGACAGGGCAATCACACACGCGGGTAGGGGAAAAGAATGCTGGCGTCCCGACGACAATGTAATGACCCAGTTAGCACCGACTAAATGGCTAGATAAACATTCGACAATTCACACGTATTTTATGGCGCTAATTTGCATATTAAACCGATATAAATAGCGGAAGTGACAGGGAACATTCTTACGTGAAGAAATACACATATGTCAAGGAAAACAATGAAAAATATAGTGTATAAATGGATTTCATTCATGTAAGATTCATAGCCTCAAGAGTGATCGGGTTAAAACCGGGTTAAAAAAAAAACGTACTTCCATTATGACAGTTCAGTCAGTGACTCAAAATTGTCCCATGACATATTTGATATGACTTTTTATCTCTACCGCGGAAGACTGTTGAATTTCCCCCGCCCTCATATTTCTGCTATTACTCGTCCGCCTAGACGAGACTATGAAACTACCATTTTGCAATAAGCAAATTAAATCGCCCTTGATGCCTCCTCTGCTGCCCACATGAATTTAATGTGTATGTCTCATTTTCTGTCGAGCAAACATAATGGTAAATTAAGACAGCGTGGAGCTTGAGGGCAATACGTGCCTAATATTTTGCTCTTCTGCCAAGATTCACTTCTCAGGAAAAGGTAACACAAAAACGTCTTTTATTTCTACTTAAGTTCACAGTGACACCGATTTCGCGGATTTGTCGATTTGTAATTTTGTCGATTACCCAAGAGTCTACGGAGCTTTATGTAAATCGAATGTAAAGGGAGACTGTCGATGTCTGCATGTACTGACTTCGTAAAAATGTATTATTATGATAGCTCTTTGGGAAAAATCTTAAAATGTCTCAAAGTACATAGATATTAAATGTAAGCGTAAGCAAGTTAAACGCAGTGGGTCCGTCTTCTGTTCATATTTAAGTTCAGAATGTCTTTCAAGTTACTTACTGGTCGGTAGGTTTCAAATGATTCACATAGTCGCATTAACAATCAGGGGTGTACAAAGTACAAGTAGAAGTACTGCTACTAAAAATGCTCTAAATAGAGTTAAACTCACAACCGTGACTATTTTACTATAACTGTACGTTCACACTGAGAGCGGCGGGAGAGTCAAAAGTCGCTCAAACCTCCCTGCCAACAACGCTGTTGAACACTGTGGACGCTCTGACGATGATGAAATAGGCGGGTACAAGTTCCTTCGGAAAGCTTGGTTATGCAAATATTTTTTAAAGGGGCCACAAAGCAAACAAACAGGTCGAGCGGTATCTTTGTGATGACTGACCACCAGTCGGCTATAAGGCTATAAGTTAACCTTATGAGATATTTTAAATGTGAAGGTGCGAAATCGACCGATGACAGCAATAAATAAACAACGCTAATAAGCCTACATATATATATATATATTGTGTTGTGATCATTTTTGTAGGTTTTCTGAAATTTTATGTTTATTAAATTTAGGCATTATCAAATTAAATATGTGCTAATTTACATACATTTCCAGGACAGAAATCTGAACATTGGATAAAGCCAGGCTCAAAATTCTTGTTTCATTTTGTGGACAGGAAAAAAATGTTACATAAATCAGGCTATGAATGATAAACGAACGACCCCCTCTGTAAAAACCTTCAAAATATAGATAGGAATAAAACTGGAAAGTTTGGTGTATGTGAGTTCTACTGAAGTGGAGATTTCTGGCTCAGAGTATGAGAAAAAACTCATCTTGAGAAAATGGCAAAGATCACACCTCAGACTCACACCTGAGACTTCCATAATGGAAGGAATGAGTGTCCTCTGCTGACCCTTCCAGTTCGTGTCATGTATGAATTACTGTTTGGTTCTGTGAATGGATGGATGTGTAGATATATGGATATGAAGATACAAGGATGTGTGTGTGAACATGTGTGTGTGAGGATATGTGGATCCTGTGGATCTATGTGTGTGTGTGTGTGTGTCTCTCTAACTCAACAGAAAATATTCTGCTTGGTCCTATGTCTCCCCCCATCTTAATCAGTAAGAGTTCTAATGATCACTACTACTGTTACACTGTGCTGTCCAATGTCTGTTTAACTGGTGTTTGTACATTCAGTGCCCCCTTGAAGTTAAAGACTGATTTACAGATTAATTGTGTCAGTGCAGGTCATCAGGACTATTCTTGGTCATCCCATCATTAATGTTATGAAAATTAATTCATAATACAACCAAATTTAGTACAACCAGATTGTATTGTGCCATCGTCACCATTTAAGTATTTTGAATTTTTTTACAATCCACAATCTCCTGCTCTTTCATTCACCTTTACTACAGTGCCTGTTTTGGATTAGTTTGTCAAAAGACTCGGGAAAGTTATTGGTAAGTTATCACTTATTGCTGAACCAAGTTGCAGGGCAGAAAGCTTATTCAGATGAGACAAGATGGCTGAGATAAAAGTTTTCACAATTGACTTGGTTAATGAAGAAAAATAAACACAATGAATGCACAGAAGCAGAGATCTTTTGCAAAGAGACTTAAAAAAAGAAAAAGAGGTAAAACAGAAATTTCATCACTTTTATTGAAGTACAAGAATCTGAGTGTGATGGTCTGACGTTCTCTGTGGTAAACTTGAGACATGACATGGATTTCATTTCCAAGTCTGTGAACAGCTTTGGTGGCAAGCTTTATTTTTTCTCCTGCACTCAGTGTACATCCTTGACTTAGAAAAATAAAACAATATCTCCAAGTATAATACAAGATCCTGATCCAGCGTCCATCCATTGTAGATGTCCATGGGTAATCTTGACAGATGAGAATATTCAAGTTACATCAATAGTTCTTAATCTGAATTTGGCCATCAGCCTGGAACACTCAGTAGCATTTACCCTTTGGTTTCATAGACAACCAGTGTATCTTTAGCTTTGTCCTTTTGTTCCCAAAGAATGTGTCTCCGCTTTGCTCCGTCCCTTTTCCATGTCATCTGGTCATTCATTGTCTGTGTTCATGTTCCCGATAAGGGATCCACCCCAGTCACACCACTTCAAACCAAAACAGTGTGAGAAAGTTTACAGTACATAACGCAGTTTGGCCAGCTCCAAGAGACTAAATGTTACTGCTTGAGAGCTTTAATTGCTGCGGTGACAAGATAGAACCTAAATTGAGTAAACTACAAACAGTTAGGTTCCAACTATGTAAGTCCGCTAGAGAATCCGTAGCATGGATATTCATGAAGTTTGGAAACAGAGAAAACAAACAATGAATATCGCAGCCGTGCAAACTGCCCTCACTTCTATCGTACATAGGTAGAAGATGGATCATTCCTAAACGCGCAGTATACAGTCTATCATTTTGTTTGTTTTAACAAATTCTTCACGCAATTTCCAGTCCAGAGGCAGATTAGAACTGAACTGTAGGGATAACTACAGCACGTAGAATTTGCACCTTAACTTCTACCGAGTAATATGCAAATTACCTAAGCCTTAAAAGGGCATTCATTGCTCACTCCAGTACAGGTGCGGCTGTGTTACGCCCTTACGACACTACTGTTTCAGTTACACAATCAAATCTAACGGCACACCAATTTACTACAACCGCCCCCCCCCCTTTCACAGACATAGAATTATCAAATCACAATGAGAGACACATCTTTCAGTACACAAATTATAGTTTCGCCAAGTCATTATGCAACACTCCGCTCTTAAGTCAGAGTCACTTTTCATTAACGGCAGCTGTCAGCCTCTCTCCAACAAAGGTAGCGTAAAACATTAATTATCTTTCTCCTGAAATTCACATTTATGTCAATTTCAGTAATTTGTCGATTTCTGATTTCTCTTGACGAGTTAGATTACCTAGCGGTCTGAAAGGCTGTATGTTAATTGACTTTAAAGAAGCCAAACCACGTGTGCTCTGCAAACCACGTTTTCGTTTAGTTATTAGTTCGCTTCGTATACTGACTTAGTTTTTATCAATTTTTGGAAGAAGTGTTAAAATCTCCTAAAGAGATTTAAAAACAAACAAACAAACAAACAGATAAAATAAAATACTGAATTACTTTGATTTCAGGAAATTTAAGTTGTCATTAAGTATGTATCACAATCAGAGCAAGTGATTTCTTTTGTAATCTTCATGTACTGGCTCCTTGACAATACAGAGCAGTGTTACTTACAGCACAGATCACACTTTGTAATTTAAGTATAAAACTTTGGTCTCTCCATCAATACTTGGCCTTCAACTTGTAATTAATGTATTGTCCAAAGTATTAAGCTGTTTCTTGTTGCCTAGGCCGAAAAATGCAACAACAGACTTACAGATGTGGAACATTTCTTTTGCAGCTGAGACACTGTTTCAATAAAAAATAAAAGAAAGGATTCATGATCTATGAGCTACACTGTTCAGTGCAAAACCCGGAGTGAGCTGGGCAATAGGCTGCTACCAAAAGCTTTAATATACCCTGCATATGTGCAAGCTGGTGGTGTCTAATGATCCTTAAAGTAGTCAGTAAAATACAAGTAGGGTCACACACTGGGAGATTATGAAGTGTCACTAGTCAAAGCAGCCTTGTCTGGTTTCCTTAAGGAACATGACTTTACGGTTCAAGTTTGTTAGTTCACTTCAGTCTGACTGTGCACATATCCCATTTTCACCAGTTCATGATGAAGGGCAACAATTTCAGACCAAGGATGAGGAGATGGCAAAGCCTTCAGTTACGATATAATTTCCAGAGCCTGGCAGATCCTGAGGAGAGACAATCTTGTGTACTTAAAGAGGGTCATTCAGGTAAACAGGTGTTGTGATTTGAAATCTCTGTTTTAATTGTTTTGTCCTGACCCCTGACTTTGCCCTGTCTGTTCTTACAGGTGCAAAACTACAGTCTCTCAGTCATCACACTGACCTCCAACTCAGCTGACAGTCTGTGATGATGCCACAGGATGTGTAGTGTCCAGAGCTCCACGGCAAACTTTAGCAGTACAGGAGGATTGTGGATTCTTCTGAGATAAAACTACTAATGTTGTTACAGGCACAATAAGACTGTAAACATATGTCAGCATATAACAGTTTTATATGCCTATACATACCAATAAAACTTATACGCATTGAGGTTTTGTGTAGTTTCTTTAGTAACCATTTACTAGAATAAGACAATCCAGCTATTTTCTCCTTTTCTCCAGGGCCAAGTGTTCCATACCATACTCTCATTCTATACATTTTAAATCCTGGGTAATCACAGCTTATTGTACAGCTATGGCAGAAATTCAACTATTGAATGTTTTCTCTTCATTAACTGTCCATTTTCCTCCACTCTGTATCTTTAAACTGCTGTCAGGCATTTGATTTTGTAAAAACAATAATAAGACGCAGAGATGGACTGAAGGATTTTGGTTGAAGTCTTTTATTGAGGCTCAATGATGGTTACAGACAAAGAAGGAGAAGGAGAGGAAAGGAGCACAAGCACCTCAGACTCACACCTGAGACTTCCATAATGTGGAGTGAGTGTCCTCTGTTAACCCTTCCAGTTCATGTCATGTGTGAATTACTATTTGGTTCTGTGAATGGGTGGTGCATGTGCAAAGCTATATGGATATGAAGATACAAGGATGTGCATGTGAACATGTGTGTGTGAGGACATGTGGATCCTGTGGATCTACGTGTATGTGTGTGTGTGTCTCTCTCTAACTCTAACTCTACAGAAAATATTCTACTTGGTCCTATGTCTCCCCCCATCTTAATCAGTAAGAGTTCTAATGATCACTACTACTGTTACACTGTACTGTCCAGTGTCTGTTGAAATGGTGTTTGTACATTCAGTGCCCCTTTGAGTTTAAAGACTGAGTTACAGATTGATTGTGTCAGTGCAGGTCATCAGGACTTTTCTTGGTCATGCCATCTTTAATGTTATGAAAATTAATTTATAATACATCCATGATCTCCTACTCTTTCATTCACCTCTACTACAGTGCCTGTTTTGGATTAGTTTGTCAAAAGACTCAGGTAAGTTATTACTTATTGCTGAACCAAGTTACAGAAGCAGAGATCACTTTGCAAAGAGACTTAAAAAATCCTTTAGTGAAGAACAAGAATGTCACATTCATGATGGAAAGTTACTCCACTACTGAGCAGCGAACAGTGATTTAGAAAGAACTTAAACAAGGACAGCAACAACAAACAGGTGCAAGTAATGACCTGATGAGTAGATAACGAGCAGGTGAACTGAGCGTGATGGTCGGATGTTCTCTGCTCCCCTGTTGTGGTAAACTTGAGACATGACATGGATTTAATTTCCAATTCTGTGAACAGCTTTAGTTGCAAGCTTTCTTTTTTTCTCCTGCACTCAATGTACATCCTTTACTTAGAAAAATAAAACAATATTTCCAAGTATAGTACAAGATCCTGATCCAACATCCATCCACTGTAGATGACCATGGGTATCTGAATCTGGCCATCAGACTGGAACACTCAATGGCATTTAACATTTTGTTTCATAGACAACCAGTGTATCTGAAACTTTTGTCCTTTAGTTTCCTGACATCCTCTGAAGCAGAGATGACAAAAGTAAAAGTACTTTTGCTAAAATAAAAAAATACTCTAAGCAGAGTTAAAATATCCCTCTTGAAGACTACTTAAATAAGAGTGCAATAGTCATTCACAACAAAAATGGTTGTTAGTTTAGCTCTACTTAGAATACTTTTTTGTTTTTAGCAAGAGTACTTCTACTTTTACTTTATCAACCCCTGATATCATGGTTAACCATGCAGCTCAGAGTAGATGTGATTTGTTTGCTGTGTCATGGTATGATTTTGCATTAAATGTACCTCAATTGCATTTAGACCTACAGTTGAGTTTATTTTTCTTAGCGTAAATGCTTACAGATATTATTTTATATGTGTGTGTGTTTTTAACAAGATTCACTCACTCACTCATTATCAAAGCCACATTCATTGGGCAAAAGGCAGGGAAACATCCTGAACAGGTCAACAGTCCATTGCAGGGCAGACGCACTCACATTCATACCTAGGGGCAATTTAGTGTCACCAGTTCACCTAACCTGCATGTTCTTGGACTGTGGGAGGAAACCGGACCTCTTGGAGAAAACCCACACAGAGACAGGGACAACATGCAAACTCCACACAGAAAGGACCCTGACCATCCAGCCAGGAACTGAACCCAGAACCTTCCCGCTCTGACGTGACAGTGCCACCCACTGCCCCTTATTTGTTATTAAAGTTTTGTTTTATTTTTTTCTTAATCTGTAACCACAAAAACCATCCCGACAAACATCAGACAACAGATTCATTAACATGAATGGGCCACGTGCTAGATACATTTCAGGTGGAGGAAAACTGATTGATTGAAAAAAAAATTCAACAATTCAAAAGCTGAATGTCTGCAGTGGTCACAATTATCTTACATTAACCAGGGTCCTAAAAGGACATCGCCTCCCATGCCTTCTCTCTTTACTGTGTTGCATTAATTTCAGCAAACGTAACCGTTGTTCAACATTTATTAGCTCCGACTCCAACATGATCCGCTCAGTTCCAGTCGTTATTGAGAATTTTCGGCAAAATGACCAACTGCGCGCTCGTTATTTTGAGAGTTCCGTTTGTTTATCTGGATGTTCGAGTTGAGAAATTTAGAAATTAGTCCTGCTTTTAAACGTCAAACTTGTTTTACAGATATTGTTGTGCAAGGACTGAAATCCGACTTTTTATTTAACGTTACTCCATCGTTTGTAATCCACGGAGAAATCAACACCGTGGCATAGAAATCTCACCGCAAACAAGCGTTTTGGCGATGTAATTACAGAGCGACGCAGATCGCAAACACAAAAGAATATACGCTCACAACGGCGTAGGCCACTCGCGTAGGCCACGAGCTGGGGTCCGCTTAGAGTCTACGCAGAAGTATTGGTAAGCCTTTATTACAGACATCTGTAGGAGTTCCGCTTAATGCGTGCCTGTCATACAATTCTGATGCCGATTGGTCAGGTTAACAAAGAGAACGTGGAGTTGCTGGACTGTTCTCTCCGTCCCATCATTCATTCGCTCTGCTGCGTATCTCGTCTTTTATTTACTGTCGAGAAAACTTAATGTTGCATGTATTGACTTCGTAAAAATGTGTTATGCTAGCTCTTTGGGAAAAGTCTTAAATAGATATTAAACGTAAGCCTAAACAGCCGAAACCCAGTGGGATCGTCTTCTGTTCATAATTAGGTTCAGACTGTCTTTCGAGTTACTTACTGGTATGGTATGGTATGTAAGTGATGGCCTGAAAAGTCGCGCGACCGACGAACTAAACCAGAGTGAGAACGTGTTTATTTCATAAAATTCCAGTAAATGACACAAAATTTCCCCTTACCACGTCTACATGAGTAATTAGGTTGCGAAAGGCTGCCGGATTGTCCCCTCTCGCATATATATGCTACAGTTTCTGCACTTCAGAGAACAGCGACACAAGCATATACCCACATTCACATTTTCGTTACTCGTAATCTCCCAACACGTCTATGTTTTACGTGTCTTTTTGTGTCGAGCAAACATAATGTTAAATTACGACAGCGTGGAGCTTGAGGGCAATACGTGCCTAATATTTGGCTCTTCTGTTAAGACTCACTTCTCAGGAAAAGGTAACACAAAAACTTTTTTTTTATTTCTACTCAAGTTCACACTGACACCGATTTCACGGATTTGTAATTTTGTCGATTATCCAGGAGTCTACGGAGCTTTATGTAAATTGAATGTAAAAGGAGCATGGCGATGTCTGCATGTACTGACTTCGTAAAAATTTATTATTACGATAGCTCTTTGGGAAAAGTGTTAAAATGTTTCAAAGCACACGGATATTAAATGTAAGCGTAAGTAAGCAGAACGCAGTGGGTCCGTCTGTTCATATGCAAGTTCAGAGCGTCTTTGAAGTTTCTTACTGTACGTTCACACTGAGAGCGGCGAGAGAGTCAAAAGTCGCTCAAACCTCCCTGCCAACAACGTTGTTGAACACCGTGGACGCTCTGACGATGATGAAATAGGCGGGTACAAGTTCCTTCGGAAAGCTTGGTTATGCAAATATTTTTTAAAGGGGCCACAAAGCAAACAAACAGGACGAGCGGTATCTTTGTGCTGACTGACCAGTAGGCTATAAGTTAACCTTATGAAATATTTTAAATGTGAGGTGAGAAATTGATCGATGACATAAATAAATTAACAATGCTAATTACATGTTTCGTAAGAAAATAAACTAACGAAAAACACTACTTAAAAGCTTTTTTTGTTGTGTATCTTTTGCGTTAATGCTAGGCTAGAGCAAATTCCAGCATGGAGTTTATAGGACACGTTTACTAGCCTTGGTCTTTAATTAACACTAACGTTTGTGCATCCTCGCCGCAACGCCCTTTGCCGCGACGCTCTTTGCCGCTTAAAGACGCTGGCTCTCATAGAAAATGAATGACTTCCGGTCACTTTGACGCTCTCGACGCTCTCAGTGTGAACATACAGTTACTAGTCTGTAAGATTCAAATGATTCTAACAATCAGGGGTGTACAAGTAGAAGTACTGCTACAAAAAAAATACTCTAAGTAGCGTTAAACTCACAATCGTTATTGTAAATGACTGACTATTGTACTCTTAAGTATGATTTCCCTAGTGGAAATTCCAGTTGAAAACCAGTAGAAAATCCCAGTAGAAAACCAGTAGAAAACCAATTGAAAACCAGTAGAAAACCAATAGCAATTTTAGTGTCCAGAGCTCCACGGCAAACTTAAGCAGTACAGGAGGATTGTGGATTTTTCTGAGATAAAACTACTAATGTTGTTACAGGCACAATAAGACTGTAAACATATGTCAGCATATAACAGTTTTATATGCTTATACATACCAATAAAAATGATATGCATTGAAGTTTTGCGTTGTTTCTTTAGTAACCATTTACTACAATAAGAAAGTCCAGCTATTTTCTCCTTTTCTCCAGGACCAAGAGTTCCATATCATACTCTCATTATTCTATGCATTTTAAACCCTGGGTAATCACAGCTTATTGTGCAGCTATAGCAGAAATTCAACTACTGAATGTTTTCTCTTCATTAACTGTCCATTTTCCTCCACTCTGTATCTTTAAACTGCTGTCAGACATTTGATTTTGTAAAAACAATAAAAAGATGCAGAGATGGACTGAAGGATTTTGGCTGAAGTCTTTTACTGAGGCTCAATGATGGTTACAGACAAAGGAGGAGAGGAGAGGAGAGGAGAGGAGAGGAGAGGAGCACAAGCACCTATGACCTTGTCTGGCATAGATCACAAGCACCTCAGACTCACACCTGAGACCTCAATAATGAGGTGTAGATATATGGATATGTAGATACAAGGATGCGCATGTGAACATGTGTGTGTGAGGATATGTGGATCCTGTGGATCTACACGTGTGTGTGTGTGTGTGTGTGTGTGTCTCTAACTCTAAAGAAAATATTCTACTCGGTCATATGTCTCCCCCATCTTAATCAGTAAGAGTTCTAATGATCACTACTGTTACACTGTACTGTCCAATGTCTAGTGTTTGTACATTCAGTGCCCCCTTGAGTTTAAAGACTGAGTTACAGATTAATTGTGTCAGTGCAGGTCATCAGGACTTTTCATGCTCGTCCCATCTTTAATGTTATGAAAACTGATTCATAATACAACCAAAATTAATACAACCAGATTGGTTGCATTGTGCCATCGTCACCATTTAAGTGTTTTGAATTTTTTTTGAAAATCCACGTTTTCCTACTCCTTCATGCACCTTTACTACAGTGCCTGTTTTGGATTAGTTTGTCAAAAGACTCAGGTAAGTTATCACTTATCGCTGAACCAAGTTGCAGGGCAGGAGGCCTATTCAGATGGGACAAGATAGCTGAGATTAAAGTTTTCACAATTGACTTGGGTTAATGAAGAAAAATAAACACAATGAATGCACAGAAGCAGAGATCTTTTGCAAAGAGACTTAAAAAAAGAAAAAGAAAAAGAAGTAAAACAGAAATTTCATCACCTTTAGTGAAGTACAAGAATCTAAGTGTGATGGTTTGACGTTCTCTGTTGTGGTAAACCTGAGACATGACATGGATTTAATTTCCAGTTCTGTGAACAGCTTTGGTGGTAAGCTTTCTTTTTTCTCCTGCACTCAATGTACATCATTTACTTAGAAAAAGAAAACAATATATCCAAGTATAATACAAGATCCTGATCCAGCGTCCATCCACTGTAGATGGCCATGATTAATCTTGACAGAAGATAATATTCAAGTTACATCAATAATTCTTAATCTGAATTTGGCTATCAGATTGGAGCACTCAGTGGCATTTAACATTTTGGTTCATAGACAACCAGTGTATCTTAAACTTTAGTTTCCTGACATCCTTAGAAGCAGAGGTGGTAAAAGTAAAAAATACTCCAAGCAGAGTTAAAACATCCGTCCTGAAGACTACTTAAATAAGAGTAAAATACTCACTCACAACTTACAAAAACGGTTGTCACTTTAACTCTACTTATAGTACTTTTTTTTCTTAGCAAGAGTACTTCTACTTTTACTTTTGCCACCTCTACTTAGAAGTGAACTTAGACACTAGTTTTAGTTTTTTGCGTCTCCACTTTGCTCTGTTCTTTTTCCATGTCATCTTGTCTTTCAATTTCCATAGTATCCTGACAAGTGACCCACCAAGAATCAGAGAGAGCAAAAGTAAAAGCCCCAGTACAGTTGTTAGTTTAGCTCTACTTAGAGTACTTCTTTTTTTTTTTTTTTTTTTTTTTTTAGCAAAAGTACTTCTACTTTTACTTTATCTACCCCTGATATCATGGTTAACCATGCAGCTCAGAGTAGATGTGATTTGTTTGCTGTGTCACGGTATGATTTTGCATTAAATGTACCTCAGTTGTGTTTCGGCCTACAGTTGAGTTTCTTTAGAGCAAATGCTTATAGATACTGTTTTATGTGTGTGTGTGTTTTAAACAAGATTCACTCACTCACTCATTTTCAAAGCCATGTTCATTGGGCAAAAGGCAGGGAGACATCCTGAACAGGTCACCAGTCCAGACACACACTCACACCAAGGGGCAATTTAGTGTCTCCAGTTCACCTGACCTTTGGACTGTGAGAGGAAACCGGACCTCCCGGAGAAAACCCACACAGACAAGGGACAACATGGGGGGGGGGGGGGGGGTTTGGCAATTTTAAGCCTGCATCAGGAAAGTCATCGCTAGTTACAGGCTAAAGTGAAGAAATAAGCTTTTAGCTTTCTTTTAGAAATATTTACCGATCTGGCTTCCCTTATATCTATAGGTAGTGTGTTCCATCGCTTTGGGGCCTAACTGACAAAGGCCGCATCCCTGATTTTCTTTCGGCTGCTGCTGAAAACCTCCAACTAACCAGCTGCAGATGATGGCAGTGTTCTTGAAGGCGAGCACTTAACAAGGGAGTCAGCAATGTAGCTCAGTCCAAGGCCATTAAGGTCTTTGTATATAAGGAGAAGGGCCTTAAAATCAATTCTAAATGTTACAGGAAGCCAGTGCAGAGCAACTAAACCTGGACTAATGTGCTCTCTCCTCTTGGTTCTGGTTAATAGCCGAGCTGCAGAGTTTTGAATGAGCTGAAGTCTCTCAGTGTTTTTTTTAAAAAGTGCATTACAGTAATCGAGTCTGCTTGAAATAAAGACATGAATTGGTTTTGCATCATCTTTTTGATTCAGAAATGGCCATACTTTAGTTATGTTTCTAAGGTGGAAAACTGATGTTTTCATCACCTTGTTAATGTGGGACTTGATGCTTGATCTGAATGTAAAATAACACCAAGACTTGTAACCTCAGCATTAATCCAGGGAGTTAAATTCCCCAGATTATTAAACAGCATTTGTTTTTCTATTTTAGGGCCGACTAATAGGATTTCAGTTTTGTCCTGGTTTAACTTTAAGAAATTATTACCCATCCATTTATTTGTTGCCAAAAGACAGGTAGTAATGGAGTTTATAGCTGCAGTATTATTTGGTTTAACAGTGATATCATCCGCATAACTATGGAAACATACGTTGTGCTCTCTTATGATGTCATCACGTGGCAGCATGTATAATGAGAATAATAATGAGCCAAGGCAGCTCCCTTGTGCAACCCCAAAACAGATGTCATGTTTCTCAGACACATGATCTCCAAGACCGATGTAAAACTTTCTCCCTTTGATGTATGTTTTGAACAAGTTTAATACACAGTCAGAAAGAGTCCTTCAGATCAGAATCCTTTGAGATGGCTGACAAATATACTTGGTCATGTCACTTTCTCTTCTGTTTCAGACGCCAGATTGTGATGTACAACAATCTCTCACTTACCAATAAGTCACTAATTTAGGGAACTCCCCCATTCCTCTGTTGAAGCTACCTCAAAGTCACTGGTGGTGTTCATCTTGGTTGTGCAGTAAGTTTCCTGTGTGCATGTAGCATTCTTTTGCTTCATTAAAGGTTTTGAAAGGTATGCACTTCATATTTTTTTGTTCCTTTGCAAAGAGATCTTTGTTTTTGTGTTTTCACTGTGTTTATTTTTCTTCATTAATCCAAGTCAATTGTGAAAATCTCGCTCATCCTTCTTCTTTTATCCGAATAGACCTTCTGCTCTGCAAATGGACTCACCAGTATGCTGGAAGTCCCAGTGAAACTTACCTGTCTTATGGCAAGCTAATCCAATACAGGCGCTGCAGTAGGCAAATGTAGGAGTCAAAAACAAATTCCACTATGAATTTTAAACTTAAACCACGCTGATGGCAGAATTAAACCAATCTACAGACAACTAATGTCTACTCCGTCAGACATTTGCTACTGGAGTATGACAGAAATATCAGTTGTTGCAGTTGTGTGGCACATGCACGGTCAGTATGCTGCAACTTCGTCTTGGTTTTTGGAGGAAAAGAACAACCATTTTAGACCCAGGATGAGAAATATAGCAGGCGTGAGAGAACCTTTCCATTTTCAGAACTTGACAGATCCTGAGGGAAGGCAATATAAATGTAAGAATGTAATAAATGACCATACAGGGGGAAACACCCTGGACAGGTCGCCAGTCCATCCCAGGGCAGACACACAGACAAACACACCCACACACACATTCATACCTAGGGGCAATTTAGTGTCTCCAGTTCACCTAACCTGCTTGTCTTTGGACTGTGGGAGGAAACTGGAGCTCCCGGAGGAAACCCACGCAGACATGGGGAGAACATGCAAACTCCGTAGAAGTACTCTTGCTAAAAAAAAGTACTCGAAGTAGAGTTAAACTGACAACCATTTATGTAAATTGTAAGCAAGTGACTATTTCATTCTAACTTGGATATTCTTCTGGAGGGATATTTCAGCTCTACCTTGAGTAATTTTTTTAGCAAAGCATTTCTACTTTTACCACCTCTGCCTATGTTACTAAACAAATGTATTTTATGGCATTATAATAGCATACATAGTTTACACATATGTACCATTTGTTGCTTACCAACAGGTGGAGTTACTCTCTGTCTCTACACTGACCGTCACCTTTTCTATCACTGCTCATCAACAGAGACTATCAAACTTTTTTTTACAAGAGATCACTTAAAAGCTTAATGTTTGTGCTTCTGAAATTCACATTTTTACATAGACTTGACTGGTCTTATAGTTTGTTACGTATCTGAGAGACTCAATTACCCAGCACTCCAGAGAGCAGCACGTTACGAAGGATTAAAACGTTTTTGTGAAAAAAGTTATAATATCCTCAGTCTTGAACATTCTGGGCCCCTGGTCATACAGCCTAGATTTCATAAATGATGGCTTAATATTAGGTGTCCATCTTAACTAGAAAAAGCTGTATCTCTACTAAAATGTATTTGAATGGGGGTGGCATATCAGTTGCAGGATAAATGTCTTTTTTATTGGATCATGACGATCTAATTTATTGGATCTAAGGTTTTCACGACTAATAGTTATCCTTCAACAAGGAATTAACATATTTTCCAAAATGGAAAAGCATGTCTGCTTGCTTTGGTATGATGTTGAAATATGACCCATTTCTTGTATAATCTCTGTGGTTTTACAGTCAGTGAATTTGCACCTGTCCAAATTTTTTGGTGTCAGTGGTAGATGATGAGCACACAAGAGTGAAACACAGCCTTGTGGATGGAATTTGATCAAAACAAATGCCGTGTCATTAGAAACATAAGGCTAAAATAAACTGAAAAATATAAACTTTGTTAGTAAATAATGGGAAATTGTCCTCTGACACATCCTTTGAAACTCCTGAAAGTCTGTTTTTGGTTGAATGATTGTTCATTTATCTCAGTCTGAATGGCTATTCTTTATAGTCACATAACATCACTTTGTCGGAGTAGGACAAGGACAGTTACAGTCTAAGGATGAGAAGACTAGATTACCGTAGATTAGATTCAACTTTACTGTCATTGTGTGGAGTACAGGCACAAAGCCAATGAAATGCAGTTAGTACCTAACCAGAAGTGCAAAAGAATAGTATTATTTATTTACAGATAAGTGCAGGTATAAGTGAGTACTACAGCAGAAGTGATGCTACATCTTACAGTATCTACATTGTTATTGACAGTGGAATATATATACAGATTAAAATATATGTGTAATATATTAAATATGTTGTACATAGAGGTGTAGTGGACAGAGTTGGAAAGGGGAGTGTGTATATATATAAGGGTTGTATGTACAGTGTAGACCAAATATATACAGCTGGTTGTATGTACAATCTAAATAATGGTCATCTGAACAACGTGAGAGGTTCAGCATGTGTGACAATGAATAGTGCAAAGATAAAAGTACTGAGACAGTGCAGTAATGAGTGCAATAACACTTAGTGCTGTGGTGTGGAGTTCAGCAGGGTCACAGCCTCAGGGAAGAAGCTCTTCCTGAGCCTGCTGGTGTGGGAGTGGACGCTCCTGTAACGCCTGTCAGATGGGAAGAGAGTAAAAAGGCCAAAATTAGGGTGGGATGCATCCTTGATAATGCTTTTTGCCCTGCCCAGGCAGCGTTTATTGTAAATGTTCTTAATGGTGGGCAACTGGGTGCCCGGTGATCTGTTGGGCAGTTTTCACCACCCACTGGAGTGGCTTGCGGTCTGATGCGGAGCAATTGCCATACCGTATTGAGATGCAGTTGGTGAGTATGCTGTCAATGGTACAGTGGTAGAAGTCCACCAGTATCCTGGGACACAGGTGAGCTTTCTTAAGGATCCGCAGGAAATAAAGGCGCCTTTTTTGATCAGGATGGATGCGTTCAGGGACCAGGTGAGCTTGTCGGAGATGTGGACACCAAGGAATTTGAAGCTTGATACACACTCCACTACAGCTCCACCAGTGTGGATGGGGGCGTGTCCATAGCTCCTAGCACACCTGAAACCCATAAGGATCTCTTTGGTCTTCTGGGTGTTAAGGGCCAGGTTGATGAGTTTGTTCTCTCTCTCTCTCTCTCTCTCTCTCTCTCTCTCTTTCTCTTTCTCTGTGCACGTGCATGCGTGCATGTGTGTGTATTTTTAGAGTGAAAACTAAGTTGTCTGTCCTTCTCTTCTTATGATCTACTCCAGCCTGAATTTCTGCTTATTGAAAGCCCAACTAAAGTATAATGCACGATATGGGAACAACAACTGCTGCATTCCGATTATGTGCCTTCAGTTCACTGAGGTCTACGGGTCTCAGCTCTACCATAGTACCATCACAATCACAACTCATTACCATTAGCACAAATTCCACTATTTCAAATAGGTGTTTTCGGTAATTCCAAAACATTCAGGTCCGCTACCTTAGAAAATCCGTAACATGAATATTCATGAAGTTTGGAATCAAAGAAAACGAACAATGGATATCGCAGCCATGCATCTTACTCGCCCACGCTTCCGTAGTCAGTATAAACAGTGAAAAAATATTTCATTTTAACATGTAGTATACAATCATATCATTTTGTCTGGACAATTTTCTCACAGTATCACGACTCAATACTTTAATTCCAACTGGATTGCGCGGATGAAACTACAGGGAGCCAATCTTTGGCCATTAACCTGTTAAATGAAAATACTAATGACGGTATAAACAAATAATACCTTCATTAATAATACTTTTAGGGGTAGACACGACACTGTGGGTTGATCATGGAAATTACAGCTTTTGTTTTACTACTGGTATTTAAGCCATAGACCGGATAGCATATCTTGTTGTTGCTTCTAACGACTCAGCATAACCACAATGAAGAAACCACGGTTTCCTCTCTTAGGCGAAATTTTGAGAAAAACCTCTTGTGGTCAGCCAGTGCTTATATACCAAATACGCCGTCACTCCACATCACAGAAGTATTCACCTCTCTCCGAAAAGGTAGAGTAAACAAATTAATTATGTTTCTTGTTAAATTCACATATATGTTGATGTTAAGGTTTTGTTGATTTGTCATCTCTCTTTAAGAGTAGATTACCCAGCAGTCTGAAGAGTCGTATGTTAATCAAATTTAAAGGAGCCGCAGGCTCATGTTCTCTGCAAACTACGTCTTTTTGTTATAGGTCTGCATGTACTGGCTTTGTTTTCATTGCTTTTTGGAAGATGCATTAAAATCCACTAAAGAGAAGCTGTATTAGACATATTTGTTAGCAAGTGAAACGCTGTGGGACTGCAGAATAAATAAGAATAAACAAGAATGACTTTGATTTAGGTAAATTCAAGATGTTCAGTGTGTGTCACAATCAGAGAAAGTGAGATTTCTTTTGTAACTTTCACTAATTGGCTCTTTGACAACACAGAGCAATGTTACTTAAAGCACAGATCACATTCTTGAAATTTAATTATAAAACTTTGGTCTCTCTGTCAATATTTGCCCTTCAACTTGCAACTAATGTGTCTTCCAAAACATTAAATCTTTTCTTGTTGCTTTGGCCAAAAATGCACTCTATGATCTATGAGATCTATGAGCTGCACTGTTCAGTGCAAAACTGCAGTGAGCTACTACTGAAAGTGTTAATGTACCCTGGATACTTGCAAGTTGGTGCTGTCTAATAATCCTTCAAGTAGTCTGTAAAAGACAAGTAGAGACACACACTGCAAGTGTAGCTGGTCAACGTTTCCAGAAGGAAAATGACTACTGTTCAAGTTTGTTAGTTCACCTCTGACTGTGCACATATCCCATTTTGACCAGTTCATGATGGAAGGCAACGATTTCAGACCACAGATGAGAAGACGACAAAGCATTGAGTTACGACCTAATTTCCAGAGCCTGGTGGATCCTGAGGAGAGACGATTTCATATAGTTAATGAGGGTCATTCAGGTAAACAGGTGTTGACAGTGTTACTATTTGAAATCTCTGTTTTAACTGTTCTGTCCTGACCCATGACTTTGCACTGTCTGTTCTTACAGGTGCAAAACCACAGTATTTCTCTGATTACACTGACCTCATCTTGACCCCCAACACAACTGACAGTCTGTGATGATAGCACAGGATCTCCTCTTCAGTCAGCCTGTTTGTGATGTAGAAATTCAGGATACGTAGTGCACAGAGCTTTGCACCCAGGAGGGTTGTGAATATTTCTCAGATAAGACCACAGATGTTGTTGTGGACACTGGATAAGGTCACTGTGGCACTAGAAGGATCCAGACAGAAGTCGCTGAAAGATTGCAGTGAGAGTCGCCTCATGGTGCCTATAAGCCTTACTTTAAAAACCAGTGAACTTTATAATGAACACAATGTTGTCAATGTCGATTCAGTTCCTATTGAAATCAATGTCAATGTATGCTGAAGTCGAAAAAAAAACAAAAAAAACAAATAAGCATTTTGTTTTACCTTTTTGATAAGTGCTGAGAGCCTTCATTCCTGAAAGGTCACTCTGAACAGAAGAGTACAGTATTAGGTATGTTTTGCCCTGTGGGCAACCAGTGAAAAGAATGAGAACCACAGGGTGCCACTGATTAGCACAAGCAGAGAGAAAGAGGCTTTCCCTTTGCTTTTTTCAAATCTTGGTACAAAAGAAACTTTTACAGAAAACGCTGCTGTCCTTGCTGGACGTTTAAATGAAAACACAAAAATTTAACCTGGATGGTAATGCTGTTCTTAACTGATGAATCAATGTCATGTTCGTAAGCACAGGAAAACTGTGAAGCCTCAAGAGTTTTGCCATCAAATGCTGTTACATATAAAAGCCAGTCTCCAGTGCCAGAGTTGTTTCTTGTGTCTTTGTTAAAACATCTGCATTTTAAATATATTCATAGCCCCTCAATGTAAAAACTTGTATGTATGTTGGGGACTTGTGGTTACCAAAAAAAAGGAATTTTCTTGGTCGTCCCATCTTTAAGGTTATGAAAATTAATTTATAATACAAACAAAGTTAATGCAAACAGATTGCTTGTGTTCTGCCAAAATTACGATTTAAGTGTTTTGATTTTTGTTTTGAAAATCCTTTTTTTTTATTTCCAAGTCTCTCAGTTACCTTTACTGCAATGCCTGTTTTAGATTAGCTTGCCACAAAACACAGGTACGTTATTTGTAAGTTATCACTGATTACTAAACCAAAAAGACTCGCAGTTACTGGTAAGTTATGACTTATTGCTGAACCAAGTTGCAGAAAAGAAGATCCATTCAGATGAGACAAGAAGGATGAAATAAAAGCTTTCACAATTTCCTTGGATGAACAAAGAAAAATAAACACAATGAAAGCACAGAAACAGAGATCTCTTTGCAAAGAGACTATAACTTTTCTCTTTTTTATCATCCAGCCATATACACAGTTGTGGAAACTGAATGTCCTCAGCATAATGCTAAGTAGCCTCTGCACTTCACACGTTCCACTGTCTCGGGACATGAAGCAGATGAAGGTTAAGTGTGTTGCTCAAAGGCATATCAGATGTGGTTGTTTCCTGCCGGTTCAGGGAATCAAACCAGCGACCTTTCTGACACTAGCCTGCTTCCTGTAACCTTTAGGCCACGCGCTGCCCCAAACAACAAAAATAAATAAGAAACAGAAATGTCTACACCTTAAATAAAGTACAAAAATGCCATATTCACACAGGAAAGTTGCTCCACATCTGAGCAACACAGATGAGTTAGAAGGAACATCAGCTGGGACAGCAACAACAAACAGGTATGAGCACTGACCTAAGGAAGACGTTCCAAAAGAAGTGAGCGTGAATGTGTTAGTCTGGTGTTCTCTGTCTCCCTCTTGTGGTAAACTTGAGACATTACATATCTTCACTTGCCAGTTCCATGAACAGCTTTAGTGGCAAGGTGGCAAGGCAATTTTGACAGATGAGAATATTCAAGTTACATCAATAGTTCTTAATCTGAATTTGACCATCTGACTGGAACACTCAGTAGCATTTACCCTTCAGTTTCATAGCCAACCAGTGTATCTTTAGCTTTGTCCTTTAGTATCCTGACATCCTTAGACGTGAACTTACACACCAGACTCAGCCCTTTTTGCAGAGGCCTGCAGCTTTTCCCAAAGAATGTGTCTCCACTTTGCTCCGTTCCTTTTCCTTGTCATCTTGTCACCCATTTTCCACACCACCGTGAAAAATGATCCACTAATCACACTAACTGTTAACAGAATGAGTAAGAATATTTGAATATGATATAAGAATATGATTTGGTTTCTGCATCATATTGTGCTTTTGTTATGTGTTGCATAACATTGAGGCCAGAAAGGTCTGCTTTAGGTTTAGCAGAGTACTTAGTTACAGTATAGATTTGTGTGTGTGTGTTTCAAACAGTATTCATGCTGTACATTCAACAGTAATAGTCCTCCCACTCCTCATAAAGTCATGGGGAAAAGTTCTGTGTGATAGCTTATTAAGCACAAGGATTTTTTTGTGTATGACCATGAGTTTCTCCTGTGCTCTTTTTCTAAACGGCACAATTTTATCATATTATGTTCTACCACGCTCTCCTGTTACATGGACCATACCTCACTTCACTGTCTTATCCAACTCAGTTACAAAAGACTGTCAAGTACTGTCATGTAAAATTCTGTACATCAGATTCTGGAAACTGTTCTAAAACAAATTTGCCTTAGGTTTTCTAAAGAAAAAATGATTGTTCCAGAGGATCAAAATTTTTCTTGGTCTTCATTATTAAAAAAGACAACATAGATGATAAAAAGCACTGCATTAAAGCTACAAGAATTTATCAGACTATGAATTGATCTATACATGTACATAATGCCAACAAATGTACAATACCACAATGATCCATGGCCCCTGGTCTCCGTCATGCCTTTTCACAATTACTCTCCACATACACATACACACGCGCACACACACACACACACACACACACACACACACACACACACACACACAAAATCCTCTGTGAAGAAACAGTTAGATGGTCTCATTGCAGTAACTGGTTACCCAGTGACATACAGTATTATATGACATTGTTAACTACTGTATGTGTTTACAGCTGTGTTGCCACCTGAGTTCACAACAGCTTGTGGATTTAAACAAAAAATGGAAGAAAGTATGTATGCAAGAATAAGACATATAAATAATACAGTACAAAAATAAAAGAACAGAGTGCCTGAAAGATTGCAAAAGTTTCAGCACATTACGCAGTAACATTTTGTCAGCTACAAGCTGTTAGAAGTCTCACTGCCTAAGAGGCTTAATTGCTGCTGTAACAAGAGTAGTGAGAAGTCAAATGTGAGTCAAGTATAAACAGGCTGACTGAAGATGAGTTCCTGTGGTGTCATCATAGACTGTCAGTTGTGTTGGAGGTTAAGATAACTTCAGTGTAATCACTGAGATATTGTAGTTTTGTCACAAGGACAGTTACAGCAGAGTGAGCTTTAAAACAGAAACACTGTCACAATGCATGTTTACCTGAATTTATCAAAGAAACCCTCACAGTTTCATCTGTTTGTTTGTCTGCTTCTTTTCCCCTCAGACTCAGACAGAGCATAAGATGCAGTTTTTATATAAAGAGTTCAGGGGAAACACATGGCCATACACTAGTTATGCTTATGTCAGCTTTTAAAAACATAAGACAGACGTGCTTTTATCATGACAGAGTCAAGACTAGAAGGAGACATGAAAAGTAAAGTAACCATGGTATCAGGGGTGGATAAAGCAAAAGTACTCTTGCTAAAAAAAAAAAGCACTCTGAGTTAAACTGACAAACATTTTTGTAAATTGTAAATGAGTGACTATTTTACTCTTACTTAAATATTATTCAGGAGGGATACTTTAACTCTTCTCAGAGTATTTTTTTTTTAGCAAGAGTACTTTTATTTTTATTTTATGCACCTTGCATGGTATATTCTGGGAGGGTCACTTGTCAGGATAGTGTGGAAACTGAAAGACAAGATGAAGTGGAAAAGGAATAGAACAAAGTGGAGACCCATTATTGGGGAAAAGCTGCAGAACAAAGCTAAAGATACACTGGTTGTCTATGATACCAAAGGATAAATGCTACTGGGTGTTCCAGTCTAATGGCCAAATTCAGATTAAGAACTACTGATGTAACTTGAACATTCTCATCTGTCAAGATTACCCATGGTCATCTACCATGGATGGACGCTGGATCAGGATCTTGTCTAATCACAAGGTCATTACTTGCACTTGACTGTTGTTACTGTCCTTGTCTAAGTTCCTTCTAAATCGCTGTTTGCGGCTCAGGTGTGGAGTAAGTTTGTATCATGAATGTGGAATTCTTGTACTTCACTAAAGGTGACAAAATGTCTGTTTTTCTTTTGCACAGAGATCTCTGTTTCTGTGCTGTCATTGTGTTTATTTTTCTTCATTAACTCAAGTAAATTTTTAAAACCTTTATCTCAGCCATCTTGTCTCATCTGAATAGGTCTTCTGCCCTGTAACTTGGTTCAGCAATAAGTGATCACTTACCAATAACTTACCTGAGTCTTTTGACAAACTAATCCAAAACAGGCACTGTAGTAAAGGTGAATTAAAGAGTAGGAAATCATGGATTTCTGAAAACACTTAAATGGTGATGATGGCACAATACAACCAAGCTGGTTGTATTAATTTTGGTTGTATTATGAATTAATTTTCATAACATTAAAGATGGGATGAACCAAGAGAAGTCCTGATGGCCTGCACTGAAACAATTAATCTGTAACTCAGTCTTTAAACTCAAGGGGCACTGAATGTACAAACACCATCTCAACAAACCTTGGACAGTATAGTGTAACAGTAGTACAGTAGTGTAACAGTGATCATTGTAACTCCTAATGATTAAGAGGGGGTGGATTAAGAACCAAGTAGAGTATTTTCTGTTGAGTTAGAGTTAGTGAGACACACACACACACATACACACGCACTCATAGATCCACAGGATCCACATATCCTCACACATGTTCACATACGCCTCCTTATATCCACATATCCATATATCTTTGCATATAGGCTTTGAACAGGCTTCAGTGTGGAAAGATACACAGTGGAGGAAAATTGACAGTAAATGAACAATAAATACTCAATAGTTACATTTCTGGAGGAGTTGCACCATGAGCTGTGATTTCCCTGGGTTTAAAATGTATAGAATTAAGGTATGGAACTACAGAAATTAATTATCAGTTTAAAAGGTCATGAATTTCTCTTGACCCT
Source organism: Chanos chanos (assembly GCF_902362185.1). Taxonomy (NCBI): domain Eukaryota; kingdom Metazoa; phylum Chordata; class Actinopteri; order Gonorynchiformes; family Chanidae; genus Chanos; species Chanos chanos. Next base: position 10,343,938 of record NC_044500.1, on the reverse strand, counting down.
CATGAAGAAAGATTTAAGAATGGCCCCATTTCAGTTTTCAGAACTGACCAGACAATGAGGTGATCTGTACATAATGTCCACAAGTGTAGATGACCCCTGGCCCCCTTCATGCCTTTTCACAATCAGACACACACACACACACACACACACACACACACACACACACACACACAATCCTCTGGGAAAGAATAGCTGGATTGTCTTATTGCACTAACTGGTTACCAAGGAAACTACATCAAATTTCAAAGCATGATATTATTTAATGATACTTAGTGGTACATAAAACTGTTAACTCTTACAGATGTTTAAAATTTTGTTAGCAAAGTTCTTTACAATAGTCAACAGCTTTTTGTGGTTTAAAAAGTGCGAAAGACAAATTATTAATGTATGAACAAATATTATGTTATTGTGGAGAAGAAGAACAGAGAAACAAAAATAAAGTGCAAGGTTATTGAAAGTATTTTACAGTGAAGTACAGTCACTTACACATCACTCCCTTTCAACCTTAATGTCCCTTTGAAGAGCATGGAATGTGAGAGTTTGACAAAGTTGTATTGTATGTATTTATGCTGACTACTGGGTTGACTTCATGAACATATGTAGCTGAGGAGGTTTTTTGCACTATATTAGAATCTAGGTGGTAATAATGTGAATTAGAATCCTTTTCAACCTGTTACCCTCATAAATAATGACTGACATCAGTGTGTGATTCTGTTGTGGATGGAGAAATTCCAAAGTTTCACCCAGGGTGCAGTTTTTAGAGGAAATTAAGATTCATCAATATGGTACCCACAAGTCCCCAACATACACACAGGTTTTTACATTGAGGGGCTATGAATACATTTGAGGTGCAGAGGTTTTAACAAAGACACGAGAAACAACTCTGGCACATGTAAAACTTGCTGCAGTTCAAAGTCTTATCCCCTTTCTCACTGTCATTAGCTTGGATTCATAACAGTGTGAGATGGTAAAACTCTGAAACCGTCAATAACAGAGGAATTAATCACATCAAGTTTACAGGACCCATTCCATGAATTTGGTTTCAAAATGACACCACAGATGACATCTCTGAATCCTGAGGCTTCACGGTTTCCCTGTGCTTACAAACATGACATTGATTCACCAGTTCAGCATTACCATCCGGGTTAAGCTTTTGTGTTTTCATTTCAACGTCCAGCAAGGAAAGCAGTGTTTTCCGCAAAATTTTCTTTTGTACCAAGATTCGAATAAAGCAAAGGGAAAACCTCTTTCTCTCTGCTTGTGCTAAGCAGTGGCACCCTGTGGTTTTCATTCTTTTCACTGGTTGCCCACAGGGCAAAACATACCTAATACTTTACTCTTCTGTTCAGAGTGACCTTTCAGCAATGAAGGCTCTCAGCACTTATCAAAAAGGTGACACAAAATGCTTATTTTTTTTTTTCTACTTCAGCATACATTGACATTGATTTTAATAGGAACTGAAGTGCCCTCAACAAGATCATGTTCATGATAAAGTCCACCGGTTTTTAAAGTAAGGTTTATAGGCACCATGAGGCAACGCTCACTGCAGTCTTTCAGCGACTTCTGTCTGGATCCTTCTAGTGCCACAGTGAGCTTATCCAGTGCCCACAACAACATCTGTGGTCTTATCTGAGAAATATTCACAACCCTCCTGGGCTGGGAGAGTTTGGTGCGAAGCTCGGTGCACTCCATATCCTGTATTTCTACATCACAAACAGACGGACTGAAGATGAGATCCTGTGGTATCATCACAGACTGTCAGTTGTGTTGGAGGATAAGATGAGGTCAGTGTGATGACTGAGAGATTGTAGGTTCGCACATGTAAGAACAGACAGTGCAAAGTCAGGGGTCAGGACAGAACAGTTAAAACAGAGATTTCAGATAGTAACACAGTCACAATACCTGTTTACCTGAATGACCCTCTTTAATTACATCAAATTGTCTCTCCTCAGGGTCTGCCAGGCTCTGGAAATCAGGTGGTAACTCAATGCTTTGCCGTCTTCTCATCTGTGGTCTGAAATTGTTGCCTTCCATCATGAACTGGTCAAAATGGGATATGTGCACAGTCAGACTGAGGTCAACTAACAAACTTGAACAGTAAAGTTATTTTCCTTTAGGAAACTTTGACCAGTCACACTTAATAGTTTCTTGCAGTGTGTGTTACTACTTGTAATTTACGGACTACTTGAAGAATTATAAGACACCACCAACTTGTAACTCAACGCTTTCAGCAGTGCTCCCCTACTCACCCCAGTTTTGCACTGAACAGTGCAGTTCATAGACGTTGAATCCTTAAAACGTCTTCATGCAGTCATTCATATTTATTAATAAGTTTGTTAACAGGGATGTATAACGCACAAGTACCGTCACTAAAAGTAAGTACTCCAAGTAGATTTAAGGTATCCTTCCTGAAAAATACTTAGAGGTAGAACGGTTGCTCATTTACAATTTACAAAAACAGTTGCGAGTTTAACTCTACTTGGAGTTCATTTATTAACAGTACTTCTACTTTATACACCCGTGATTGTTAGTTCGACGACTGGGAATCATTTGAATTTTACAGACCAGCAAATAATCTTAAAGGCGCTCTGAAATTGCTAAGGGGCAGAAGAAGGTTGCACTGCGTTTCAGCTGCTTACGCTTACGTCTAATATCTCTGTACTTTGAGACATTTTAACACTTTTTCCAAAGAGCTATCATAACACATGTTTACGAAGTCAGTAAATGCCGACATCGCCATGGTCCCTTGACACGCAATTTACATACAGCTCTGTAGACTCCTGGGTAATTTACTCGTAAAAAAAAATGACACATCGACAAATCCGTGAAATCGATGACAGTGTGAACTGGAGTAGAAATAAAACAAGTATTTTGTGTTACCTTTTCTTGAGAAGCGACTCTTAAGAGAAGAGCAAAATATTGGCACATATTGCCCTCAAGGTCCACACTATCGCAGCATAATATTATGTTTGTCAGTCGTATATCATGTGATTGATATTGGTGGCAATAAATGCTTTTCAATGTATACAATTAAAGGAAGTGGTGCGTTGTTTGCACAGCTTGTTCGGGAAGAGACTTTTGTATTCTGTGGTTTTGTAAGGGACGTGATATACGGAAGGACAAGAATCCAAAATTGGTAAAGAACACCACTCCAACATGAAAGTGTTGACTCCGCACTAAAAATAGCCCTCGCCAAGTCAGATCCTTAGAGATGTTTTCATTTTCAGATCCTTAGAGATGTATTCATTGTATTGTGCTGTTCATAAACATTGTGCTGTTCATAAACACAGCACAATACATTTGATCAAAACGTACTTTGAAGAAATCATCATAAACAAAGAAATATAAGCTGTAAGATAATCAGAGACTGTCAATTAGGACTGCAATGACCAGTGTGTTTCAGCAAATTTTCCTATGTCTCTACTGTGTTTACTAATGATTAGAAAATGAATACATCTCTAAGGATCTGACTTGGCGAGGGCTATTTTTAGTGCGGAGTCAACACTTTCATGTTGGAGTGGTGTTCTTTACCAATGTTGGATTCTTGTCCTTCCGTATATCACGTCCCTTACAAAACCACAGAATACAAAAGTCTCTTCCCGAACAAGCTGTGCAAACAACGCACCACTTCCTTTAATTGCATGCATTGAAAGGCATTTATTGCCACCAATATCAATCACATGATATAGGACTGACAAACATAATATTATGCTGCGATAGTGTGGACCTTGAGGGCAATATGTGCCAATATTTTGCTCTTCTCTTAAGAGTCGCTTCTCAAGAAAAGGTAACACAAAATACTTGTTTTATTTCTACTTCAGTTCACACTGTCATCGATTTCACGGATTTGTCGATGTGTCATTTTTTTTTTCGAGTAAATTACCCAGGAGTCTACAGAGCTGTATGTAAATTGCGTGTCAAGGGACCATGGCGATGTCGGCATTTACTGACTTCGTAAACATGTGTTATGATAGCTCTTTGGAAAAAGTGTTAAAATGTCTCAAAGTACAGAGATATTAGACGTAAGCGTAAGCAGCTGAAACGCAGTGCAACCTTCTTCTGCCCCTTAGCAATTTCAGAGCGCCTTTAAGATTATTTGCTGGTCTGTAAAATTCAAATGATTCCCAGTCGTCGAACTAACAATCACGGGTGTATAAAGTAGAAGTACTGTTAATAAATGAACTCCAAGTAGAGTTAAACTCGCAACTGTTTTTGTAAATTGTAAATGAGCGACCGTTCTACCTTTAAGTATTTTTCAGGAAGGATACCTTAAGTCTACGTGGAGTACTTACTTTTAGTAACGGTACTTGTACTTTATACATCCCTGCTAACAAACTTATTAATAAATATGAATGACTGCTGAAGACGTTTTAAGGATTCAACGTCAATGAACTGCACTGTTCAGTGCAAAACTGGGGTGAGTAGGGGAGCACTGCTGAAAGCGTTGAGTTACAAGTTGGTGGTGTCTTATAATTCTTCAAGTAGTCCGTAAATTACAAGTAGTAACACACACTGCAAGAGACTGTTAAGTGTCGCTGGTCAAAGTTTCCTAAAGGAAAATGACTTTACTTTTCAAGTTTGTTAGTTGACCTCAGTCTGACTGTGCACATATCCCATTTTGACCAGTTCATGATGGAAGGCAACAATTTCAGACCACAGATGAGAAGACGGCAAAGCATTGAGTTAAGGTCAAATTTCCAGAGCCTGGCAGATCCTGAGGAGAGACAATTTGATGTAAACAGGTAAACAGGTGCTGACAGTATTACTATTTGAAATCTTTGTTTTTACTGTTCTGTCCTGACCCCTGACTTTGCACTGTCTGTTCTTACAGGTGCAAAACTACAGTCTCTCAGTCATCACACTGACCTCATCTTATCCTCCAACACAACTGACAGTCTGTGATGATACCACAGGATCTCATCTTCAGTCAGTCTGTTTGTGATGTAGAAATACAGGATATGTAGTGCACAGAGCTTCGCACCAAACTCTCCCAGCCCAGGAGGGTTGTGAATATTTCTCAGATAAGACCACAGATGTTGTTGTAGACACTGGATAAGCTCACTGTGGCACTATGACAACCAGTGAAAAGAATTAGAACCACAGGGTGCCACTGATTAGCACAAGCAGAGAGAAAGAGGTTTTCCCTTTGCTTTTTTCAAATCTTGGTACAAAAGAAAATTTTGCAGAAAACGCTGCTGTCCTTGCTGGACGTTGAAATGAAAACACAAAAGTTTAATCTGGATGATAATGCTGTTCTGAACTGGTGAATCAATGTCACGTTCTTAAGCACAGGGAAACTGTGAAGACGGAGGATTCAGATGTGTCATTTGTGGTGTCAGTTTAAAACCAAATTCATGGCCTGAGTCCTGTAAACTTGATGTGATTAATCCTTCTGTTATTGACTGTTACAGAGTTTTACTATCACATACTGTTATGAATCCAAGCTAATGACAGTGAGAAAGGGGATAAGACTTGGAACTGCAGCAAGTTTTAAAAGTCAGTCTCCAGTGCCAGAGTTGTTTCTCTTGTCTTTGTTAAAACCTCTGCACCTTAAATGTATTCACAGTCCTACAATGTAAAAACGTGTGTACATTGGGGACTTATGGTTACCATGCTGATGAAACCTTAATTTCCCCCCAAAACTAGAACCTGATCAAATCTTTGTATTTTCCCCATCCACAATACAATCTGATCGCACACTGATGTCAGTCTTTTTTTGTGAGGATAACAGATGGAAACGGATTCTAATTCATATTATTACCACCTTGACACTAACATAGTGCAAAAAACCCTCAGCTACATTTGTTCATAAAGTCAACCCCGTAGCCAGCATAAATATATACAATACAACTTTGTCAAACTCTCACATTCCATGCTCTTCAAAGGGACATTAAGATTGAAAGGGAGTGATGTGTAAGTGATTGTACTTCACTGTAAAATACTTTCAATAACCTTGCACTTTATTTTTGTTTCTCTGTCCTTCTTTTCCACAATAACATAATATTTGTTCATACATTAATAATTTGTCTTTCACAGTTTGTTGTATTTTTTAAACCACAAAAAGCTGTTGACTATTGTAAAGAACTTTGCTAACAAAATTATAAACATCTGTAAGATTTAACAGTTTTATGTACCACTAGATATCATTAAATAATATCATGCTTTGAAATTTGATGTGGTTTCCGTAGTAACCAGTTAATGCAATTAATTAGGTAATCCAGCTATTCTTTCCCAGAGGATTGTGTGTGTATATGTGTGTGTGTGTGTGTCTGATTGTGAAAAGGCATGAAGGGGGCCAGTGGTCATCTACACTTGCAGACGTTATGTACAGATCACCTCATTGTCTGGTCAGTTCTGAAAACTGTTATGGGGCCCTTTTTATCTTGTCTTTTAAATCTTTCTTTGTGAAGGTCAAGAGAAATTCATGACCTTTTAAACTTATAATACATTTCTGTAGGACCAGGAGTTCCATACCTTAATTCTATACATTTTAAACCCTGAGAAATCACAGCTCATGGTGCAACTCCTCCAGAAATTCAGCTTTTGAATATTTATTGTTCATTTACTGTCCATTTTCCTCCACTGTGTACCTTTCCACACTGAAGCCTGTTCAAAGCCCATATGCAAAGATATATGGATATGTGGATACAAGGAGGTGCATCCAAACATATGCGTGTAACGATGTGGATCCTGTGGATCTATGGGTGTGTGTGTGTGTCTCTCTAACTCTACAGAAAATATTCTACTTGGTCCTCAATTGGTCCTTAATTTTACCAAGCATAAGCCCTGGTCCCTTTTTGTTACCGTATCTAAACTTACCCAGAAACACTCCCTTCTACTTTGCCCTTTTACCGCAAACGATTTTGTTGAATTTGTCTCGCAAGAAATTAGCCTTAATTTGTGGCGATATTCCAATAAATCTAACAAACCAGCGTGTCTGCATGTGCTCCGTGACTGCACAGATGTGCATCCTTTCACCCCATTTAATCCTATCCCCGTACGTGCTGTTCAGACTGGTGCAGTGATAGTAGATGCTGTGTACAGTGACGGTTCTAGCCTGTATGGCACCCTGGGCCATATACTGCTGGAGAGGACCAGGGGTGTATCATTAACACCAATAGGCAGATTACTGCATTAAAAATGGTTCACTTATAACAGAGTCACACGACTAATGCAAACGGCAAAAGTAAAAGTGCTTTAGCTATATATATATATATATATATATATATATGTGTGTCTATAAAAAAAATCTAAGTAGAGCTAAAACATCTTTCCTGAAGAATATTTAAGCAAGAGTGAAATAGTCACTTGCTAACAATTTACAAAAATGGTTGTCAGTCAAACTCTACTCAGGTTTCTTTTAGCAAAAGCACTTCTACTTTTACTTATGCCACCTCTGCTCATAGCATCACAAGTAAATACATTAATTACAATTAGTCTGCGTGGATGTAACTATTTACACCTATATGGAGTCAGTCTTCAGCTATTAACTTCTTTAATGAAATCACTGTGCAAACACCGTATAATCTTAAAATAAATATATATACATTAGTTCTGAGAGAGACACTATTGGAGATAACACTACATAATAGACCTTACACACGTCTATTTATATTTCCAGTCAGGGACCACGAGTTATGAACACTTGCGTCCCACACGGAACAAATCGCCTGTAGGTAAGCTCCTGCGATTTTTCTCAAGCTTTCGCGCTCCTCCCCCACTATGGTTATAGTACGAATCTCCAAGTTCTGCGTGCTAGAGAAAAGGAACCAGTCCTCCTCTGCCAAACTTCCTGAATTTATCATTTATTTGTACTTCCCCTTCATCAAATGTACATTAAGATCTGCATGCTTTCTTTTTCACCTCTTGTTCGAGCCAGTCTATCTATACCCGATAAGCCGCTGTTTACTCAGAGTCACTCTTCACGACAAAAGCTGTCAGCCTCTTTCCAAAAAGGTAGTGTAAAAAGTTAATTATGTTTGGTGTTAAATTCACATTTATGTCGATATCAATGCTTTGTCGATTTGTCATTTCTCTTTAAAAGTAGATTACCCAGCAGTCTAAAGAGCTGTATGTTAATTGAATTTGAAGGAGCCAATATCGTGTTCTTGAAAACACAGATTGTTTGGTTTTCTGAGGGAAAATGACTTAATGGTTCAAGTTTGTTAGTTCACCTCAGTCTGACTGTGCACATATCCCATTTTGACCAGTTCATGATGGAAGGCAACAATTTCAGACCAAAGATGAGATGATGGAAAAGCATTGAGATAGGAGTTAATTTCCAGAGCCTGGTGGATCCTGAGGAGAGACGATCTGATGTAACTAAAGAGGGTCATTCAGGTAAACAGGTGTTGACAGTGTTACTATTTGAAATCTCTGTTTTAACTGTTTGATCCTGACCCCTGACTTTGGACTGTCTGTTCTTACAGGGGCAAAATTACAGTCTCTCAGTCATCACACTGACATCATCTTAACCTCCAACACAACTGACAGTCTGTGATGATACCACAGGAACTCATCTTCAGTCAGCCTGTTTGTGATGTAGAAATGCAGGATCTGTAGTGTCCAGAGCTCCACACCAAACTTTAGCAGTACAGGAGGGTTGTGCATACTTCTCAGATAAAACTACTAATGTTGTTATACACAATATAAGACTGGATAAATTCACTGTTTCCTACAATTGACTAAATCCAGCATTGCCAGCACTATGCTAAAAAGACTGTAAACGTACTGTATGTCAGCATATAACAATTTTATGTACAGTTTCATGTAATAATATTACACTTTTATGTAGTTTCTTTAGTAACCAGTTACTGCAATGAGAAAAACCAGCCAATTTTTCCAAGAGGACTGTGTGTGTGTGTGTGTGTGTGTGTGTGTGTGTGTGTGTGAGTGTGAAAAGGCATGGAGGGGGCCAGGGGCCATAGTTCATTCTGGTCATCTACTCTTGCGGATGTTATGTACATGTGGAGGTCCGCTCAGGTAAATTCTGGAAACTGTTATAAGGCGCTTTTTATCATCTATATTGTCTTTTTAAATCTTCTTTTACGAGGACCAAGACAAATTCTTGACCTCTTGACCTCTTTTCTCCAGGACCAAGAGTTCTGTACTGTACTCTCATTCTATACAGCCTAAAACCCTGGATGATCACTGCTTATTGTACAGCCGTGGCAGAAATTCAACTTTTAAATGTTTTTTTGTTCATTAACTGTCCATTTTCCTCTACTCAATACCTTTATATGAGCTACTGTCCAATGATTGTTGAGATGGTATTTGTGCCTACAGTGCCCCTTGAGTTTAGAGACTGAATTACAGAATAATTATGTCAGTACAGGTCATCAGGAATTCTCTTGCTCATCTCATCTTTAATGCTACAAAAATTAGCATTTCTTTAATTTTTTGTGTTTCAGATTCACAATGGAATTTGAACAGAGCACATTACAGGGTGTGTCATTAAAATATGTATAAGGTAAAATAAACAAATGCAATTATTTTTTAATTATATTTTTAAATTATTTTAATAATTGTTTATAATTTACATTATTGTTGTAAAAATAAAATGCATGACTGTACTATGCAGATCATATTATATTGTAGAGCAGAAAGGTCTCTGTCATATTTGCTCTGTAAAGTTTCTTTTACAGCATCAGCTGTTGTGTTCTTCCTTCAGTGTTAAGTTTATATTAAAAATGAATTCGTGCCAAATAAAATACAGGTTCCTATGCGAGATTAATACATGATAAACGTAGTGCAGAAAGCATGTACAGATATGGCATTAACCCAAAAAGCTGTTAAAGTCAGAGGAGATAAAAGTAAAAGTGGAAGTACTATTGTAACAACCTCGTCTCCTCCCGCACCGACTCCAGCCATTCAGCGATCGGCGTCGCCGGTTTACTAATCATCGGCCTGTCCCTTCATCATCCACACCTGTGTTCACTTTTGTTTTCCCTGATTTTCCCCTCTTTATTAACGCCTCTGTTTCTCTCCTTCGTTGCGAAGTCTACACTTACCCGATGTGTATTCTGAGCGCTCTGAAACCTGTTTGGACATTCCTAGTATTATTCTGTGTTGCTTTCTTGTTTGTTTCCCACTCTGTGGTGACAACCATTTTTGTAAATTTTAAGCATGTGACTATTTCACTCTTGCTTAAATACTATTCGGGGTGGATATTTTAACTTATTAAGAGTAATTTTTTAAGTAAAAGTACTTCTACTGTTACTCTTGCCACCTCTGGTGAAAGTCTACATTGTGTACCACCCAATCTACTCATCCCTGTAGCAGTTTTACCTGTATGTCCATCTGTAATGTTATTACAGTATCTCTCCAAGTCATACTTCTTTACATTTACCTACTGCTTAAGGCAAAGTTGTACCCTACTGATTCTGTACACCTGACATACAACTGCATCAAACTATTTCTCTTGTACTCTAACAAGAAATGATGGCATTTTCTACAGATTGGTTGTGTTCTGCCATCATCACCATTTCAGTGTACGCATTTTTTTTTTTAAATTTCCAACTGTTTCACTTACCTATACTACGGTGCCTGTTTTGGATTAGCTTGCCACAAGACTCAGGTAACTTACCAATAACTTATCACTTATTGCTGAACCCAGTTGCAGAGATCTATTTAGAGACAAGAAGGCTGAGAACATTTTTTAAAGATGTACATCAGTTCTTGAAGAAAAATAAACACACAAAAAAACGATGATTTGTCTGCAAAGGGACTAGAAAAAGAAATAAAACAGAGAAATTTCGCAAAGTACAAGAACTCCACATCCATGAAGGGAAATTACTCCACAACTGAGCAGCAAACAGTAGAAGGACCTTGAACAGGGACAGCCATAACAAACAGATGTGTACAGTGACCTAATAAGTAACAAGCTGGTGAATTTGAGCGTGATGGTCTGGTGTCCTCTTTCCCCCTCTTGTGGTAAACAGAGACAAGACACAGCTTTAGTTTCCAATTCTGCGAACAGCTTTGGTGGTGAGGTTTCTTTTTTTCTCCTGCTCTCACTGTACATCCTTGCCGAAAAAAATGAGATCCCTAAGTATAACACAAGATCAGCAAGAATGTAGAATGAGAATGGAAAATAAATGATAAGATGACATGGAAGAGGAGCAGAGTGAAGTGGAAACTAAAGGACAACATTAAAGATACACTAGTTATCTATGAAACAAAAGGGTAAATGCTACTGAGTGTTCCAGTTTGGTGGCCAAATTCAGATTAAGAACTAGTGACGTAACTTCAAGAGTATTGTCTGTCACGATTACCCATGGACATGTACAGTGGACAGGGGTGGAAAAAGTACAAGTAGAAGTATTGTTACTAAAATAATTTACTCAAAGTAGAGTTAAACGGACAACCCTTTTTGTAAATTGTAAGTAAGTGACTATTTTATTGTTTAATACTTTTCTGGAGGGATACTTTAATGGTATTATAATAGCATACATGGTTAACACATATGAACCATTTGTTATTTACCAGCAGGTGGCGTTACCCTCTATCTCTACACTGACAATCACCTTTTCTGTCACTGCTCATCAACAGAAACCATCAGACTTTCTACAAGAGATCACTTAAAAGCTTAATGTTTGTGCTTCTGAAAATCACATTTTTACATAGACTTGACTGGTCTTTTAGTTTGTTACGTATCTGAGAGACTCAATTCCCCAGTACTCTAGAGAGAGAGGCATGTTACTAAGGATTAAAAGTTTTTGTGAAAAAAAGTTTTAATGTCCTTAGTCTTGAACATTCTGCCTCCTGGTCATACAGCTTAGATTTCATAGAAGATGGCTTATATGAAGCGTCCCTCTTAATTATAAAAAGCTGTATCTCTATTAAAATGTATTTGATTGGGGGTGGCATATCAGTTGCAGGGTAAATGTCTTTTTTATTCGATGATCAGGACATATTTTCACTACTGATAGTCAGAGGTGACAAAAGTAAAAGAAGTACTCTGGCTAAAACATTACTCTAAGTAGAGTTAAACTGACAACCGTTTTAGTAAATTGTAAGTGAGTGACTATTTTACTCTTACTTAAATGCTTTTCAGGCATGATATTTCAACTTTACTTAGACTATTTATTTTTTGTAACAAAAGTAGTTTTACTTTTGCCACCTCTGCTAATAGCTATCGCTCAATAACAAATTAATATGTTTTCCAAAATGGAAGAGCATGTCTTTTTGCTTTTATATGTTGTTGAACTGTGACCCATGTCTTGTGCAATTTATATGTTTCTAAAATCAGCGATTTAGCACCTGTCCAAATTGTTTGATGTCCAATAGCTCAGCTGGTAGATGATGAACTCACTGTGGTGAAAGAAAAGCATATGGATGGAATTTGATTGGAGCAGTGTCATTAGAAAGCATTACATTTAGATAAAATAATTTCTCTTGGCCCCTCCTGGAATCGCAACCTTATCGTGCTGGAGGGGTTTGTGAGCCCGTGTGATCCTGGGAGCTGTGCTGCCTAAAGCATGCAGCTCCTGGTAGGGTCACCCAAGGCAGAAAGGTCCCAGGTGACAGGCCAGACAAAAAGCAATTCTTAAAGCCCTTATGAATAGCACCCACAGAGAAACAGGCACCTCACCTGCAATAGGGAGACTGGGGCCTCTCCTGGAGCCAGGCCTGGGAGGGGAGCTCATAGGCGAGTGCCTGGTAGCTGGACCTGCCAAGGGCTCCTGCTGGGCTCAGACTGAATGAGCCATGTGGGGCCGCCCTCTCGTGGGCCCACCACCTGCGAGGGGAGAAATAGGGGCCAGGTGCAATGCCACACGGGTGGCGGGTTGTGGCGAAGGCCCCGGCAGACTGGACTTCCGGCACAGAAACCGGCTTTTGTTCTCGGCACAAAGTCAAGCTCGTTCCCAGTGAGGGTTGGACTCTGTCAGGGCTGTACCTTGTCTCCAGTCCAGTTCTTGATTTTCAGGGACAGGATTTCAAGGCGCAGTCGGGGTGAGGAGGGTGTCCAGTACGGTGGCCTCAGGACTGCATCTCTGCTTTTTGCAGATGATGTGGTTCTGTTGGCCTCATCAAACTGTGACCTCCGGCACGCATCCGGACGGTTTGCAGCCGAGTGTGAAGCAGTTGGGATGAGGATCAGCACCTCCAAGTCCGAGGCCATGGTCCTATGCTGGAAAAAGGTGGCCTGCCCCTTCTGAGTTGGAACTGAGTTACTGCCTCAAGTGGAGGAGTTCAAGAATCTTGGGGTCTTGTTCATGAATGAGTGTAAAATGGAGCGAGAGATCTACAGGCGGATTGGGGCGGCGGCAGTCATGCGGTCTCACCAAAGTAATGAACCTGTGACCCGCTTTAAACCTGGGTAACAGTACATTTCAAGTCTCAGGGTGATGGCTTTATGTGGTCACTGACAAATCATCACAAGGGAGAACTAAAGTAAGGCTTTTTCAATATTGTCTCCACTCTCATGATGTTCTGCTGCATGTGTTTTGGTTTATATGTGATTTAGTAATTACCGATGTTACACCAGTAAAGAGATTCAGTGGTACATGGCTGTGAACATGTGCAGATTTTAGACACACCTGATTGTTGAACTCTCCTTACACTGACAATATTGCAATGTGCTAGATGCAGCTCGGGAAATTTATGGACCAAGCCAGTTTTGTAAAAACTGGATATAAATAGGGTGGTTAAATGTGCTTTGGCTATTTTGTCATACACTGGTATATTTAACCATTCCAGTGTCATCTCAGCCACAGTAACATGGTGCCATGGCTGGGCTTTTGTTAGCTGAGTAATTGCATCCTCTCAGATACATCCACTTGAGTCCTCCTGGCTACACTTAAATAACTATTAATAACTATTATGATCTTCTTTCATTTCTGATAGTTTTCACTCACTCACAACACAAATGAATGCATCTAAGTTGTCACCTCTCGTCATTTACTTTAACCTGGTGTAAATGAATGAATATTGAGAGCCCAGCAAAGGAATGATGCATGATATGGGACCAACAACTGTTCCACTCCCATCATCTGTCTTCAGTGCACATGATTTTATTGGTTAAGTCATCTTTCTCATACAATCAGTAGTCAATTAAATAATTAGAGTTAGACTGTGTGGATGAGGCTGTCACGCTGGCGGAGTGGTGCAGGACCTAAGTGCAAGACACAAAGATTGTGGTGACAAAAAGGAGGACTTTACTTACAAAAATGAAGATAAATAAACAGGCGCAAACAGGAACAAAGGCCAGTGACAAAAGGTGCAGCCTAACAGTGTGTTCAAAACACAAACAACAACAGACAAAGGACAGGTCAAACACAAGGGCTTAAATACAAGAGGGAAACTAAACAGGGCAAACATGATTGGATGAACTTAACAAGGGGAGAACAAGGTTAATAAATGCAACAAACAGGATCAGGTGAGGGGTGGAAACACACACGGAAGAGGAGCACAAGACATTTCAAACTAAAAGTCCAAAGATGAGGTGCAGGCTGTGACAGAGGCAAACACATGATGCAAAAACTAGGCCATTATACTGTTAAATTTCAAGGTATTTCATGAACAAAAAAATGGTTACTGCTTAGATAAGAAATGGCAGATATCAGGAATATTCATTCCTGTGTTTTGATGTTGTTAAGCTTAGTTCACTGTTCTTTCCTAACCACAGCCCCATCCTGAACTACAGCCCAACTTCTGCTTTATCCTTATGTGTTTACGACAGCAACTGGCAGATAGCGTCATCATTGTATCGATTCCTTATAAAAATGCTCTAACTTCCTCTTGCAAACAAGTGTGTATCTTCCTTATTTTCTTGTATACTTCATCACATAATGCTGTGGATTGCAAGACTGAATGATGGCCAGTCTATACATGCTCCATTCTCAGCTCTTATGTCAGGTCCCATTTTATGACCAGAAGCTGTCAGCCTCTCTCCAAAAGGTAGTGTGAAAAATTAATTTTATTTCTTTTAACATTCACATTTATGTCGATTTCAGTGATTTGTTGGTTTGTCATTTCTCTGTAAGAGTAGATTACCCAGTAGTCTGAAGAGTTGTATGTTAACTGAATTTAAAGGGACCAAGATCAAGTTGTCTGTGAACCACATCTTGAAAACATCCATGGCGTTATTGGTCTGCTGCATTTACTGACAATATAAAACTGTATTTTGAGAGGTCTTTTGGGAAAAGTGTTAAATGCAATTGAGTGCGAATGAGGCAAACACATGATGTAAATGTTTGGCCTTCTTATATATCATATGGTTATTAATGTATCTATACACATCGGTATAGATTAGGTGGCTAAGTGTCGTATATTGCTGAAACAGTCAAAAAGATTTTTGACATTCATTGCATTTTTTAGAGAAGAATGTGTCAGTGGGTACTTGGACAATACAATTTGCTTTCAATTGTGCAGTTGCAGCGGTAATTTTGGAGTTGAACGCTTGGTTCTTTTCAGCATGCATGGCGATAATGATACATAAATGTATAGTGAATATGTATGTGTGGGCATGCGTCAGCCACTGCCATTGTACTTACCAAACCCAAAACTAATAACTTCCAGGCATGTATGTGTAATTTAACCACTAAGAGGCGGGAGATTTTAGTGTCATTATACATGAATGGTATGCTCTGGAACCTATGTTGCTGTTATAGAAGTAATGATATATATGTACTTGCAGTCGGACATGTTTTTGTGTTGACATATTGTCACAGGTAGAGTGATGATGGTTCTCCACTAGGAACATAAATTGAACAGAATGAAAGCTGTCCTTATTTTGACTTATTTTTTTGTACGATTTCTGTGTATCCGAGGGGCGGACAGATTTGTAAGCATTCTGAAAAACTTTTGCCCCATACTAACAACTGGTGAAAGAAGCAAGATTGACCTTTATGCAAAGCATGTCTGAGTTACATCCATTGACCAATTATCCAATTATCTGCAGCACCTTCTAACTTTGTGAAGAATTTATGTTGATAGCTCCTTTTAAAAAGTGTTAAAATCATCCAATGTTTTATCAAAACTCATTTTCCCAAAATTTTAAGAGCAGAATATGTCAGTAGGTACCTAAACATTATACTTCACTCTCACCTGGATAGTTGTGATGCTGGGGAGAGCCGCAGTAATTTTAAAGTCGAGAGCTGGGAGAGACTGTGTTAATTTATTGATTTGTGTGCACGCTGGTGTCACTGTCACTGAAGAGTATGCGCTGTCTACCTTTTCTCCGAAAGATAATCTATAAAGTTCATGTTGCTCATTGTCAAATTCAGGCTTATATCACTTCCAATGACCTGTTGCTTTTTGTCAGACTACCCTGTAGTCTGGAGAACTGTAGGCCTATGTTACGGGAGTTTTAAGGGCCGTCGTTCAGTGTGCATCACGCTTGAAGAAAGCTGGATTTCCTTTGCAACTTTCCTCACTCGAAACACAGATTGCATTTTGAAATTTCAAGATAAAAACTCGTTTATTAATAGTTGTCTTTCAATGACAACCGATGCATTTTCCAAAATAATAAATCTTTTCTTGATGCATTGACCTGAAGTGCCACACAAGACAGAGACCTATGAAACAGCTGATGAAGGATTTGAGACAGCTCATCAAAGCTCTGTTTGTTGTACTAATCAGTGATCACTGCAATAAGCAGCAAAGTATTACCAAGAGTGATATTGTACCCTATATATATGCAACTTTGTGATATCTTGTAACTCATGAGTAGTCTGTAAGTTTGTTATTTAAGGTTTATTAATATACGAGTGTGAAACATACTACATGAAATCATATATAAAGTGTCACTGTAAGGACAGTCAGAGCAGCTTTGTCTGGTTCCCTGAAGGAAAATGTCTGATATGTGTGAATTTACTTTACAGTTTAAGTTTGCTGATATTCACCTAGGTCTAACTGTGCACTCTTCCTGTTTTGACAAGTTCATGATGGGAGGTAACAATTTCCGACCAAAATTGAGAAGATGGAGTAGAGTTGAATTTCTACTTAATTTCCAGAGCCTGGCAGATCCCAAGGAGAGATAATGTGGTGTAACTAAAGAGGGTCATTCAGGTAAATGGGTGTTGTGACAAGATTTCTATTTTAAATTTCTGTTTTTACTGTTGTGTCCTACCCATGACTTTGCACTGTCTGTTCTCACAGGTGCAAAACTACGGTGTCCCAATCATCACACTGACCTCATCTTAACCTCCAACACAGCTGACAGTCTGTGATGATACCACAGGATCTCATCTTCAGCCCGTTTGTGCCAGATTTGGTTTCTATCAGTTCTTGTTACAGCAGCAAATGAGTGTCAGGCAGTGATATTTCTACCTGCTTGTTGCCGACTAAACTTCACTGCATAATGTTTTGTCTCAGAGTTTGGTTGGTCAGTGTTTTTTTTCCAGTATGAAATTTATCTTGCACATATACCTTCCCCCATTTTTAATCCACAAAAATTTTGTCGTTGTGAACTAGTATGTTGACAGAACTCAAAACATGTAATGTAATTAACAACTTTATGAACAACATTATGGCAATAAATAGTATCATGAGCTGAAATTCAGTGTAGGGGAGAGCGGTTTTGGTTGCCACAAAGTTAATTTCCATGCCACTAGAAGGAGCTGTCACAAAAATCGAACATTAAAATTATTGCCTTCTTTGACCTGAACACATCCATTCTGTCAAAATAACTATGGAGGTGAGGACAACTAACTATGGGGGTGAGGACAAGTTTTCAATTTTGCAGTGTCAAAACAAAAAGATGGTCCGCCCACTACATACGTTGTAGAACTGTGTTAGATAGATATAGAAAATGTATTGATTTCAGTTGATAGAGATAGGAATATATATTGATATGAAATTTGAAAGCCTGTGGTGAGTGATGCTGGCTGGCTAATATCATTTTAGTTCAGAGGTGTGTCCTTATGTGGGTCGGGTTGGTTGGCACACTGATTTTAGGGTTGGTTGGCAACAAGTGTCAGTCAACACCGGTATAACTATTTGATTACAAATGTATTAACTTATGCATTTTATACATGTTCAACATAATGAAAATAATATAATACTATTATATGTTGTATGTTGTATTATTATAAATTATTCTATATATTTTTCTTGGGGTTTTTGGTTCTTTGCTCATAAAAGGAAACTTGTCATGCATTAATTATGAATTTTGTATTTGGACACATTTTTAAACATTTGAAAAATTCTTGTAGGGGTAAAAATGATCATAGATTTTTTTTTAAGGAAAAACAGACAGAGGATCGACACCAATTCACTTTATGCTAGAGGCAGTCAGCGGTATTGGCAGCCAATTTTACAAAAAGTGGGCACATGAGGTATGCACTCCTGGCCTACCAACCTACATCTGCCAGAGCTGTGATTCATGTGACTCAGATTGAGACACAGACACACTGACACGCTAGTTAGTCTAATCTAACAGCATACTGCATATATTCTGCCAGTCCTATCATCACACACACATGTACACACACTCACACACATCTAATGCACTCACACACTTACACATACACACACACCCACAGCCACACCCACATGTCATGGTTGTCAATATATAACTATTTGTTTTTTCAATTTAAAGGAGAGAATTAAAGATTATAACTACAATTAAGTGATCAAATTTTATTTTCTTTACATTGTCATTAATATAAAGACCAATTAAGAAAACTGTTAATTGGATAAGAAATGGGCAGAAATTCTGTTGAATGTTTGTGTTTTCTGATACTGCTTTGAATTAAATGATCAAATTATTTCTATGTCATTTCATTCTTTGCAACTATAGCATTTTAATTTTGTGCCAACCAACCTCATGTTGGGGCTGGTTGGCACAAGCGCACAACTTGACTTTAATCATGAATAAAATCATTTTAGGAATCATTTGTGGACATGAAATGTATATGTTTTAGCTGAGATCTAAATCTTTCAGTTGGTACTGGTTAACATATTTTTAACATATGTGCAGATTTTAGACACATCTGCTTGTCAATGTCTCCATTTCAGGGCCAGCCCGAAGCATAAGCGAACTAAGTGCATGCTTAGGGCCCCCATGACCACCAGAGGGACCCCAAGAGCTCACCACTATACTCACCATGCTGTTGTACTAGCTCATTTGTCAGCACTGTTGCATACTGCAGTTCATATCATAGCCTAAGCTATACAGTGTTTATTTGTAGCATTCTATTTACATTATTTACAGTATTTGCATTTTACATACAGTCTGTCAGCAGATTTTCTTAACTGTGTTATAATGTACAAACCATCTTAAGATAAGTACTTTCTTTACTGTCATTTCAGTTTCACAAAATCACAGTACTTAGAGAAACCACATGTTTACTCAAGACATACAAGTAAGATGACTGAACTTTACTTCTGCGCCCGGGTCTTCATTCAAGCCTCTCTGCACTGAGTGTTTAGCTATCTGTCAGTCCGTGCACAGCAGACACGGATGCAAGGGGACAGAATACCTCTGATAATGGTTGAGTAAGATTTACAATAGGTGTGCAAATGATCAAGCATTCGCAATAGTCAATAGTACTGGCAGCACAGAGGCAGTGGGGGGGACCCCAAATCAGAATCTGCTCAGGGTCCCATAAAAGCTTGGACTGACGCTGCTCCAATTGACTGATGGTACTGGTACTAAAATATCTTAGATGCAGAGAGGGAAATGTATGCACCAAGCCATTTTTGTAAAAATAGGATATAAACAGGATGTCTAAATGTGCTTTGACATTTGTCTTGCACTGGCATATTGAAGGGTTCCAGCGTGATTTCAGTCACAGTAACACAGTGCCATAGCTGGGACTTTTATTAACTGAATGATTGGATCTGCTTCACTATATCTACTTGAGCCCCCCTAACCACACTTAGGAATAATACATCTGATCACCCTGCTGGTCTGTTACACCTGCTGATGACTTATATAAACATGTACAAATGACAATGAACAGTCAGACTTTAAACGTCAGATATATGTCAGCATTCTATATGTTACTTATTTTTTTTAGTTTTTATTTATTCATTCTTTTATTTTTTAAATACCCTTTTAGTCAAATTAGTCTTTCCAAATTCCCAGTATCCAAGCGCCTGCGCCCTTATTGCCCCCAACAGCCCCCAGTTTGGTAGGGCCACATACTCTGAATACCTTGAATAATGGCTACAAGATAAATAGAATCTCCTTATTTACTTGACAAATGATTATTTCTCTCTCTCTCTCTCTCTCTCTCTCTCTCTCCCTCCCTGTGTGTGTGGGTGAAACTTAAGTTGTCTGTGCTTCACTTCTCGTGATCTACTCTAACCTGGCGTGAATGTCTGTTTATTACGAGCCCAGCGAAGATATTACGCATGACATGGGAAGAATACTGTCGCATTCCGATCATTTGTCCTCTGTAGTTTAGGAGTCCGTGTCTCACCTCCTCAGAAGTACCATCACAATCACAACTCGGTACCATTAGCACAAACTGCATTTTTTCAGAGAGTAACTATAAATAATTCCAAATATTTAGGTCCGCTGAATTAGAGAATCATTATGTGTGGAAAGAGAGAAAACAGAAAATGAATATCACAGCCATCATCTTGCCCTCACCCTCGTGCCCAGTGAAAACAGTAAAAAATTGACCATTTATGAACATGCATACAATCGTATCATTTTGTTTGTTTAAACAACTTCTTCATGCCATAGCGGGTCAACACAACAAAGAAAGCCAGAATTTGTGAATGAAGCTAGTGTATAATGTAAGCCTAGCACATGCAGAGAACACCCTGTCATCAACTATAGCATTGTACCCCCACGAGGTAAGTACAAATCACATTTTAATAGGACATATACTGCTATTTACGCTGAAACAATACTGGGCGTATCAGAACAAAACAACGCAAATCCAGGAAGAACGCATCTTTTCGCAAACCTATTTATGTCTTTTGTAGAAATATACACATACCATACCCTATGATAGAATGCTGTTTAACCTGCTCACAAGCCGCCGTATAAATTTGGACGTCGACCAGTCTGTAAAGGCTATACCCTATTTTCAGCTCTTTAGTCAGAGTCACTTATCACGACCAAAAGCTGTCAGCCTCTCTGCAAAAGGTAGCGTGAAAAATTAATTATATTTCTTGCTGAATTCACATAAATGTCGCTTTTAGTCTTTTTAAATTCATCATTTCTCTTTACGAATAAATTACCCAGCAGTCTAGGAGCTGTATGTTTACTGAGTTTAAAGAAGTCAAGATCGTGATTTCTTACTTGTCCGCAAGTGAAACGCTGTGCATAATTAACAAGAAAATACAGAGTTACTTTCATGTTGGGAAATTTAAGATGTCATTAAGCGTCACAATCAAAGAAAGTGCGACTCTTTTTGTAATTTTATTTACTTGGCTCTTTGACAACAGAGCAGAGCAAAACTTTGATCTTGCTGTCAAAAGTGGCCATTCGACTTGCAATTAACGTACTTTCCATATTATCAAATCTTTTCTCGTAGGTTTGGCCAAAAAATGTAACTAGATACATGCAAATATGAAAAGTTTCTTTTGTGCCTTATATTCACCGTCTTAATAAATTCACGCTCTAGGCGTTGCACTGTTCAATACAAAATTGGAGCGAATAGGGAAGCAATATCGAAAGCGATAACAAACCTGCATACGTGTCAGCAGGTAGTGTCTTGCAATTTTTCAGGTAGTGCGGAAAATACAAGTAGAGGCATACACTGCAAGAAATTATTGAGTTTCGCCAGTTAAAGCAGCCTTGTCTGGTTTTCTGAAGGAAATGACTTTACTGTTCAAATTTTTTCAACTCTGACTGTGCATATATTCCATTTTGACCAGTTCATGGTGGAAGTCAACAATTTCAGACAAGAGATGAGAAAATGGAAAAGCATTGGGTTAGGACCTGCCTTCCAGAGCCTGGCAGATCCTGTGGAGAGACAATTTGATGTAATTAAAGAGGGTCACACAGGTAAATGGTTAATACCACAATATTTCTGTTTAAATCTCTCTCTGTTTTAACTGTTTTGCCCTGACCCCTGACTTTGGACTGTTTGTTCTTACAGGTGCAAAACTACACTATGTCAGTCGTCACACTGACCTCATCTTGACCTCCAACACAACTGATAGTCTGTGATGATGCAACTGGACCTCACTTTCAGGCTGTTTGTACCTGAGTCAAATTTGGCTTCTGTCAACTTTTCTTACAACAGCAAATGATAAGTGTCAGGACCAACACTTTAAACTGCCTAGCGCTGACTAAACTTCATTACTTAATGTACTGTAAACATTTGCACTTTAGTTTGGTTGCTCTGTTCTTTTTTCAGTATGATATTTTTCTTAGACATATACCTTCTTCCATTTTTAATGCATATTATTGTGAATGCTTATGGCAACAAAACTCTAAACACGTTTAATAGTTAACAGTGTCATGTAATACTGTATACCATTCAATAATTTAAGGCATAGAAGTTTTATGTAGTTTTCTTAGTAACCAATTACTGCAGTAACACAATGTAGCTATTTCTTCCCAGAGGATTTTATATGTGTGTGTGTGTGAGAGAGAGAGAGATAGAGAGAGAGAGAGAGAGAGAGAGAGAGAGAGTGTAACTGTGAAAAGGCATGACAGAGGCCAGGGGCCATGATTCATCCTAGTACAATCTACATTTGTAGACATCATGTGCATGTAGAGATTAATGCTTAGTCTGGTAAATTCTGGAAACATTAATAACTTTTTGTCATATGTGTTGTCTTTTTTAATGTACCACAATGCAGACTAAGAAAATTTTTGATCTTCTAGATTGGTCATTCTTCCTGAAGTATGAAGAGTTCTGTAATTTACTCTTAGTTCAAACAAACAGTCACTTAATTGTGTAACTACAAATACCACATAGTAGAACAAATTCCTGTGATTTTACATGCCAGGCAACATCTTCCTTCCCATCATCTTAATAAAACTTTAACAAGGGATCATATATTTTTTTGCATTTCTTTACATCGATGACCTCTCGCTCCTCATCCACTTTGAGAGTTTTAATGTAATGAATTTAAAGTGTTGTCTGAATTTCAGAGCTTGGGTGCATAGTGCCCAAAATGAAATGGGGCTAAATCAATACAATCCAAACATGGCTTTTGCCTACAATCAGCCTAAAAACTGTTTACATTACACTGCGTGAAAAGAGGTGTATCCGGACCGGAATACTCCTGTATATTCCCGGATACTCCACAGATAATCGGCTGTATCCGGCAGTTTGCAGCTCTGTTACGCGGCATGGAATACTCCTGAATATGTACCAGGTTTGGGGGTCTGCCTAGAGCAGACATTGTAACCACAGCAAAATGGGACACTTTGTGCTTTGAAGTGATCTACCCAACAGACTAATGTTAAATAACATTTTAACTGCTCATAACGGTCACGAAACACCACACACTATTGCAAAATGAACTCGTATCCAATGGTAATGTTCTCACTGTCTCAAATCAAACATGTGAACGCTGCAGCTCTTTTCCTTCAACTGACTCATATTACCGATTTGGGAGGAGCTGGAAGGGGCGTGTTTACTGTGCAGGGGAGTTTGTTTCAATTTACACCCAGTTTGGACAGGTGTGTTTTTAAGGCTGTGTTGTTTCTCTCTTGATTTCCCCCATTGTGATGCAGAGAAATGGGCCAACCTAAAAACTGTTTATATTACATTGTAGTGACACCAAAACTGGACACTTTGAACTGTGAAATGATCTCTTCAATTAGCTAACATTGACATGACATTTGTACTGCCTGTGACGGTTGCTAAACATCACACACTTTGGCAGACCATTCATATCCAACAGATACATGCACGGGAGATCAATAAATCTCTTTATAAGCGTCAACTCATTTCTGGTAATTTATTCAGGATTCCGTCTCAACATCTCGACATAATCCTTCTTCTTCAAGATTGCAAGTTTTTGTTCAATCACACTTCAAGTTTCAGCTTGTTTCTGCATATTTTCATGTTGCACTAAACTCACCCACCTCCACTGGAGGCTGTAAGTGCCTGATATAGAACTCTGGTGTCAGAGCCACTTCCCGGGAATGGAAGCTGTCAGCCGTCCTCCAAAAGGTAACATTAAAATATTGATATTGCTACAATTTAAATTCACATTTACATCAATTTCAATCGTGGGATAAATATTGCATTGCGTTATGACTTTAACTTTTTCGAAGGAAACTGTGCCTTACGACTTATAGCTATGATCAAGTATTAATATTGTATGGAACTATGCTTGCTAAATTACTACATGCATCTGTGTGTTAGAATTTCCTGTAAGGAAGACAAGACCTCTGAGTGAACTTTGTGTCTGTACCACCTGTGGAGTGAACAACAAGTATCATGTGTTCCATGAGAAAATCGCACTAATTGCACAAAAGCAGATGTTTCACGAGCATTCAAACTGCAGAATTTTCGCACATCATTTTAATGTACCAATATTACCTGAATTTGGAGAGGGAAAGAAGAACACAATTATTGGCAGAAAACCATCTGTGGATATAACAAATGATGCAATAGTTTGCAAAGAACAGTAATTCTATCACAAAATGAGACTGGTAATCATTTACCACACTACCATACCTACACCATCTAAAATCAGACATTTTTTCCCCTCCATGTCTTTTTTTAAGTACCCTTAAGATGTGGTGTTATATGAAATAACTCGAAACAAAATAACGCATAGGAGGTAGGAAGGAGACAGTTTTGGCAGTGATGTCCCTGAATACCAATAAAGGGCCATTAACACTTGTAGTCTTACAGCTACCACAATCCATGAATTGGAACACTATCGGTATGGTATTTCTGTTAAAGTGAAACTAATAGCAATAGAGCGGTGAGCATAATGACCATATGTTGTTGTACTGATGTAAATAATGCTGTGGAAATGGGATGAATTTACCACTTGAACCTTTCTGTACTTTTCTCTTTGTTTTTTACCCGGCCTGTAGTTGGGACCAGCCTTTATTTGCCCAAACAGACGGTACCCCCGGCTTTAATTTGGCACAGACACAGACATGGCGAAAGTAAAAGTAGAAGTGGAAGTACTTTTGCTACAAAAATTTTACTCTAGGTAGAGTTAAACTTCCCCTCCAGCAAAATACTTAAGTAAGAATAAAATAGTCACTCAATTACACTTTACAAAAATGGTTTTCAGTTTAACTCAGAGTACATTTTTTAGCAAGAGTACTTCTGCTTTTACTTTTGCCATCTCTGCTCTGACAGCTCTTTGGAAAAAGTGATCAAATTTAGGCCTGAGTGGTATGGCCTAAAATTTATATCATAGTATAATTTGAAGCACAGACAGTAATGGTATATATCATGGTATATTCGTTTTTCTTAAAATTTCAATATAAATGCTTCTGGTACGGCAACTGCATAGCAGCTATTACCGTACTCTTAACTGTATTACTAGGACATATTTCACGTAATATAGAAGTATTCTAAGAACAAGTACACATTTGTTATGTTTGGTCCACTGCTTACTTTTTTTCTAATAAGTTCAGTCTTTGGAAAATGCCTCGATTAGTCGATAGATTAATCAATTGGAAATTATTCGTTAGTGGCAGCCCTAGCAGCAATTACGCAGTGATATTGAAGAAAACCATTCGTTATAATGAACTGAAGTGTTACACTGATTTTGGTTTTGATGTTGACGCATTTTCAACTACGTCGACCAATCGTAGCAGCCCCACTGTGTAGGCTTCCACACAACGAAACACCCCACGAATTTTGCCCAACCACTTTTTGCTTTGGGTGCGTGGTCTCAGAGACAAGCAAATGAAGATCTACAGTGGTCTATTTCCCCTGGCCAGAGCCGTTGAGAGAGTTTTTTTCTATGGCTCTGGCCCCGACTATTTTCACGTAACATGTAAACAACAACCTGTGTTGATGTTGACACAAACATTGTGCCCATTCATCTTTTAATCATATACATGTTTTCATGCTACATGTAGCCTTTAGCCTCCACCACTGCCATAAAATGTTCTGACATGCATGGTACAAATTGTGCAGGAGTAAGTTGTGTTTGCAATTACATCAGTACACAAGTGCAGAGTGTTTCCGGGTACGGATCTTGGACTTACACTTCTGTCTCTCTAGAGAATATCACGTACCAAACACATCACACGCTGAACTGATTGGTTCTCGCATGGGTCTGATTTGCATAAAATTGGGGATTCGCCATCTCAATTTTGCTTGCTTCACCGGATTTGCTCACATTTTGCCCAGTTTGAACGAATTTCACCCCCACAGAAACTGAATGAAACCGAAGCAAAATTCATTGCAGTAAAAGTGTCCTGAGGGCTCTACCGGTCCACGCAGTATAGTCAAATAACAGATTGTAGGGCAAATTCATACCAGTGTACTCAGAGATGGGCACAAATACATCAGTATCTTGTTACAGATTACAAATACTTGCTGATCAAACATCTCAAAATAAAATACAAAATACTGGTGTGAGAAAATGTATTTAGTTAAAATACAAGTAATTTGTAATTTGAAAATACAAAAATACATACAGAATTATCTGTAACACTATTTTAGGCTTTTAGCAGATGCCTTTTTCAGGAGCAATTTACAATAAGCACAACGGTAGAGTAAGGTAATTTCCTAGATCTCTAATTTTACAAGTAGTCATTTGAAGAAGTGCAACACATTTAGTATGAGAGATTAACTATGCATAAAAACACCTAAATTTAGCTGTTAAGATTGTCCTTAGGAACAAAAGTAGCTAGCCTGATTTATCACTAATGAAGGTTTCCATAAGACTAATCACAAGTTGCCACTATCCCAGGCTGTCTGAGCATGCCTGTAGGGTTAGATAGAATGCCACTAGCAAGCTAGCAAATAAATTCACAAGTTTTAGAGCACAGCTATTTGCTAATTGCTCTATTGTTCTGTCCTATAATACATTCAGTGAGCAATTTCTGATAGTATATTCTACTACATACTTTACCTTAAGGCAGTGGTTCTCAACTCCAGACCTAAAGGCCCACTGTCCCGCAAGTCTTCGTTTTAACTCTTCATTATCACAGTTAATTGAGCTAATCAAAGGCTTGATGATTAATTGATCAGTGGAATCAGGCGTGTCAGTCCTGAGCTCAGGAGAGTTAAAACAAAGACGTGAAGGACAGTGGACCCCCAGGACTAGAGTTGAGAACCACTGCCTCAAGGCAGTTTGCAAGGGATGTGTTACGTGATTCACTTGTGTCTAGCCAAAAACTGTGATAGGCTATATTTAGAAGTCCTATAGTAAGCCTGGTGATGAAAGTTCTTGTCTTACTTGAGAATAAAATGACATATTTGATTAAGTATTTTAAGTATTCTGAATGCACAAAATACAATTTTGTTAAAAAGTACTTCTCATAATTTTCCATTCAGCAAAATACATATACAAAATATTCAAAAGTAATCAAATACGTATTTTAAATACATTTAATTGAAATACTGCCCATCTCTGAGTGTACTTTCTTTACCGTTTATACCGTCCACCCCAACATCTAACGAACATTTTAAATAACAGTTTCAGAATTTGAACCACAGAATTATACAAAAGGAAATCTTTCTGTTTGAACAGTATGTTGGGCAGCATTTCCTCCTAAGTCTGAGTATCTTACACATTTAACAGAACTGAACAAGACAATGAAGGAAGATATGGTTTATATTAATATAAAACACGTTGAGCGAATATAAGATGGTAAAATTGTACAGTTTAAAAGCACCAATGGCCATACAAAACATCCTGAAGCCCCAATTAAATGTATCTGACAAAACGTTTTTTCACGATTGAGGCAAAAGCAACAGAGGACATAAGAAAGTGAAAAGGGCTGATACTCTAGAATGTGCAGTTTGATGACTTTTTAAATAAAACACACTCACACACACACAAATCTGTAACCAAGAGCTCTTATGAACCTAAAGTGGAGGATTTGGGCCTAAATGTGAGCCAAAAGCATGACATTACACAGCAAACAAATGCCATCTAATCTAAAAGACAACATTATGTTAGGGGCTGAGATTAACATTCATACTTGGTGGGCCAATTAAATGGAAATAACTTAATGGACTAAAATGGAGAGAAATACCTTATGGAACCTTCTGAGTTCTGTGGAGTAAATCTAGTGTGTAAGTTTCTCCTGTAAGGATGACAAAACCTCAAAATACAAAACTGAAGAAACCATGGGTTGACTAGAACCAACCGGTAACCTGACTGGAACCAAACAGTAGATGCTGCACATGATAGATTTCATCATGCTGTGTATGGAACCTCCCCATTTAGCTGTGTGTATGAGAGCATTATACTACAACATGGGAAGTTATTGAAGAAACAGTGTTGGCTCCTTGGCCAGAATTCCACCACACAGATCAGTCATCTTATTGAGAATCCACAGTGACTCCAATGAGATGACTGCTAATAGTCAGAGATGGCAAAAGTAAAAGTAGAAGAACTCTTCCTAGGCTGCTGGATGGGATTTTATTAGAATGTGTTATAAGAAACATTAGGCTACAGGATGATGTTCATTAGGTAGAATCAGGTCTAAAAGAGGAATCCCAGGATTCTAACTGCTCAGTTCACATTATGTTAGTGCAGACTCACGCCTTCCAAGAGCAAAAAAGGTGAATGGCAGAATATACTACTACTACTACTCCTACTACTACTCCTACTA
Source organism: Chanos chanos (assembly GCF_902362185.1). Taxonomy (NCBI): domain Eukaryota; kingdom Metazoa; phylum Chordata; class Actinopteri; order Gonorynchiformes; family Chanidae; genus Chanos; species Chanos chanos. The sequence continues at coordinate 10,315,302 of NC_044500.1, read as the reverse complement.
CTACTGCTACTCCTACTCCTACTACTACTACTACTACTACTACTACTACTAATAATAATAACAATCCAAGTTTAGTTAGCGCCTAATATCACTATTCATAGTCTCAGAGGGCCTACATGTCTGTAACATGTAACATGTAGAAAAATGTCAGAAATGACTGAACTCACACCACTTTTCCTGTTTGTTAGTTCTCCTCTGACTGAGTGCTCTTCTTAGTTTGAACAGTTCAAGATGGAAGACAACAAGTTCTGATCAAAGATGAGGTTTAACTACTGGGGTAAATAGGTTTGCTGTTAAAACTATATTTTGCAGATTTTCACTGAAAGATTATGAAGTGTGAAATTTGAGAAGGACCTTTCTACACTTGAACATAACATTTGTTTATTCAGTTTTAACAACTTGTGTGCAAGTTTTTCTTTGGCCTGCCATTTTTTATCCGAAATGTAACTGCCACTTTGCTTCCTGTTCAGTTTAGTTTGTTCTGAACCACAGTAACACATACTGATGCTCGTTGTGTCAGTGTGGTTTTGTGGATGGTATGTTCTATATCTAAGCTCAAAGACGCTGTTAACCCCCAGAGAGCAAAGCAAACCTCTACTTTAGTTGCTCTTGAACACATGCACTTGTACTCTCTGGGAAAGGTAGGCTCAGTCATAATCTGGTTACTTTTTTGAAAAAATAACCACTTCATTTTTTAAGTTATGTTTATTATTTTAGTTTATATATTTATGATGTTATTTGAACACTTGATTCTTTTAATGTTTTTCTTCTAATGTGATGACAGATACATACACTTACTATAAATAGCTATCTCTCAATAAACAGCTAATTTTTTTTCACTCAGTACATTGCTCTCTGAAAAGCTCTTTAAACCGTTTCAAAGTTGTCATTTTTTTCCTTTTATGTTTGTTCATTTACCTCAGTCTGAGAGTGCAACGTCACTATGCCAGAGAGGGACAACAAAAGACCAGGCATAAGGAGGCAAAGCATGGGAGAACCATTTAATTTTCAGAGCCTGGCAGATCTAGAGTGGAGTTGTAGTAAAACCATAACAGATGACCATACAGGTACGCAGTATTTTGAGAGCATTATCATTTCATAACTTAATTAAGGATTGAACACATTTGTTCTAGATAAGTTCTTGACAAGGAATTGTCTGTTTAATTAGATATCTTTCTAGCTAAATCTTTGTCTCTCTCTTTCTAACTTTAACAGCCACTCTTTTTGCAGATTTGAAGCTGAAGTATCTGAAAAACACGATCATCTCGTCTCAGTTCCAACACAACTGAGATTTTTGTGACCGCACAACAGGAATCAGAAATTTAATCTTGTCGTGAGGCATTCAGAGCAGAGGGTGGCAGCAGCGAGCGGAAAAATCAGACAAATACCAGCAAAGTAGAAACACTACCACCTGAATCCTGTTTGTGCTTGTACTAGGGTATTTAAACAGAAAGATTTTTGCATGCGTTTCACTTGGTATTGAATTCGACCTTTCTGAACTTGACCTTGTCACTGTGTACTTCAAATTCCTTTCTCAGGTTCCAGTTTTCTGATTATTATATATTCACTGTGTCTCCCAACAGCCCCCCCCCCTCCTAATTTTGAGAACCTTTTGAATTTTTTTTGTACCAACTGATGTTGATGTTGATGGCGATTGGATTAAACATACTCTGATTTCCATTACTGTGGATGGACCCTTCTCTACAAACATTGGTTGAATTGAAAAGGAAACGCTGTCTTTAACTTGGAAATCAGGTTACAAATGCTCTGAGAGTCATCACAAGTACTCTGCAAAGAATACTTAGGCCTTTTGACAGGACCCTTGGGTAACAGTACTTGTCAAATCTCTGTGCTATTTTTACTGTGGCATCTTACAAAATATTACAAGGGAGACCTACAGCACAACTTTTTCAGTTTTTCATTCTCATCTAATGATGTGGTACTGTACTGTACTGGTTTTGGTTAATATGTTGTTAAGTTATAATCAGTAAGAATGAATATTTTCTTTAGTACCACTAAAGTAGATATTTGCAGCTTTATGGCTTAAAACAACACAAAACAAAGCAAAACTAAGACAAGCCAAGCAAAAAACAAACAAACAAAAAACAAAAATGGCTGACCCTGCAAAAAGCTTTTCAAATCAAATTTTAGAGAGACCTTTTCTGTTCGTTCTTTTTTTTTTTATTTAATGTCTTTTACTCAGAGTTTTTCTTCAGCCAGTCTTTCCTTGATCTGAAACGTAACTGCCGCTGGGTTTGCGGTGTGCTGTGAACCACACTGAGCCGTACTGAGAACGCCTGTGTGTTTTTCCTGTGTCTGTGTGGTTTTGGGGATGGTATGTTCTATTTTTAAATTCAAACATATTTGTCATCCATGGATGAATCTCTTTTGTACATCTCTGGTTTAGTTCCTCTCCTGAGCTGATGCTGTTGAGACTTTTTTGAAAAGGTACCTCTAAAAAATTAATCTTGTTGCTCTTTTAATTTTAGTGCTTGTAGAGTTTAGAGTGGTATTTTTCTGTTTACTGCTGTGTTATCCAGTTGCCTCAATAGCTACATGTAATAATTTATAATGCATTCAACCATAAAGTTTCTTCGATTGCATTTATGACAGAATACAGAATATCATGATGCACCACAGTCAAAATATGTATTTTATTTATTTATTTATTTGCTTGTTTTTTATTTAGGCAGAGACATGTTCTCTTCATAAATAGTTATTTCACAATGAACAGTCAAACAGTCCACATTGTCAATCTTGTTTTTGCCCAATTTGAGAAAAAATCTTTTAAAATTTCAGTTGAAACACCTTTCAGTCTAATCTAATTTGGCTTTGCTTGAACATGTGTAATTGTACCTGTTAAACTTTTGCAACATTGATAGCCATTAGCATAACGATGTAACTAACTAGAGGTGAGTGAGAGATCTTGAAATGAAATGCACTCAGTCTTGAACCTTTGTTATCGTAAGAGTAACATGATGCAGATTGGACCTGCTGTTTCGTGCAGTTTTTATTAGGCTGTGCTAGAGAATGCATGCAACTGCACGTAAGGCACTTTTTAAAATTTCACTCATTTCTTTAGCACTTGTTGTGTAATGTTTTCTGTCAGGTTTGTGCAGCTCTGAACAGGAAATCATGAATGGTTGCAATGCGTTCTTTGCGTTTTGAACGCTTGTCATCCTTGGCCTTTGAAGGGCTGTTTTTACAAAGTTCACATCAAAATCGTAGATTCTGCACTACAACCCATGACTGTTGGATTTAAAAAAAAAAACACACACACAGAACAGTAGTGCAAGAACCAAAGAATGTTTGAAGCAAGTCTGCAGATGACCTGGAGAGTGAATGACCAGTGAGCAGTTCTGAGTCAACAGTTCTCTGAAAGCTGGTGTGAGTCTGCAGATGGATACTGAATTTACACCTTATTGCTTTATTGACATTGATACCAGGTTTGTGAGTATTTATTTTAGGAGATTACAAAAATACAGGACTGCATTTCTATGTTCAGGAGGCTAGTTGAGGTGAGCTACCATAACAGTGCATCAGTTGAACTGCAGGATGTAGGATGGTGATGAGCTTGGTCAGTTAACTAACTTTATTTATTCCTCCACACAAAATACCCAGACGTGTGTGACTGATAGAACAAAAGAAAGTGGCATATAAATTATTAGGTTAAGTATTATGTTTATAAGAACATTGAAAGGGGCCTGACTTGTGAATGGATGTAAAGTAAGAGGTTTCTGGGTGGTGAGAGAAGGTACTGGAACAAGTACAGAGGTTTTGACCATGTCACAGTGTTGCTTCTCAGTGCAAACCCTCGTTTAGATGATCGCTTCAGCTGTTCAGTGAAATGCAAATTACAGCCCATCCAAGTTAAGATGAAGCTTAAACAGTCTGGTGGATCTCTGGGCAGTTCTATTTTGTGACACTAGAGGGCACCATAACAAAAGGTAAAGGGGTGAGCAGAGGATGAAAGAGGAACAATATCAGCAGCTGAATAGTTTGACTAAGAAAACTTTTATTTATTTATTCATTTGTCTATAGAGGCGAGACAGACATATCTCGTCCTACTGTCAGGCATCACACGTGCATAACAGGACTGCTTTGTCTTGATGTTTAGCTAAATATCATTACATGTGCAATAATTTATTTTTCCCCCAAACCCCCGATTATGTTATAATTTGAAGATATCCATGACTGAAACCATCTCTGTTTCCACAAAGGAAAAATGAACAAAACTGACAACTTAACTGGCTCTCCTCGACTTTGACTTTTTTTTTGTTTTTGTTTGTTTGTTTGTTTACTTTGGCTTGACTGTGTGCTCTTAGCTGGACGAATCCACCATGGAAGAAAGGAGCAGCGTATGGAGACAAAGAATGCGAAGAAGGAGAAGCATTGAGAAGCCAGTCAACTTTCAGGGCCCTGCAGATCCTGTGGAGATACATCGCGACGTTACAGCCAGCCGTATAGGTCTGGACAGCATTTTTATTTTCAAAAGTTGACAAAGAGTTTAGTGATTCACTTGGAAATGGCCGGTAACGTTTAATCACAACAAATTAACTGTTTAAATGGCACGAGTTTCTGCTTCCTCTCTGCCGCTTTACTCACACTCATGTAAATCATGACTGAATTCTTAATCTGACTTTTTCCTCTTTGGTTTTGACTCTTACATTGTGCCATCTCCTCTGGCTGCAGTATCTGAATCAGAGAAACATGATGACTTCTCTTCAATGTCCAGCACACCTGAGAACATCTGAAGACAACTTACACCTGAATCCACTCATTAATTATACTCTTTCAATCTGAGCAGTGCCTCTCTGTGACAGAGTGTCACACTATATGCTCACATGATGTTGGACTGTATGCATGTTTAGTTTGATATGGTTTTGGTTATTATGTCATTCAGTGATCACCACGCCACTGTTTGCAATACGCCAGGTATGCTTGTACTTTGTCGTGACATTTTTATATTAATGTGTACAAAGTATATCTGCAGCCAATTCTGCTCATTGTACTTTCTGGTTTGGCTCAGTCAAACTGAATTAACTAAATAACAATAAAAAAAATGCAAAAGGACACAATATGGTTTTTCCTTTCCAGGGCAAATGACTTTGAATATCTACACATGTGGTTTCATTCTCTTTTTCTCAAAGTTCTCCTTCACTTCAACGGTGTTCTCAGTGGAGAACAGGGAAAATGTGTTTGGAAGAAGTTCTTTCTTTTCATCTGTCCTTTTTCTTTCTTCCCTTTTTCTTTCCTTTATTCCTTTTTTTTGCCACACTCAGTTAACGTCAATCACGTGAGACTTCCCCTCACATGACACTCACCAGAGTCAATATGACTGAGACTTTACTTATACCTGTTCCCTCTCATGTGAAACCAGTCACTTATTCCTCATACTCATATAGTCACATAGCAGCCAAAAAGGACATAACACACCTGAATGAGAACCTTATTCGTTTTTGTTAAAAGTACAAATGCAAGATGTAGGACTTACTTGTTCACTAGTGTATAGTGACAAGCCCTTGTGTGCCTGTTTGGAGCCACATGTTAGTATTTTTACAAAAAAAAATTGCATTTACATTTAGTCACTTTGCAGATGCTTTTGTCCAAAGTGACCTACAAAAGAGCAGAGAGAATATGGATTGTGTATGGTTTTATTAGTCGATTCAATCATTTCTTTTTAAATATACTCCCTGTGCTAAAATACAGATAAGTTAAGTGAAGTGAGTAGTTAAGAGTTCAGAAAGGCTTGTAAGAGTTGGGCTTTGAGAGGTTTTTTGAATGTATCCAGTGTGTCTGACTATCTGATGGAGAGAGGCAACATGTACCAGCAGTTTGAAGCTAGGAGTGAAAATATTTGAGATTGAGACTTAAACACATGTCCAGTCAGAACTGCTCAACATCTTGCTGAGGCAGACCTGAGTGAAGAACCCTGGGGCCTGTAGTTTGATTGCAGACAGGATGTTGACATGTGTAGTTCTATTGGACTATCTGAAGGTCACCATCAAGGTCTTGAACTGTGCAGGCTGCCACAGGCAGACGGAAGGGATACATACAAAGAAGGCCTGATGTGAACATTTCAGCAGGTTAAAAAACGAATTGAGAAGTTTTATTTTGAATGCTCTGGAGAAGAAGGACTGAACATGTAGGGAGACCAGCCAGGACAGCACTGTAATAGATTAGGTGACAGACAACTAATGCCTGGACTAGATGCTTTGCTGTGCGTCGGCAAATGGCCTGACCTTCCTGATGTTGTGGAGAACACATCCGCACAGTGTCATGGCAGTTGTGATGTGGCCAGTGAGTACCGGATTGTTGTCTACCATTGCACCATTGTTGTCTACCATTGTCTACCATTTCTTCACATTGGAGGGGCTGACCCTCATTCCTAACAGTCCAAATACAATCACTGGGAACCAACAGACAGTACATTTTCAATGGGCCCCTCATCTAACTTTCACAGGGCATGTTGATTAGCAGTCTTAATGTTAGTGATTGGTCAGGGTAAAGACGTTCTGTCTGTTGGGTCCCCAGGGTTGTAGTGATCAGCTCAGTAGATTTAAAAAAACAAAACAAACAAACCCTGCATTATTCAGGTTCCAGGGGCCTCATACTATGGCATGCAATACATTTAAATATCCACTAGATGGCAACAGATAATTGCAAGAAGAAACGACGCGATGAGACAAGAGCGAGCGAGAGGAAATGAGAGTCAGAAAAAAGCCGAATTAAAATGCCCGAAGTGTGCCGGCAACAAAGCCTCCTGCGACAGTGGGGTCAGGTGACTCGTTCAGCGCTCTGGAGAGGAAGAGCAGACTGCCATGCTGTCTCCTATCTCTCACAGCCACAGGGGCAGTGTCGGGATTTATAAAGAGAGTGTGCCAATTATAAGCTCTATAAGACACTGTCTATCTCTTTGAGGAAAAGAAGTGTATGCTGCAGATTCAGAGGGCTTTTGTGATCATTCTAAAGTGATGTCACATCAGACACACCTTTAGATTTGCTGCATATGAACCGATTGTGGTTGGAACAGTATAAAACAGAGGGTACACTACAGGTAAAAGAAATATTGTCTTAACTGTTAGACAGGCATTGCCATCCAGCTGAGCAACACAATTTATGACTGTTTTCAAAATGTAACGCAACACAAAATTATACCATCTGACATAATCCCCCTCTGTCGACCATACTGAAAATCATTCTAGTTACAGTATCTGTCAGATCTACTAATATAATATGTCAGGGGTTAAAAAATATTAAAATAAGTAAACTGACATTCTCCTCTCGTTCCCGCCTCTCCTCTCGTCCTTGTGAGTTATTGTATGGGCTTTAACGGAGGGGAGGCTGAGAGAGGCCCTGCTGTGCGTTACGGGTCCCGGGGTGCGGAGCTGAAATCGCGTGCCGCATACGATGCGTTCTCCTGTGTGACAGCAGAGCAGGAGACAGCCGGCAGCACTCCTCCGGAGCAGAGTCCTTCATTAAAATGCACTGACGCTATCTGATTGATTTCCGCTGAACCGGGCAGAAGATATCGCTGAAAGGCTTTCAGATAATTTGAATTTCCATGATTGATTAGAGGACATTTTAATAGCATGAGGCAGTGAGTGGCAAACACAGAGAGAGAGAAAGAGAGAGAGAGAGAGGCCTCTATTGTTTTGGACTGAAATGTTGAAACCTCTTTTAATCAATGGCCAAAATCTTCAGGGATCTCATGAACCCCACCAGACCGCATACAGTGGGTAAGAGACAGAGACTGCTCAGTAAAGAAGAGAAATGTTACAAAAGAAAGTGTTGTAGTCATTATGTCCGCTGCCTACGACCTACCTTTAATATGTGTTCTTTCCTAACTGCATTCTGGCAGTCTCCTTCATAACAGTCCATAAGAATAACACCATAAGACCAATCTACAATATGCAAAACAGATACTCCAGATTTTTTGCCATTATGCCAGTTCTTTGAACAGACCTCTAATGAGGCATCAAACAAGCAGCTGACATATTTTGTGGGATTTTTTTTAAATGGTTTTGTACCCCAAAGAGGAATGTTACTTCACGTTTACATTATGGATCAAAATACCCTCGAAACCATTTATACATTCCGTAAACAAATCTGCCACCAAAAATTCACAAACATGTACTGCATTAATCATACTTCAGTCAGAAGAAGCAGTAGATTTGCCCTTTCCACTCACACAGATGAGAAAAAGGATTACTATGCTCTGTCCACCACGTAGTGTAATATTTTCTCACTGCACGCTGTCAAGGTTACACACGCTAATTAGCTATAGCGCGCTGATGGATTTTTCGATCGGGTGCTGAGAATACCACAGTATCTCTGTTACGTATCGCCTTTGTGTGAGACCAGTTTAAATACCTCATAGAACGTGCATGTTCAGTCTAAATTGTTGAAGGAAGTTATATTGCACGAAGTAGGAAACCAGGACAAATTAATCATAGGATGTTGATTTAACTCTGAGATCAGTTACTGCCTTTCAGAGGAACAATGTTAAGATTACAGTGCAGCTGCTGATGAAGTGTGAGTTTTACCTTAAGTGGGTGGAGAAACAAATGCGGTACACAAGGCTGTAAGCAAATTATAGCCTTAATCAATCTTTACAGTGTAATGTAGTGACTGACAAATTGTTTCACCATAAATCCCTGATGTCACAACACAGAATAACTCACAGATATCTCCACAGTTTCTTAATCTGTTTAACTTTTTTTTTCCCTCGCTATGCTGTAAGATGATTCAAAAGTTTCAAATGATCATCTTCGAGTCAATAAGTCAGTGTTTCTCACCATTGTTATTCCTGGTGGAATCCACAGCATGGGAAACATATGACACTAATATTTCACACGAACGACAGAAACGCGGGGCAGAGGTCAGTAAGGATAAAAGGTCAGACTACGAAGCTACGTCCCCCCTCGCAGGATCAGACAGACTGACTTATTACTGCCGAGAGGCAATTTCAGACATTTGGTCTGTCTCATCGGGCTTTTGAATCGAAGAGGGAGGGGGTGGGGGCGGGACATGCGGGGGGGGGGGGGTGCGATGGAGAGAAGCCAGCCCACCTGGATGGGAAAAGTGATATGATGTCCTTGTACTGTTCCAATTACTGCCTCCTAGGCTGAAGTCAGAGTATTGATCCTGGTTGTGTTTGGTGCCAATGGCCAGGATGTGGAGAATAGATGTGTTGGCTGCAGCATGTACAAACCATCAGTCATATGACTCATGAAATGGTACCCCTTTTTGTCTCCTGTGTCTTTATGTCTGACACGGACGATGCAGAGTGTCTCGGGAGAGGCATAAAAAGCAAGAGGGAGAGAAAAAAAAAAATAACGCTGAGCGTTGATGGTCAATACACAGTGGTAATATAAATGCATAATCCCGACCTTACTCCCTGTTTGGGTGCCCAGTGATACCCGGGAGAGGATTGTCTTTCTCTTCAGAACTGTGGTTTGCTTCAGATTCCATTATTACATTCAAATATATTTCTTTCTCTTTACTGTTCCCATAGCATACCTCACCGTGGTCTTCCACGCCTTGAAACCCACGCTCTCCAAACCGGTGTCCTTCAAATTACAAGGCCTACAGATGTGAGGCTGAGCTGTGCTGACGTTGAACTGAATACTAAATTGCACTGGGAAGATTTTAAAGAACCATCAAAGTTTGGGTCTTACTGTGAATCAAAGGCTACCTCAGACCAAGGGTTTGGTAGTATTTAAGAAAACTATAGGTATATGTATGGGGTCATGTATGGAGTATCGGCACCTTCTCATCGATTTTCCGTTCGTCCAGGTGGTCCACAGGCTGAAGGACTGAAGATTTTGAGGTCCACTGAAGTGAGCTGGTGAGGCTGTTGGAGGCACAAAAGATTCTGCAGCATGAGGCTCCACGCTGGCCTTGACTCTGGGATGAGATGACTGATGATAGGCGCTATCTGAGCAGCATGAATCGGACAGATTAATCAACTCACAGAGCTCAGTATCTGAAGTGATAATTGAGGTCACTTTAGCCATTTAGACAATCACAGGGCGAACCTTGTAGCAATTAATCACCGCGGGGCAGCAAGAGGAAGGCTGAGGAATAGATTAGTGACACAATTAAATCTCTGCATGTCTTTGGTATGCTGAGGTAGAGACAGTTACGTGTTATCTTGTTTCTGGATCGCACGTACAATACCAAACACAGACACACAACCTGTATGTACTTGTGTTGTCTCACCATCTGTGCTAATCGTGCAAATTTTCAAATGTATCCCATGGGCGAAGATTTCGATTTCTCATTAGCGGTGTTGCAGGCAAAAAAACCACAAAAAAAACCAACCCAAAATATTTACTCAATACCCTGCTTGAGGGAATCTTTTTCTGAGCCAAAGCAGTGTGTGGCTCTATTTCTCAATGCAAACTTTATCGTGCCAATTGCCTCAAACCCAAACCTGTAAACTCATTTTATTTTACAAATGCTCCACAAAGTTTTCGGCTGTCTTGTGTCAAATGAAGGATGAACAGAATGCGCGGAAGATGAGCAATATGCCCATCTGACTCTTAGTTATTTATATTAAAACTGTTCCAAACAATACCCAGAGGCAAGTGTTTGTTTCAGAACAGTTTGTGATGGTCTGCTTTGACAATGATTTTTTATTTTTTTTGGTGGTGGTGGGGGGGGGGGGGGGGGGGGGGGGAATCAAACATTAACTAATAAATTAATAAAGTTCCAGTTGAATTTTTAAAACTAGCAAGTTTGTTTAGAGTTATAAACTTATCAAAAGGATGTTTTGGGAATTTTAAAAGATACAAAGGAATAAAGAAAATATGGAGTAACCTTTTCAAGACGTAACACTGACATCTAGACCCAAGATGTCGCGTCTGTTTTCCTCTTTCTCTTCTGAACGTGGTACATTGCCATAGCTTATCTGAGAAAAGGAAAGAGTGAATACAAGCTCTAAAACCATTTTTGCTGTTCCACCAGAACCAGAAAGGGTTTATCTATGTGGAGATTACAAAGAGAACTCACCATCCATTTGTATGAGACAGTACTTGAAAAGGGTAAAGATTTATGCCAGAGGGGTCGTCATAAAAACTTCTTCAGACAGCTTTGATAAAATTAGGCAAGAGTATGAAGTGGTGACAACACTGTTTAAATCATCAAGCGTTTCTGTCATGAGTCAGCAACGCTGTGAGTTTGCAAGACGGGAGAAGACATTAAAAGGAGAGAAGATGAAGGAGAAATAAATTATGACTAATGGTCAGAGTGCAGTTTGTCTTAGAACAGAGCAACGAACTGGAATGTTTGTCCTGTGCTTGAATAAGCCCTGACATTTCTCAAACAGTCTTACCGATGTATCCCCAAAACGCTCAAGGCTTCAGTCGGTTTTATCCTGTCAACGTGCGCCCACCGGACGGGGTCTGTCAGGACGTGTGGGAGGCGGCGTCCTCTTGAGCAGCCATTTTACATTCCGAAGCAGAATGTACCCCCCAGGCCAAACAGAAGACTTCCCTTTGACAGCACTCAAGGAGATATAATTACACGAAAAAGGTAAAATGGGAGAACGAGAAACATGTGATTGCCGCTTTCACCTTAACCAATCATACACCGAGCTCTTCAATATGGCATTTCATTAGCGGGAAGTTATATATATATAAGATGCTTCATTGTGGTTCTGTTGCAGACTTCTTGAAATTTTTTCTTGGCCATTCATCATAGCAACTGCCACAAATCCCCCTATCTGGCTGAGCCATGGATAATGTTGTGGTTGGTTAAGCAAGACTGTGAATTTGGCTGTTTGTGACTTTCTTATCATGAGAAACATTAACACTGAAGACAATAGCCATGGGATTGTGCTGGGGCTCTCCTTCAAAGTAAAGATGAGAGCAGGTTTTCAAAGACTCTCACAGACGGAGAGAGAGAGAAAGAGAGAGAGAGAGAGGAGTAAAAACAGGCATATTGCCTGAGCTTTAGACACCTTCTTTCCAAATTCAAAGCGAGTGAAGTGCACAATTACAAAATCAAGAGATCTCATTCGGTTTTTGAAAGTAATAACCGAGAAGCCTAGAGTTAAAATAACAACAATACAGAGAATGCAAAGGAATCAAACGAGAAGAAAAAAAAAGCTAGGCCACAGTCTTAAGGAATTCTCAGATCAGCAACACACAGTACTTGAAAACAAAACAGATGGTACGTCTTTGCATTAGCACGGGCTGTGTCCTCTGGGCTTTCTGCTTTAAACCCATCACATCAAATCTGAACCTGAACCGTTAAAACATGAAGATATGTTGAGCATATGATCTCTTTTGATTGACAGGTCCAAAAGTATATGTGCCAAGAGTCAGGGCCACGCATTGAGCGCAAAAACCTTGGTATCACCCTACGTTTTGTCAAAAGAAAATGGTCTGTGATGTTTTTTTTGGATTTTTTTTTTCCGTTAAGCCAAACTCATTATGACTAGGATTTAATGAGAAAATGCAAGAAATATCGAAATCTATGTAAGTGACAATACTTTGATCCAGTCAGGGCTTTCTCTGTGTGTGTTTGGATTAATCTTGGATTTAGACTTATCAGTGATCGAATCCTGCCCTGAGCCATTGTTTGTGTAGTGCTTCTCAATGTTTGTGTTGATTCAACAATCCAGCCTGGCAGAACTAAATTTGACTCAGAAGATAAGCCAGCCAGCTGTTGTTTTTTTGGATGAGTTTTGGACCATAAACATCAGTATCGCAGTCTTGGTTTTGAAGATTATTTGGCCATTGCATTTCAACATAATGTGTAAAAGAAACATTTTGTTTATATCCAGTTGATACATGACCTGTATCAGGAGTTGTGTTATATGACATTTAAAAATCTTCTGTTTCTGTTACAGCCTCTAAGCTGATTCTTGAGGCTAACAGAAAAAAAAAACACATGATGTTGTTTAACACTGAATGTTGTTTAGCACTGAATGTTGTTAAGCATTGATTCAACTTAAGATACCAGTCTTTCCCAGTTGGTAGAAGTCTGTACAATGAAAACCTCTTCTGGATACATGCCTACAAGGAAAACTCACGACTTTCAACGCGTGATAATACAATGACCCACTTGAAACAGCCAGGCCGTTAAAAGAGTGAGAAAAGCAGTGAGCTCGAATTAAAGAATGAGGCCCCCCCCCCCCCGTCTCCTCTTCCCCCATCCCCCTCCCACTGCGTTAATGTATCGCTGTTTAGGCCAATACCTCTGGTTTCACATGCAGTGAGAGGGAGGTTGTGCTGGTAGCGTCATGTCACTGACACATGTTACCTGCTCTAATGCGTTGTGGGTTGAGAGAGCTGTTATGTGTTGAATCACTGCGTCGACCCACATCATAAGATAGATGGAAAACTGGGGGTGGGGGTGGGGGTGGGCAGATAAACTGTGGTGGGAGAATGAAATCTGGCTCCCCACGCAGTTTCGCAGTTTGACAGCCCAAAAGCCCAGTTTGACAGCCGTGGTAAACCTACGTCTCGTATCATGTCTAAATTGTCCTCCCTTTCTGTTCGTATCGCACTGTATTCTGACTGTACGTCTCCATCAGCTCGGTTATGATGTCACTGTTTTGTCCTATAAAAAGAAAATGAGCACGAGGCAGAAACGGCCCCCACAATCATACTCCTCCTCATTACTGTTTTCTGAATCAAACTGGGAATAGCTTCCGCAGAAAGTATCCCTTTGGTAGTCAAGAGATCCGATAATTCTTTTATTTGGAAAAGATAATTGGTTTATGCATAGATCCGAGTGTCTCTGAAACGAGGAGTTACGCTTGGAAGTGAATAGTATATCTTACAAATTTTACTGAAAATCAGTGCACAGAAAAATCTCATGTAATTAATTTATTCAGATCAAATAAAACCATGAATTTCGATGTATTCGTGAGGCATTACCTTCGTCCCCTGACAAGTACAATCTAGCAACTGTATTACACTTCTTGACGTGTCTTCAGATATTTTGGGGGTATAAAACAAACATAGCACTTATTTTACCACTGTCAGATTCAGTCTGGGTTTGGGTATGTTCTCGACGGCGAATGCAGATTGAGCAACACGCTTCACTGATTGATTGCGGATTAGAGTTATTATGAAAAACCTTTTCAGGGTGAGAACAATAGAAAGAAGTACAGACGATGACAGTTAAAATTATTCCTTATTTATTGTAGATAGTTCAGGGTACACTATAATTATAATCTTATGATAAAAAATAGAGTAATAAGTTATATATTAATCTAAAGCAGAAAAAGCAAAAAGAAAGCCAATAGATTTAGCGAGAGCTGTTCTACAAAACTGAAATGCTTTTGTCAGAATACATAAATATCACTATTGGTATACAGTACCGTGAACAAATCAAAGGTTTTACTACCACTAATAGCTGCAACTGCACGTCAATAGTCTTGGATAAATTGGGTTTTAACTACAGATCAAATATCCTACCCATTCGTGCCAGCTTAACATAGCACAAATTATTCTTTTATCTTTAAAAATGGCTCATGTCGAAAAACAAAAACATTCCCCTTTAACTGAAGCCTCTTCCATTGTTATGACGTCAACTGAAATAACTATCTAATATTGAGACACTATACATTAGTAGTTCTTACGCTGAAACTAAGGAAAGCAATAGGATAGTTAACATAAAACTCCTGGCATGGGGCAGAATTCCACAGAGACAAGCCCAAATGTCCGAGTTTCTTATCATTTCAGCACCCCAGTACTGGACAGCGTCGGAGCTATACAAGATGAGCGTGACACCCGCCCTCCACATAAACTCTGAGTAACTTCACTATACATTACAACACTTCACTTTTACAGAATGAATAGTATATCACTCAGTAACTCTCTTTATAATATGTTACAAATTATTTCCTGCAGTCCAGTCTCGCCGACCGTCCTGACAACGAATTGAAGCAATTCATAGCGGTTCCTTTTGGCCACGTTACAACATTCACAGGGTGCAAGGCGAAATCCATCGACGATCCACAGATAGATGCCGTGTTCACTACGGAGTAACTCGGTGCCTTCAAAGGCTGCTTTCCATGTACTTGCTCCTCCCGAAGCTATAATGAAGACTTGTTACCGTTGTTCATGCTTTTAGAAACGAATCTGTATGTCCCCTATATTGTAGTATAATGTAATAATGTGAATGCACGGTATATGTACAATGTCCATCAATGGGTGGTATTGCGTTATCAAGACACAGCAACGGATTCCAACAAGTGATCGTCGTTTGCCTGTCCCGTGTGCCTGGTGTTAGCGTTTGAATCGTTTTCTGGGATGGGTGTAACGCTGGAGTCATCCTGAGACGGCGTATTTGGCTCGCTTTTCAGCACTGCCGTGGGCGGCCGTTTCCCCGGCCGCACCATTATACATTGCCTGACCACTGGCTTGCCTTTGGTCGTTTTGGGACTGCAGTTGTCGCGCTCGTACTCTTCCTGTGCTTTCTGGATCTTCCGCTTTTTCATCTTACTTTTGTGAAAGTGGAAGGTTGAGAGAGAGATGAATATTATCCCAATGATCATGGCAATGAGGACGAACAGGACAACTGTAGACGAAAAAGCTTGAAACAACTGATCCACTTGGTCAATGCAGGTGCCATTTGTCCGGGTAGTCCCGTTAAATGTACAGTGTGGTATGGAAAGCGCCACATACTCGGAGGTCCTGGCACTCATTTAGTCTGTTTCGAATGTGTGTCTATACTCCGGGAACGAGACGAGATGATACTGAATAAGCACTTCCACCCCTGCCTACCTCCGTTTCAGCTATATTGCAATCATCCCTCCTGAGTCAAAGGCTTTCAAAGTCCCGTAGAAATAAACCTAAAACAAGTCCGACAAAGAATCGAGAATTAGACTCAAGTAAATCAGGCACAGAAATCGACAGAAGAATATCGAAAAAGCAAATAACAGTCTACTGCCAAAGCCACCAGTGCGCTCTGGACATCATCCCAAAACGATTTCTATCATCAAGGCTTTACGGACCGTTGTTTCCATAGAAATGTTCCTTTCTCTTTAGCCCAAAAAGAGGAGGCTCTCACGAACCGTAGCAAGAGTGAAACCTCTGAACTGTGAGCTACCAGATGTTAAGTTTCGAAGCTTGCATGTAGAAGAATGTAAAGAATGACGACATCCGCTTTAATACATGCTGTGATATTGTTCTTTAACCATTTCGTCCACGCTACTAGGTATTCCAGTGTTAATAAAACAGTTTGATTAAGCATTAATTGTTAACTGCGACATTCCTTAAGACTAGCCACTCAGAATGTATCGATATACATTTTTCTTCCAGCAGGCGCCACGAAAAGTGGTATAACTGGAATGTCTAATCCGACGTGACCTGGGTTTTATGTAGCCATGTCCAATGGCTTTGATCGAAATCGTGTAATATATCAAATAAAAAAAATACACGTAGTTTACCTGGCACTACTGTCGGGTCCCTGCTGTTCCGGAGGCGAAGACTAGTTGGGGTTGCGAATTCTGAGAAAAAGAAATAGAATCCAGCCAATCCCCGCAGATCTCAGTGACGTATCGCGTTTGATAATCCAAAAGCCTCACTGTGCCTAGCGCTCCCATTCATACATATTTCTCGCTGAAAATCCTCGCCCTGTCACTCAAATGCATAGAGTAAAACACTGAAGCATAACGTGCTGCACAGCATACACATGACGTTCTCTCTTGTGTCACTGAGCAGTGCAACCATCAACCTCTTGTTAGACTGACTGGAAGGTAACTTCTCTTGCGGGTAGTGCCGGACAAGGGGTGTGATAACTTCCATTTCTAAATGTTTGGTCCTATAATATTATACAAGGAGATAAATCGCGTACGAAGTAAGCCACCTCTGTTAACTCTGTAAACTGTTAAAAGCATATGGACTATCGGACTAATAACATGAAACGACTCAAAAGGAAATTAATAAAACACACACACACACACACACACACGCACAATATGTCAGATCACCGAGTCATGCTTTTATTGAAGAGAAGAAAAGCATTCAAAAGTCATGTTAATTGGAGGCGGTATGCACATAAAACGTTCATACTGGGCATTTAATGAGAAATGTTGAAGGGTTTCATCCCTTCCTTGGATGGTAAATTAAGATGTGGGTGTCGTTTTCAGCCTCCATATGTGTGAGCAAGACAGAGCTGTCCAGCGCTGAAGGCACACCCGCGGCCAAAATGCAATTTCTAGGTACTGAGTATTACGGAGGAACTGGGGTGAAAACCCGGCCAGCAATGATTTTGTCACTATTACAATTTCCTGCGTTGACAGGCTTATCGTTTCAACGCGACAATGAACTCATTCGCATATAAAAAATGGCTCAGACTGGTAGGCTAATGAATGAACATGATAAGAGTGCTACAATTCAGATGCAGTGTTAGATGGATTCAGAAACTGAAATCAATGATCCCTTTTCCAGCAATGAAATTGTAGCTCGTTACATGATGAACTTATCCCTCATCGTCTGACAGTGATGACTGATGTTCCCCCATACGCCTCTCATATGAACGTCTCAAAGCCTGTACATCACATTCGCTGTTACCGGGGGAAAAGTAAAGGAGAAAACTCACCGAGGTACACTAATATGTGTTTTCTCAAACCGCTCAATTAGAGTTTACACGATTTGTGTTTTAATATACGGGAATAACATGGCGGCTAATTGCGATCGTGAGGTCAAACAGGGCATTGGCTCATAAAGCGAAAGCATTAAACATTAAAGGGTATTTTCTGGCAGTTTTAAGACTGAATGATTAAATATTTAGTAATTTTCCACACTGTTGCCAGATTTAAGCAAGATCTTATTCTACCAAACTGTGTGTTAGGATCATGTACTCGTTATTGGGTATTAAGGCCTAGACTGGTCACATATCACCATTCAGTTGTAGCCTATGAGTAAACGTTTTAAACAAAGAAGACTTTAAAGAAGACTTGTTTTTGTAGACAAAGCTGTTCCATAAAACTATATCTCTTCCCTTCCAAAAGACCAAAACTCAAAGATGAATTTAATCAGTCTCGTGTCAGGCTGTTGCTTTCAAGGGCAAATGTAAACACATTTGGAACTGCACACAGCTTTGTTGTCTTACACAATGATATGACAGAAACATCACATCCCATCAAGAGTCAAAGTGGAGTGCTGACTATCTCTTTCCGGTGATGAGATCTATTTGCATTCTCTATTTGCACCACCTCAGGATGGGAACATGGATACATTTGGATGTCTGTAAGTCATCGTGTATATACATAAAACACAGCAAAATGTATTCATGAACCATAACTAGGTTGGGATCTGTGGTAACAATACAGCTCTGTTACAACATGTTTTCCACCAGCTGCTCTGAGAATTTAGAGGATTTATAAAGATGGCATCTAATTAAATTTTCATGAAGACTTTGCTGAGGATATTCTCTGTTGTCAACTGTATTTGTAAAACCAGTTTCAGAGCAAACAAATGGGTCATGTTGGGCTTTTGTTTCCAACTTAAATAGCAGGAGCTGCCATTTATCTTTGAGCTCATGTCAACATGATGCAGGTTCACAAAAACTTTGATTAAAAACAGAAAAAGAAAAAAAAGAAAAAGAAACCATATCGGTTTTCATTACTCAGGACACACTGCTTATTATCATATTAGTGATAATACATTTTAGTGAGGCCAATAGGCTTTTTCGCACTGAAAGCTAGAAGTCGTAAGAGTTTCGCTTTCTCCCAGTTCCATATGCGTTTGCCCTCCACCCTGAGTTGCAATATTCATGCCTGTGGGCAGCCCCATGCTGGGATGAGAAAACCTGGACATGCTAATCTCCTTTAATGCGAAATATTCCAATTTATGAAACAATGGAAAGGAATTTCATCAAGGGTGCCTTTAAATGGAAAGGCTTTAATTAGATATCCTGACGAATGAAACTGCTTCAAGCTATACTGTTTTGTTAACATTATTTTCTTTTGAATCACCATTTTCAATTATTTCCCTCTTAATGAAGAATTAACAGTGGATTCGTGAACAATGTGGTATCGTTTTTTTTTTTTGTTTTTTTTTTACATCTCTTTCTGTTTCCACTGATGACTTCAAATATGAAATTGCATCTTTGCATGGATGAGTATTACATATCAAGCAACAACCGCCGTGGAGGGAATCTCTGAATGCAGAAGAATTCGATTTCAGTTGTAATTACAGAGAGGGAGCCAACAAGGACAACTCTCTCTAGGAGAAAACCAGCATAAAAAAAGAAAGTGAGTTATGTTGTCAGCCAAGGCAAGAGGCTGTTGGAAATTGTGAAGCACCTTCAGACGCAATTCAATCTACCCCTCTGTGAGCTAAGTCATGACATTCTGATAAAAAAAAAAAAAAGATTGAGTTAAATGAGAGATTTTCAGATGAAGACCTATGTCAAGCAGTTATAGCATTGTATTGGACATGCGGCCATTTAAAAACATGAGTCATGCATACTAAACTGATGTGATATCATTTAAGTGACATAACACGCTTATTAGTGGTGTGAGCACCTTCTCTAACGGCATTTTTACATATAGCCTTTGAAGGTATGATAAACATTATTTTTGTTGCAAATCAAAGACATGAGCTGTCATGCTTACGAATGAAACCTTAGCATGTCAGCTTTATTACACTATATTTTTTGTATTTAAAGAAAAAAAAAAAAAATATATATATATATATTTGTATCTCTTATGGTATTTCACACAAATGTAAATCAGACAAGAATCCATTTCTCTGTCAAGCTTGTTTGTCACATTCGTTATAATTCTAATTTTACAGACGCGAAAAGAAACATGTTGAACTGAGTCTGCTCACTGCAGCAGAAAGCAAAGATTGTCATGCCTATATATGTCAGTGTATATTTTACTAGATGAAAACAAGAGCACAGAATCAGACCGAAACAAACAACCTCCAATCCTGCCTACCATTCCACATCTACTGTTTAAGATCACAGTATCCTGATAAATAAGCCAGAGTTTTGTCTTTGAATCTAGCACCGCAATTAAATATTAATGTTTGCAGCAATTAATTGCTTACTTTCAGACCTAATTCATCTGTCGGAGAGCTTTGTTGTCAGAAATGCCTTTTTCCTGCTTTCTATTGTGAACTGAAAAAGGATAAATTAGAAATAAACTTCAATTATCAGTTTCGACTACACACAGTGTCTCTCAGCGGCAGCTGAAACCACACAAATGTGTCTCTCAGCGGCAGCTGAAACCACACAAATGACAGTCAGATGCTAGTAAGTGGATCCATGGTCTAAGATGCATCTACATCAAGTCTTGAGGGAATAATTAAGCATAGCTTATAACAAGAGTGGGACAGGAAACACCACACACACATAACAGCACCACACAACCATTTTAAACCCCTCCTTCCACATGTAAACATCCAGCTGCTGTAGCTACAGTTCTGCACATGACACACACAAACACACACACACACACACACACACACGTGTGTGTGTGTGTGTGTGTGTGTATAGATATAGATATAGATATACATATACATATACATATAGATTTGTATGTGTGTATCGGTGTGTGTGTGTATATATAGATATAGATATAGATGTAGATTTGAGTGTGTGTGTGGATATAGATATAGATATAGATATAGATATAGATATAGATATAGATTTGTGTGTGTGTATGGGTGTGTGTGAGTTTGTGTATAGATATAGATATAGATTTGAGTGTGTGTGTGTGCGTGTGTGCGTAAAAGGAGACAGAGAGTGCGTGAAGTCAGAGGTCATTGCCTGATATATGCTGAAGAAAAGTGTGGTACCAGGTGTGTGTGTGTGTGTGTATGTGTTTATTTGTGTGAGCTTGTCTTTGTGTGTGTGGAGCAGAGCTAGGAGACTGACCAGAGTGCTGAGTCAATGTGGCTGTGTTCATTAGCACCAGGTCAGTTTTCTTTACTTGACAACGCTGTTGGGAAACACAATGTGCTGATGTGCTGAGAGAGGAAGAAAAGGAC
Source organism: Chanos chanos (assembly GCF_902362185.1). Lineage (NCBI taxonomy): Eukaryota > Metazoa > Chordata > Actinopteri > Gonorynchiformes > Chanidae > Chanos > Chanos chanos. Next base: position 10,294,336 of record NC_044500.1, on the reverse strand, counting down.
TAATGCAGAGGCATGTGTGTTTGCCTGAGTGAGTGTGTGTGTGTGTGTGTGTGCGCGCGCATGTGTGCGTGTGTGTGTTTGCCAGAGCGTGAGTGTGTTTGCATGAGTGTGTGTGTATGTGTGTGTGAATGTGTGTGTGTGTGTTTGTTTGTTTGTTTGATAACGTTACTCATGTTACAACCGTCAGCAGTAGTAAGATTCTCACCTCGTTATGGAACTTGACTGTACAAAGTCATAATGGTTAATGGAAGTCTATATTTAATATTTAAAATGTCCTGACCATTTACTCACTTAAATGGTTAATGGACAAATCTGCTGATGGTTTGACCTACCGATCAGATGCTGCAAATGATGCTTAATGTGCAGATTGCGTATTGCATGCATGTTCATAGTAATATTTGAATAGAGAAACTTAATTCCCTGTAGACATGGTGTGTATAGAGTATTTTTTTTCTTCATTCAATTCTTCATCCATTGAATTACTGCCTCTCTCACATAATGATTAATATCTGAATCCATGCATGAGACATTCACATGGGGGAGACTTTTGGGGTGATTGGTTTTAATTATACACAAGTTAATTTGTTTTCACAAATGTATAATCAACATTTCCGTCATGTGCCTGTGACAATTTTAAGCAGAGCATTCAGCGCGGTAATAAGCTCTCAACCACATAGCATTATTATCTACAGCAAAATGTTTTAAGAGTTATAAATATATAACGGCTAATCTGTGAGCAGTCTGAGTTATTTATTTATGTTGTTCTTTTGTTTTTTTACCATACTCATAACTGCTGCTGTTTTGGGAGGCTGTGCTTTTACAGTGGGGAAAAAAGAACTCTAACTATAGAACCAAAATGACAATTTTACAGAGATCCAATTTCACAATTTAAATCTACTTTTAGACGCAGGTGTTGCAAAAACCTCACAGAATCTGGAGCTGCTCTCTCATTCTCAAGGGGAAGTTTTGACTTATGAATTTTTAATGGACATTTTTGGTCATCACAGTTACTTTTTGGATGGTTTCAAATTCATTTTTGAAGGAGTATTTCAACAGTTCCCATTTATTTATGAAGACGACATATCTGTAATCAAATCACTCAAGATTCTACCATCCATCACACTGTACCAAATGTAATTACAGATTTCTATTACAGGGAGTAAAGTCCTCAGATGAGGCATCTTTAAAGGACCTTTCTCAAATGGTCTCATTATAAACCCTTACCTGGGAACCTCTCGGTACATCTGGCAGTCTTCCGATTTCTTTTACGTAAAGCTGAGGTGATTGGCATGTAGGGGGAAAGATTTAAGAGATTATGGGCGATTGGGTATTCCAAATCAGGGGAGATGGGGGAATTTCTCAAAATATATATATATATCTTTTGAGTTAAAATATATACATATCTATATACTGTAAACATGAGATGATTGTACTACAGTTAACCGCTCAGAGCAAAGGAAAAATCGGTTTTCAGTCAAGGTGAAGCAGGACATGAAAATATGTTCCTATTGTGCATATAACAGGGTGTGTTTCCAATCACTTTGTTTGAACATTCATATACTTTCATATTCATATGTGATTAACGTATGGTCAGCTTATCATTTATCTCATGGCATCACAGCTTCACTCAACACATCATTCATCATCCTGTCTCATATTTGAAGACGACATTTGTGTAAGTGATTTGTACCAATGACATGGTAATTGATAACACTATATGCATGAACGGAGTATAATCAAATTGAATTGGATCTGGACCCTGTCCTATTGTACATGATTGACGCAGACATAATGTAATTGTAGACTGTATTACCTCAGGAGTCCAGAGAGCCTGTGACAGTAGTCTTCCGACCTCTAAGTCAGCTGCTCTCTGTATTGCGTAATGGCATCCCTGTCGTTGCGACCCCACTGCTCTGAGATCAGTATGGCAATACGCAGGTTTGAAGGTGTTAATCTGCCTAATGTATTTTGTGACTGCGGCATAAATCAAGGGCATTTGTGTGTCTCTGCAGGAAACGGGCCAGACACCTTAAAGCTGTAGCTCTGTTATTCAGGCAAACCTGAAGATGTACACATCTCTCTCTCTCTCTCTCTCTCTCTCTCTGTGTATGTGAGTGTGTGCATGCCCATGTGTGTAAGGCTGCTTCAGTGAATATAGCTTTTGAATTTTTTAGTTTGTGGTGTGCTAGCCTCTGTGCATTGTGTACATGTCTATGGGTTAGGTATGAGACTGTTTGTGCATTGGTATGCATGGTATGCATGTGAGAGACACATTGTCTAAGGTTGCTATTGCTGTCATTCAGATGAGTGTTCATCATTTTTCCCCATCAGGACAAAAATTTCCCCGATAAAGACAGTCTAAACAAGCTGGCATTTCAGTTACGATTTCATTTTTTTTAAATCAGTTTTGTTTTGTTCAGTGAAGTATAACCCATTTCCAGCATGGGAGCCTTAATGTGTCATACACCCGTTCTCATTCTTAGTACATAACAACCAATTAGACATTATGACTTCATAAACTAGTTTCCATCTGTCTTGTTCTCGTGAATCTAATTATGAAATGAAAGTTTCAGCCCGTTTTTAGCAGCTGTATAAATAAAACCCCCCTGCAAATGCATGATTGGACACACGAGATTTCTGTTAGTAGCAGTTTGATTTGCTCTTGATTTTTGCTTGATAATGAGAATATATTTTCGAGTCAGATTTCCACAGATTGTATCAAGCACAGATCTGAGGAATAAGAAAATTAATATCAGCATCATAAGATGGATTAATATCATATCTTGAACATTGGTTTGATGATCAAAATTAGCACATGAAAACAGAGTGTATAATACAGTATAATCTGCCTCAGGACACTGTGACACCATGTTGCTTCATCCCAACCCAAGGGTTTTTGAGGCGGAATATATTCTGAGATAGGACTTTTTAAGATCATAAACTGATGATAAACTGAAAAAAGAAAGCCCAGAGGCAGGTAAAAAAAAAAAAAAAAGAAAAGAAAGGTTTCATCCATATTTTTGAATAGACGCGTTAAACATCACCTGAATAGTTGCATAGACTTGCACCATTTGAACCAAGTCACCCACGGTAAATACGCCACGTGAGGCATCCTTTTAATAAAAGACAAAACATTGTGAAAAATCATATTGTGAGGTATACGTGTAAGCATGGAGCCGACCCCAGGGTTCGTGTTTGGGGTGTTTTGATTTGAGAGGAAGTGGTGTTTCTCGGAGAGGGAACAGGTGGCTCTCTCGACTTTTCATTTCTGGTCCCCTGCCTCTTCCTGAGCTGCTCCATTTGCCTTGTTTCCCTTTCAGTCTGATATTACATCTCGCAGCCCCCCCCCCTCCCCCCCGCCACGAAAACAACGCGAGCGCGATTGTATTAGGGCTGTGTATTGATGCTCACTGTTAGAGAGAAATTGGATTGGCCCAAAAACAGGATTAGATCAGAGGGCATGAGGGATCGAGATGGTCACAGTAATTTAGAATGAGGTGAAGAAGAGAAAAGCAAGAGAGAGCATATACTTTCTCTCTCTCCTTCTCTCTCTCTCTCTCTCTGTCTCTATCTCCCCCTCACCTTTTGTCTCTTAGATGAAAAAAAAATGCTGATATGGTGGGTCCTTTTTTTTTTCCAATGAGAAAAGTGTAACTCTGAAAAACTTGTGTCTGTGTTGAAGATCCTTGGCATACTCCATTACTGGAGTTCAACTAACTGGAAAGCTTACAGTGAATCTTGCTCTCAGAGTCCAAGGCAACGCGGAGAAAAGAAAAAGAAAAAGAAGAAAAAAAAAAAAAAACTACTGTCCAAGACCGTCTGGGAGAATACATTACATGTCTGACTTTGAGAGCGAGAAAGTACCGACTGCTGTATTTCATGATGAAATGTCTGCAAGACCAGGAGTGGGTAATGCTTTATTGTTTCAATCGTTTTCACATCTGTGGACACTATGAAAAAGAAAGACTCTTTTTTTTTAATATGCTATTTCAGCATATTCACCTTTTTTTTTTTTTTTTTAATTTATTTTGAACCAGAGCTCTATTTCTGTGAGTGCTTTCAAAACGTAGTCAATATGTATCTGGCAACGAATAGCATTTGTAGCTCTTGAAAGCAGCCACAGACAAGAGACTCATCCAAGCTGATACAGCACTGATTCCCCTCTCAGCACATAGGACAGAGCAAAAAAAAAAAAAATTAGCTTACACAGACATGCTGAGAATGTTTATGCTCTTTCCTTATCCATATGACTTTGACATTTTCACACTGCATGTTTTAGCGTTTCAGCAATAAAACCATAAGCGGGGGGGGGGGGGGGGGGGGGGGGCGACACTTAATGGTCTTTTACGAGAATCATGAGAAAAATGATCATTTGCACCCAATATATGCCACGTTTCTATCAGCGCACAATTAATTTATTTTATTATAAAAAAAAAAAAAAAAGCGCAGGTGTTCTGAAATCGACAGTTCACAGCCGAAAGACTGTTTTTATAGAAATCACAGGATGTTAGACTGCAGTTAAAGCTGCCGCATAGTGTATGTTCACGAAGCTTAACTTAAAGAACACGAGGTCCATGACATGAAAGCTCATTACGTGAATACAGCAATCTGTACAATCCGACGACGTGAATAAACAATGCAAATGAATGTAGAGTCGAGAAATGAAATCGAATCATGAATATCAGCAACTAAACATACGAAATTTGTTTATGATTGTTTGAACAGAATACGTTGTCGGGGCCAGAAACCGGCCACTCAGAATCGGGGAGTTACTTTGTCTGCCGATTTTTTGTAATGGCTCATCTTTACTCTGTCTATCTCTCTCCTATGCTGCTTGGCTCATGGAACCTGCACCCGTGGGAAAGACATGGCTAACGTGGAGGGGGGTGGGGGTGGGGGGGGTTCTGATTTGCTTCCATGGCTCAGCGTGGGTGTTTAATGATGTCAGCCAGGCTACAGCTGTTGGGAGCACTGGGAATGCCACAGCTGGGCCATTAGCAGAGACATGAGGGTTTTGCTAATGGTGGATAGACAATGACTGACACTAAAGATCCTGGCCTGACCTGATCTAGGGCTACACATTTCAGCTGTGTCATCTGCAGCACCCAAATGGTTTGCTTTTCTGGGTTTTTTTTTTCATGCAACACATCCAATTATCACAAACTCTGGTCCAGATTGTAAAAATGAAATGAAAAGAGAAACACACACACACACACACATACACACACATATATATATTTATATATATATATATACACAAACACACACACACAGACACACACACGCACACACAGATATATATACACACACACATACAGACAGTTAAGAGATTGGGAAAGATAGTTTAATGCTTATCTGCATAATGTGCATCTGTCCCCCAGTCAGTTTCTTAGCTCAGTGTGTCATAATAAAACCCAAATCAACAGATGGGGCTGCATTTTGCTACATTCCCAAACACAGTCTGACCGCTCCTGATCACAATCAATATTTCATCATGGTATTCACTAATGCATTCAGCACTGGCATTCTGCAAGGAGAATATGTAGAGGGAGATGTTCCAACAAGTGATGCCTTTGTCAGTAAAAAGTGAGGAGGGACCAGCATGCTTAATGAAGAAGAGTTTTGTGTGGACAGGACATAGAGAGACATTCTAGGGTGGCATACACAAACCATACTGCAATCCACACACACACACACACACACACACGCAAGCACGCACACACACACACACACACACACACACACACACACACACACAGAGGCACTGTACTTAATAACTGAAAGGTTTCTGCCTCTTTGAACACCCACAATATGCAAAATGTCTTTAAAATGTATTCAGAGTATTTTAATGAAAAAAGACATTTCATAGAATGATAATTATAAAAGCCTCTTTTCTAACACTTTAATACTAATTTGAAACTTTATTGCGAAGCAGCTAAGAATAATGAAAAAAAAAAAATCTACAAATAAATAATAAAATAATAGTAATAATCTACAGGGAACTGACTTCTTGAAAAGAAAAAAAAAAAAAAAACTACCAACGTTTTTAAGAGTCACTTTGAACTGACAAACCGAACGTGTCTGTAAAGATGATGTGACCTTCAGGATGAGGTGGATTTCCACACTAGTTAAAGCGCTATATTATAGCGTCCGTCCTGGCTTTATCAGCAGCTCTCATGCAGAGCAGGGGTCTGTTGACTCTGAGGGCACTTTGGACATTAGTTTGAGAGACACTTGAATGGCGATAGAGTAATTGAACAGTATCGGGTAATCAAATGACATTGCTCAACACAAGAGACCCTCTCTGGGGAGTCACTCCTCAGCATGGCAGAACTCCCCCCCCCCCCTCCCTTTTCTCCTCATGTGTTGTTCACTCCTCACATGGATCTGCACTAAGGAGGAGGCACAAAATAACCACAGGAGGCAAATAGAGCTTTGCAATTGCCAATCCATAAGGAAGAGACTAATTTTTCTCATCAGTGGGCCTGAAAAAAAACAAAACAAACTGATGACATCAATAATTTACTCTGAAAACAATTGCAATTTATTAATTTCGTTTTTTTGATTTCTTATCCCCCAAAAGCTATTAGACAGGTTTTTTTTTTTATTTCTAATCCATTTTACGCCATAATACATAGCCATTTTTTTGCCTTTGTTCCATTTCCAAAATGATTATTCCACAATTTTATGCTGCTATTGTTCGAGCAGGTACAACACAAGATACTGGCAAATACTGACGACAGTGAAAAGGTTTTAAGGCCAGTAAAGGTTTCTGCGGAGACTGAAACACAAACAAATAAAAAGTCCCCCGTGCATTTCAAATGGAAAATGAGAGCAGGGGACTACATGTTTCTCCAGATGTGATGTAAATGAACATTCCTCTGTAGTCCTCTTTAGACAACTGTTGAGGTGGAACTAACTGGAAGGCTTTTATCCTGTAATATTTGATAGCTAGAGTATGAATTAAACATAACTACTATCTCACTATTCATTATTAATTGTGCCTTGTTAATCTGGTTAAATACAAGCAAAGTGCAGAGGGGGGACCAGGCAGAGGACGGGTAAGAGGTAGAGAATTGACTGTACTGAGGGAACATGGATGGACAGGCAAGAAAGAGAAAACAGAGAGAGAGAGAGAGAGAGAGAGAGAGAGAGAGAGAGAGAGGGAGGGATGAAAAGATTACATTGTGCTGTAGAGTGCGGGGACGGGATAAAAGGATGAAGGAAAGCAAGATGACAGTGAGTATTAGCATGGCAAAGGAGCTACCAAAAAAAAAAAGAGGACAGAATAGACCCAAAACAGAAAGATGGTTGAGAATTCCCATTGTTTCCTTCTCCTGCTGTCTCTTACCATCTCCATTTCTTTCTCTCCCTCTTCTCTCTGACTTTTTCTCTTGTGCATGCACACACACCTGCACACACACACACACACACACATGCACATGCACACACATGCACACGCACACACATACACACGCACATGCACACACGCACACACACACACACATACACACACGCACACACACACACACACACACACACACACACACACACACACACACACATGCATGCACACATGCATGGACACACACACATGCACGTGCGCGTGTGCACATGCACATGCGCGTGTGCACATGCACGTGCATGCGTGCACACACACACATACACGCACACACACACACACACACAGTTCATCAGGTGAGGGATATGCCTGCAGTGCTGAGGGAGATAATGAGGAAAGCAAAAGGCAAGTATTTGACCATATCGACTTCACTGTGGGGTCAGCTTGCTTGACCACCGGCTGTCCCCAGGATACGAGCGCCAAGTTCAACCAGGCTCATTAAAACCAAATCAAACCCCCTTGACTGTAGACACCTCACACAGCCTTTGTCAAATTATGAAGAATACGTTGCATTTACATACTACTGAAAAAAAAAAAAGAAAGGTTTTATAAACTGAGCATCCAGCCGCAGATGCGCCTCAGTTAAAAGTAAACTTGCGCTGAAGGGATTAGCTATGGCGGCACTGCGTTACTCCGCTGCTTTTGGCGACGTTCATTATTTCCATTTATGATAATAATGCAAGAACAGTGGGATTTGAATTCAAATAATGGATCAGTTTGACACACCGAGATAATGATTTCTCTCCCTTTTTTTTTCGTCTCTGCCCCAAAAATTGTTAACTGGGCTCAAATTCTTTTTTTTCAGCCCTATTTGTCATTGGTGCTTTGGTGTCTTTATGTGTGTATGCCTCGCCACAGTTAATTAGCCACCTTATTATCTCACGGGAGAAGCTTCCAAGTATTAACGCGACGGGCCCATCTTTCGCAAACTCCTCTCCAGTCAATTACCAAACGAGCGAAAGAAAACCGCAGAAAAGATGGGAGGGTTGAAAAAAAACCCAGAGATGAACGGAGAACTTTTTTTTTGAGAGTTTCATGGAACAAGAGCATGAGAATGAAGAGCAAGGTGACCCCTCTTCTACCCTCGTCATCAACGGGAGACTGCTGAGAGAACCATTTCCACATAACGAGACGCTGACTATAAAGCATATTAACCAGGAGAACAGAAGACCAGTCTCAATAAGCAGTTGGGTCTGTGTGAGAGAAAGAGAGAGAGAGAGAAAAAAATTGTTTCTGTGAAAAAATAAAAGAGACCCGGGGAGCACTTTGGGAAAAAAAAAAAAATCAGACTTTTTTTTCTATTTTAATGAAGGTTGGCTAACATAAAACATCACATGTAGGTCTCAGCTGGGTTGTAAAATTGAAATGTTTGGAGGTGATGTATGATCATTTTCGTGACTCAGCAGACACCATCAGAACTTGACCGCCGGACGGTTCTGTGAAACCCTGGGTCTAATGCTCGGCGCTGAGAATACGCCCGTCTTCCTCTGTCAGCTTTCACTTTTCACCCTATTTCTGCCACCCTCTGCGTCTGACACTAGGACTATTGGCTACATTTCATTCACGCGTCGTGCGGTGTGCGGCTGAAGTCAGCGTTTGGGGGGTCGTGGAAAGACGGCTCTCATTCCTCACTTCATAACCTTTGTCAGCTGGTATGCAGCAGTACCTATCAAACATGGCAATGAGATGAAAAAACAGAATTGTTTCCCCCACAGTCAACGCAGTTCATTACGGCTGAGTATGAATATTACAGTTACAATGACCTTGTACTTTACAATGAGGTATCTATCAGTCTCAACATGAGAAAACAGTAAAATATGATTAATTTGATTATTTTTTTGGTGACGGAATCATGTTAGAACATTTGAGTTTCGTATGCGTAACAAAACGCACATCCTGGAAGATATGTTTTTATGTGCAAAACCTTCTACTTGCAGTTCAGCTATGTCCAAATGATGCATAGACAGTCCTTATAGAAATGGGATAGGAAAAGAAAAAGATATCATATCTAATCATGGCCAGTGTCACAACCAGTGTCAGTAATGGTTCATACTCCAAGCTCCTACTTACAAATCGGCACTTTAATTTTTCCTTCATTATTGGCGGCATCTGGATTGATGTTAGCATCTACAATAGCGACCTTGAGGACAACGAGCAGTCAGATCCTCGTTGTGTTCTGTCAAGCTTTCTGACAAAGGAATGTGGCACAGACTCCATGTTCACTGACGAGCAAATTCCATTCATTAGGGCTGAATGTGATTCCCGGTCCTGATATTTACCCCGCGCCTTAAATGTCAGCCGCTGAATTACCGATCCTGGGCGGAATGCCGTCCCTCGGGAGGAAGCGCGTGGGCGAAGCGTGTCGCTCCGCGACCTTTCACGACGGGGGTCACACTCGAAGGCGGATCTGCTTGATATGAAGATCACAGCGATCTGAAGTTGCTTGTTAAGCCTTAAGGGGTTAAGACGCTCAGTCACCTGATGGTCAATTTGATGGCCTCGCTGTGGTTGTGGATGTTTGGGACCATAATGAATGGTCCGCCTTGTTGCTACTTATTCAAACCACTCCTCTTAAACCTCCCTTCAGTTAAAAAAAAAGAAGGAAAAAAAAAATCCAACAGAAAAAGGAGAGAGACAGGGGGTGTTCTGAATGTTACACAGCATTTTTTTTTGAGAAGTACATTTGGGAGGAAGCTGTCATGAAGAATTACTAAAGATAAAAAAAAACAAAAAAAAAACACTTCCTCTCCAATGACTGTGTCTCCTCTGCTAAGGCAGTGACACACAACGACACAGAGCTAAATCTCCTTGGCTGAAACTTGTCAAAAGAGAGATGTTCTAGAGCGTTCCGCAGGGACTTTTGGGTTGGTGCTTGGATGGATTTTGGGGGGGGGGGGGGGCAGGGGGTGGAGGGTGGAGGGGGGGGGGGGCAGGGTTTCGGCAGATTAAGCGTTTCGTTATCCGGGCCTCTCCGGATTTTTTTTTTAAGCGTGTCGGCCACTAATTTCCACCTCCCGGCTTTTCATGTGATTTACGAGACGGATAGGAGACGCGGCATACATGACTAGCTCTGTATTTATGCAATTCTCCCTGCGTTGTCCCGTTAAATCATGTCAAAACCCAGAGGCTGCTGAATGATTTAGGCAATCCTTCTCCTCATCCACTCGAATGGTCTTGGTGCATGTGGGAAAGGATGTGCACAGCGAAATAAATAAATAAATAAATACATAAATAAACGTGTAACATCTCATCCATGACCCTGGCTCTTAAGAAGTACAAAATAGGAAATGCTTATTTTGGGAGATCGGCTCAGATGAAAACTAAGCATGTGGAAGTAATACGCAGTAACGTGTGTTCAACATGACGTATTCAGTTGGACGACTGTTGGGTAATGTCTGCGCAATGTATCTGCTGTGATATCACTGATATGATGCTGAAAATGCTAATAAAGGAAACAGATACTGAAGCTATACACACATTCATCAAAAAAGGATTGGGTTTTTTTTTTTTTGTTTCTATGAATAGCCATTAGTTAAACCTTTCTCAGTGCACTGATGTAACACAGTTAAACTGGGAAAAAAAGTTGTTGTTTTTTTTCCAGGCGGGGATACACTTGTCTGCTGGGTTTTAGTATTTAGAGATTAAAAATGTTATCATTGCTATCAGTCTCCAAATCGCAAACGAATTCAATCTCTCAGCAACGGGCTAGAACCAAGCTGAGTCGTACCGATCACAACTAGACATGACTCCGAGTATCCAAGATTGTTAACCCAGGTTTTCGCCTCTAAAGAAGGTTAAGGCAAACACTCACAACAGATCTTTACCCTGTTTCTCCTCCCCAGTCAAGGAGTGCTGGAGAGAACCCCTTCACCTCAAACAGTGGCAGGGGGTAATCAAGAGACCCAGCTTTATATAGCAAACAGACCTAGTCAAGAACCCGGAGCCTTAGGGTCAAGTGTATCACCAGAGAGTCGTTGCCAGGAGAAAGAAATAAACACATTCATGTCTAAGGATATTGAGAATACCAGAGGAAGTAACAGAAACCACAGAAGCACTGTCTAGTTCACGTCTAGAATCAAAGTCTAAGTTGTCTATCAGCTAAGGGCGGAATTTTCAAAAACGAAGAGCATTCTTAGAATGTCAGTGGAAAATCAGACATTCTAAAGTTGTGTCACTTCCTCTGCGAGATCCCAGTGCCGTCCTGTATCTTAATCTCCCCTGCAGTCAAATTTAAAATTGTTTTAAATTTCCATTCCACTTCCAACTGCTCTTATCACAGCAGCTCCTTCAAGGAGAAGTGTCGACTGTCTTCCTCTCCGCCTATCGCCGTCAAGAACCCCCCCCCCCCCCCCCCCCCCCCCCAATGGAGGAAGTCCAAGAGCAACAAGGAGAGGACGGGAGGGTCATTAAATGGCACTGGGGTAAATGAGAGACACAGAGAAAGAGGGAAACGTGAATAAATTATCGGTGGAGGAGTGACGTGTCAGCGGCGCATGGCCGGTGATAAAGCAAGAGACGGGGGGGGGGGGGGGGGACAGAGAGAAAGAGAGAGAGAGAGAGAGAGAGGAACAGCCATAGATCTGTGCTGTAAGTGGATGCGTTGCAGATTTACGGTGCTCAGGTTCATCGCGCATGCAGCGTGTGTAGTGTTGCAGAGTGCTGGGGGAGGAGGGGGGGGGGCGCGAGGGGTGGGGGGGGGGGTGGAGAGGGGAGGGGGCAATGATAAATCAGCAGGATTGCTCAGTGAGCGAGGACAGGGAAGAACACAGTCACCCAGTCACTGAATCTCGTTTCCCTCTCAGTTCAGGATCCACACGCTGCTACCCAGGCTTGAATACAGACACCGTGGGGCCCACGGAGAAAAATCATATTTTTACCCACCCTTATCCTCTGCACTTAACATTTACGTAGCAGGCAAATCGAAACAAATGTCATTTGGCAACAGACCAGCAGTCACCCGTTTTCATTAAGCCACATATGGATGCACGTAAGCACGTACGAATACATGTATCACTTTGTGCAGGCTTGCTTTGCTGTTGTCATCTGCACAACATTTGCCAACTCAAAACCAGTTTGTATTCAAGATGCACCCATAAAGCATTGCCCGCTGTCTGCTTTATAAACCAGGCTCGCAATCACAAACATGCACGGATTTGCATATCCACATCGCAGACTCCACTGTGCACTACCTCTTGAGGCTACCTACAAAAGGTCGAGAGGTCAGAACAACATTCTCTTTATGACTATGTATCCTCCCCGCTGTGTTTTTGCCTTATATGGATTCGTGGCTTATCAAAAGAATGATTCACAAGCTTGTGCATTTGCAAAGGCTTATATCAGGTCCTACTCTTTGGCGAGACAGTAATTCCCCTAAGCAGATAATGGGATTTCTCACAGTCTGATTGGCAGAGATTTGATGAGGACAGCAGAATGATACACTTCAGTGCAGCATAACTGATCAAATCAAACAGGCACAGAAAGTTGGAAAGGTCTTTTAAAAACATACACCCACATCTATCAGAAACAAAATATAAACTACCACTGAGGCATTTCTGCCTGAGCGAGACAGAGAGAGAGAGAGACAGACAGATAGACAGAAATGGAGAGAGAGGCAGAGAGAGAAAGAGAAAAAGAAAGAGAACATAAAGACATCATCTTCTCATAGTTTCCTTGATTGCACATTTAAGGTTTCATATAATCATGCCAAAGGACACTTACCATCACCACACTGATTTAAAGATACAGAGTGCAGTCTTTCAAGAAGGGATATTATTGTCATAGAGATTAATGAAACCTCAGTGAATGTTGCCACTTACCAAATCTCTCCACGCCACTGTACCCAGCACTCCACAACTGCATTAATCTTCACGCTGTCTCATAACGACTTTGTTTTGCTGGAAGGTCAAAGGCTAATGCAGACAGGCCTGTCCAAAAAGTTTTCCTTTGGATAATTTACACGCAGTCTGTGGAGAGGCAGCCACGACAAGAACAACAAGAACAACAACAAAAAAAGGGTAAACCAAAAAAGTCGATAATAGAAAAACGCAGTTATTTTTTTTTCTCCCTGAATAGTTTTGAAAAGTCCATTATGATGAATAGCGCTGTGATTTGACATCAAGATGGGACATGTTTCCTGTCTCTGGTGCCTTTTTTTTGTTTGTTTGTTTTGTCCTCAACAGAATGACTGTAAATTTGCTCAGATAACAGAGTAATAAAGAGGGACTCTGATAAATGGGAGAGCGGGTCCGACAGAGAGAGGCCCTCATCCCTAACCAGATGCTATCAGCTCCTCAGGATACAGCTGATTTAAAGTAGACCCCAGCGTTTCCCCCACAAGGTCAAAACGAATGGGGTTTTACCAAGACTTCAGTTACCACTCATGGGGGAACACGCCCTGCAGCTTACAACACAACAGAATAAGGTCTAGAAATGCTGCCCTGAGACTAACAGACTTTATGTTTTCGCACAGTGATGTACTGTGGGTGGATATCACTTCTGAATCTGTTAGGGAGTTGGCAATATTGCTGGCTGACAACTGTAAGAAGAAAACATGACAGAAGCTCGTAGTTAAATCGTATCACAGTTGAGGCTGGTTTTAAAGAAAGAAAAGTGTCGGTTTAGGAGTTAACGCCTATGCTTCGCAGTGCTAATAAAAATTCATGTATTTAAGGTAATGATTTCTAATGAATATCACCACATAATGAGTTATTTACAGAATTTCACAAAAGTGCCGTCTTGTTTAACCAACACCAACTGCTAATGTGTGTAAAGCTGATTACCAAAACATTTTATAAGTCAAGTGACTCAACAATCCACTGTCACTGTCAACAGCTTCTGTCCTACACACACACACACACACACAAAGATAATCCAAGGACTGATTTCTCTGACAAAGGCTGAGACTAAAAACCACATTTTGAATGAAAATTTAATATGCATGACATATTTTAGGCCAGGATTAGGTCTAATTCTCGTCTTGGAAACCAACCTAGAGCGAAAATGCTCAACAATCTAAACGATTCGGTACCAGACATCCTCTCCTCACCGTTGAGTTCGCAATTTATCTATTTCTTTTTTCAATTTTAGTTTTTAAAACTCTTTGACTGGAGTGTGTTGCTAAGTGTGTTTAGGCTTATTGTCTTTTTACTGCCCTCTAGACCCATAGGAACTGAAACACGCCACACGCAAAACTGCCCCAACCAATAACCAAGCTAATATAGTGGAGCTTCATCCTGCCAGTGTGTACAGTATTAGAATGTAGCCTTACAACAAGATCGGCTGAAGCCAAGCCAGCAAAGAACTCACCATCAGCACTGAGGAAGCCCGTAGGTTCTCTCACAAACACACACGCACATGCACACACACACACACACACACACACACTCACACACTCACACACACACACACACACACACACACAAAGATAATCTAAGGACTGGTTTCTCTGACAAACGGTGAGACTAAAAACCACATTTTCAATGAAAATCTAATATGCATGACATATTTTAGGCCAGGATTAGGTCTAATTCTTGTCTCGGAAACCAACCTTGAGCGAAGATGCTCAGCAATCTAAACGATTCGGTGCCAGACATCCTCTCCTCACCGTTGAGCTCGCAATTTATGATGCAAGGCCAATGTAACTAGCATTCAGAATTCAGAAAATTACCGATGCTATTTCCAACCCAGAATGGCATGTCTCTTAAGAAGTGACACCAAAAAAGAAAAAAAAAAAACAGCCATAAAATCAAGGTTGGGATATTTGAGCTCTGAGACTTTCCGCCTTAACATCGTCTACCTGCCTTCTGTGTGGTTGGATGATGGCCAAGTTAATATTCTAAGCTAGCAGGCACAGGCTGTGCTACAAATCTCCTCCTTGCAGTCTGACTGCATTTCAATCCTCCTTTAAGTAGGCTACAGCCTGAACAAAAGAACTCAAACTTAACTCCAAACTACAGGAACAGATTTGCTCTTAAAAGGACGACATGCTTCACTCCACGCCCGTTAACCATATGCAGACGGGTCCTTTGAAAATAGATTGTGCACTGTTTACAACTAAAAAAAAAAAAAAAGAAAGAAAAAAATCACTTTAAATTCAACTTATTCATACCCCATGGAATTCCGGAGACACTTCACAAGGACGAATTCTGTTTTTCTTTTCTGAATGAACAGAACAGAATGCAGAAAATAGAATCTTTCGTTGTCTTTCATTGTTAGCCCAACAAGGTGGACCGAGAGATACAGGCAGTGGCTTTGTAAGGTTGCGCTATAACAGGTGCTCTGTTATCAACAATGACACATTTTGGGTCTGTTCCTGTCCAGTTCATGTTGCTTGGAATAGCTCAGTATTTCACACACATGCACTGTAAATGCACACATAATACACACACACACACACACACACACACACACACACACAGAGTTGCTTTTTTTTTTTTTTTTTCCATCGACTCGATGCATAATTAGATACACTGAGAATGACAAAGACTCCAAAGACAAATCACAGGAGACTACGCGCTGTGTGCTAAAGCGAGATGGTGCAATTATATTCTTTAACTGGGTGACCCCTGTCAGAGAGTGGGCACAGCAAAACACTGGTCCCGTTTACTCCTTC
This sequence comes from Chanos chanos, assembly GCF_902362185.1. Taxonomy (NCBI): domain Eukaryota; kingdom Metazoa; phylum Chordata; class Actinopteri; order Gonorynchiformes; family Chanidae; genus Chanos; species Chanos chanos. The sequence goes on along the minus strand of NC_044500.1, from coordinate 10,278,323 downwards.
GCTTTCAGCACTGGCATTTGCCTGTAATTACAGCCCAGCTACACCATCAGGTCTTTCATTCCAAATGTCACTGAATGGGGAGGTGTAGAATTTTCGTAGGCTGTGTTTATATTTCGTAATCTTACAGAGCGTGTTAATCTTTTACAAAGACAAATGGCTTCCTTCTGCCATCTCCTCGTCTCTCTCTCTCTCTCTCTCTCTCTCTCTCTCGCATCTAGAGCCGAGCGGCTGACATAATTTAGGCGTCGCTTTCTGCCTCGTTCTCCCTTTGGGCTCATATACGATGACTAGCTAGTCAGCAAATTCAAAACCAATCTGTTTTGTTTTGTGTTGAGGGGTTGGCTGCAACCGGGGGCTGGAAACGGTTGATGTGTAGTGCCACAGCCACAGAGACATTTAACTGGGATGGAAACATCTTAGACAGGAGGCAGAGGAGGATTCTCTCTCTCTCTCTCTTTCTCTCTCTCTCTCCCCCTCACTTCCTCTCTCTCTCTATCTCTAACACACACACACACACACACACACACAGTTTCTCTCATTCTACACCAACTCCTAAAACATTTCATACAGACTGCGAGTCCAAAGGCCAAATCAAGTCTATTCAACTGTCAGTCATCCGTTCAAAGTATACATTCCTTTTGGAGAGCGAATGAGTCCATTGTACTGCGAGATATCGTGCCATATTGAAACGGCTATTTTTACACAAAGAGACAGTGAGAGGCTGACTGCCAAGACCCATCCAACTGTTCTCTCTGCACTTCAGAGGCTTGAGACAGTGGTGGTTCTTCAGCAGTGAGATCCAGAGAGCTTCCTCCGAGGTACATCTGAGCTACTGCGCAAGAGAGCAGCTCTGCTGGAGCCTGGAGTCTGAAAAAAAAATATAAATAAATAAATAAATAAAAAGGCTTTAACAGTGATACTCCATAGGTGTGTGGAGAACAAGGATGGAGAAAATGGATGGAGAAAAAACGACTCAACATTTATATCTTGCAGTGCCCAACAACAAAGAAAATGAATGCGTAAAAGAAAAGGAAACACATGCACAAACTACCAAAGAGTCATTTTATGATCCGTTTAGAAGCGCTTAGAGAACAATTCAATCAACGGAATGCTTTAATAATGAGATTAAGAAAGTTTGCTTTGGCGATGGAATCAGTTAAAGAAACATCCCTGCTTGCCAAGAGCATTCTAGACATCAACACTTCTGAGGCAACACTTTACAAGATAAGAGACCATGTAGATTTCTGTTCCAAAGTTTATTTTAAGTCCATGCTTGGCACCTTATGTGAAACTTTGGCAGTATCCTACGCAAGAGGTGAATGTGATTAAAAAGGGTATTGATCTACACTATTTTTCACAGGGATTAAATTGAGATGCCAAGCTAAACGGGAATAATATATTGGTATTTGGCTTGGATTCTCCCAACTGATTAATTTAAACAATAAATCCATCCATCCAACCATCTCTCTGTTTGCCTGGAATATTATTATTATTAGTAGTAGTAGTAGTAGTAATAGTAGTAGTGATAGATGTAGTAATAGAAGTAGTATTTTTCGCTAACGTTGTTGCTGTGCATTCTATGTTTGACCTAAACTTCATAATTACCAAGCCATTAGGAAACAGCAAAAACCATTTCTGTCAAACCTGTGGTACAATACTGTGGCTGTGAGAAAGAACACGAGCTGTCAGTCTACTTAGGCTGAGGCCTCAGGGACCCAGGGTGAACTGGGCGGTGAGTCCACCCAGAGCTCTGGAACATTCCGTGAGAGATCAGAGTGCCTGCTGCATTACTCATTGGCTGAGCGAGAAACTCACTCCCCACAGTCCTCGGGGAAACTTCCCCTCTTGGCTGGCTGTAAATAGGATGAGGGGGAACTTCATTAGGATGTCATTAAGGACGCCCGGCTGAAACGCAGAAACAACCGCGGGGGGTTTCTCTCACAACCTGCAGCTGTCCCGTGCCATCAGCAAACAAATAAATAACGACAAGGAAAACTCCCCCTAAAAAAAACAAAACAAAAAAAAAAAAAACGAAGCAAAACAGATTTTTCCATTATAAAGTTTCGCGTGTGGCTAATGTCTTTTTCATTTTTCTCATTTAATAAAGGCGGCAACCGCTGACACGCTGATTAGTAGCTTACAGAGATATTACAAAAATTCTATTACGGATACTTAATGCCCCCACCCCCGCTAAGTTCACTGGAAGGTTTCAAATCTGTCTCTAAATCTGTTACCAACTTTCTCGCAAAGTTGTCAGAGCTATAAGTACAGAGTCAGCTACACATAATACCAACCATTAGGAATCAAGCAGGCCTGCAGAGTTATGCATGGCCTGGCACATTGCTGGGTGGCTGCAGTGGTCTTATCTTATAAGCCAAACCCTGACAATGCCAGTGCAGCAAAAGTTCATCCTTTTGCCCGCCTGACATTTAATCTCTGCCCAGTCTAAGAAGAAGAAGCCCAGAGGACTAGACTGGCTTTTAAAATCTACATTGGGGGTAAATCCCAAACTTATTACAAAGTCAACACTTCTGAAGTTGCGTTAGCATGTATCACTCAGTTCTCTTCTTCTTCTTCTTCTTATCTTCTTCTTCTTCTTCTTCTTCTTATCTTTTTAAACTGTTTGTGTATGTGTTTAACACCAATCTCATTCTGTGTGAGCTCACACTTTTTGTCCTGTCCTAAAATTATGATACAAGGAACAACACTAAAGAACATTCAAAATTGAGCAGAATAATTCAAACGAGTGATAAAATATTGCTGTGGACAGGGAGGGCTGAAAATTACTCAGCACTCATCCAAGCTATGCTTAAAATAATTATGAATACACGCTCTTGCGATAAGGTTTGCACAAACATTTTGCAAACTTTTCAGATTTTTTTTTACGTGTGTTTTGTACTGGTAAAAAGCAACGAGAATCCAAGGCTGACATATGATTTATGATTTACGCTTTTTTTTTTTTTTTTCCAAACTGCAGCCATTAAATGTGATTACACTTCATTCTAAATCTTGAACATAAAGCATCCAAAAGTAATTTCACATTTAAATGTAAGCTGTCAACGAGTCATATAAACCTTACACCTTTAGAGGCAAATATTTTGTTTTGTATTATGAAAGTAATAACCGTATCTTTTTATTATTTAGCAACTTAGTGATTGTCTCTGATGCTTCCAAAGCAATCTACAACAAATCTCATTCAGAACAACCGTGACTGGTTCAGTCCCGAACATCTTTTTGAAGCAATAATGGAGAAATAGGGCAGTGAGAGGATTTTAAACTCACTTACTCAAGATAACCCAATTACGTGTTCCACGGGACAGAGAGTGCCACAGAGGGGATGTGGGACACTGCATTGCCTGCAGCGCAGGATTTTAGAGTCTGGCCTTCAGTTTATTTGTTCTGTATAGAATGTTCTAGACCTATGCCATTGAATGTCCTTGATGGAATACATTTGCTTGCCTTAAATTTCTTCTTATGCATTTTTATTTTCCCAAGTCGCACACGAGCGCTAGTGAGGGCACGTGGATACATGACCGGGCAACCCTCATACGTGTGTGGTCAGGAATCCACACGCATACGCACACGCACATGCACATGCACATGTACACGCGCATGCACATGTACACATGTACGTACACACACACACACACACACACACACACACACACACACACACAGAGAGAGCAAACTCATTTAGTTGCTGCAGTATCAATCACAAAGAAAATAAGAGCTTCTAAGTAATCGTCTGAGTCTGTTCTGTAATTATATAAGGTCAACAGAAACCACAAACACTTTGGGTAGCTTCAGCAAAAAGTTAATTGGCAAAGATCTAAAAGTCTCACACAAGCTTTAGATTAAATTGGTTCTCCTCTATGAATTTTTATGTTGTCTGCAGTCAGTTTGGGCATTCATTTCATGCCTTATACCTCTTATGTACCTGCTCGCTGTAATTTGAGCTGCATGTCCTTTCAAAAACATACAAAAAAAGGAAAAAAAAAGCCCCAAAAAGATCATAGTGTAAAAGCAAAGTATTTTTTTGAAGGTAATGATCCTGATAATACAGTAAGTGGTCTGAAGACACATGCCTCTAGATACAATTAGATAATGGCCTTTGATGTTTGTGTGTTACTTAAACATGGTTTAATGCAGTGCAGGTGCTGGACTCTACTGGGCTTGAGGCTGAGACTTAAAGAACCAGGTTGGCATGATAAAACCTGGATCAATATTCTGTGTAACAGACTGTGCGAGGTTAATCTGGGGACCTGATACTTTGCTCAAATAGTAGCTAATCCCTCAGCTATCAAAAAAGACAGCAAATACCTACACAGTTAGTGGACACTCTGAGACCGAGGAAAATATGTAGTAATGAAATACGATCGAACTTGTTGAACAAATCTGAGGCATATTAAACACTCATCAGATGAATCACATGGGGCTGTATGAGTTACTCTGGTGAATGGAAATGAGATGGTAACCAGTATGTGGTACTCCTGAAAAATACAATATTAGCCTTTATGAAGGCTGTTATAATTCTCATATGTTATCACCTGGTAGTATATATTTTAAAACATTAAATATACATTAAAACACATTAAAAATAATTGTATCTGATGCCAAATGGATTTTTTCCCCCTCTTTTTTGGTGAAGTTTTGTGAAAAAAAAAACCCTGAAGTTTTTGGTTCGATTAAGTCTGGAAGGGTGTGTTAGTCAGCCTGGCAAGATTGAGACTGTTAGATGATGATGGCGGTGGTGGGGAGGGAATTGTTTGCTGTGCAGGGCGCTATGGTTTCTCCACAGACAATGGGTCTGGGAGCATTGCTTGACAGAGAGGAAATAGCTTTTTGATGTAATGCCACCGGTGATGCCAACGGTCATCGATCAATATCAAACTAGCCCCCTGACCTTCTCCAGAGACCACTTAACAGATAGGGTGCTGGCCCTGGGAACCCACCATAAATAAAAGTTCCCAGACATGCTTAGTATTTCAGTATTAGCGAACTTGGATCTCCTTTTAGCAGAGGCGCTAATGGAATCAGAACCAGAGGAACATAGCTTGAGAGAGACTCAGGACATTAATCTCAAACCGTTAGTTCAGCCCATAACACTCCAAACTCCGAACACAGTGTTTGTCAGCGTTGAGAATGTGATTTTGTGTCTATTTTTCTTTTCTTTCTTTTTGCATAGGCTTTCTGTTTTTGATAGTGCTATTGTGTCAGAGTAAAGCCAGAGCTAATGACAGCATTGTTCCGGAAATTTCTTTCCTCTCTAAATCCCGTGACAGTGCTAAGTTACGATCCTCTAAAGAACTGCCATGGGGGTGTTGACAATCCTTTGAAAGGTTTTATTGGATTTGCTGCAACAATGGACAGGGAGTTACTGTTTGTTTCAGTGTCTCATTGAACAAGTTGAGATACTGCAAAGACAAGAGAGAGAGAGAAATAGGGAGAGATGGAGAGATGAGGAAAGATGAACTGAGGGCAAAAGAATGAAGCAGTATTGAAAGAGAAGAAATGGACCATGGAAATGGCAACCTTTTGGATCTCAGTTGTAAGAATACATGTGGTGACAGGAATGAAAGATGGAAATAAAAGATAAAAATGGAGGGCAGAGGACAAAAATAAAGAGAGAGAGAGAGAGAGAGAGAGAGAGAGAAAGAGACAGAGAGGGTATGAAAGAGAGATAATCCAGAGAGCCAGGCCGGGAGATGAGAGAGAGGGGGATGGATTTAGTTTGTCAGATCTCAGACGTGTGGTGCAGCAGGCTAAGTTAGTGCAAGCCCCTTGATCAGGTTACGGCTACGCGCTCTGGAGAAGAAACGACACGTAGAACCCCTCCGACACGTGGCCACATGGTAAGATCTGTCAGATCCATACCTGCCCACCCACCCTATAAAGCAAGCCTGGTTCTAGACTTCCCCCATTGGGGGGGGAGGAGGGGGGGGGGGGCAATTATAGTTTAGGGGTGAGCAATTTTTATTCACCAGTGCGCTGCATAATTTTCTTTTGCTACCAACAGCCTATACTTGACAGAAATGTAAGTTATAACTGTCAAAAATAAATGCACAATGATTATTTTTTTTAAATTATATATATGAGAAAAATGACGTTATGATCTTGTTTTCAAGCAAAAGCCATGCGCTGTAGAACTGTCCATGCATTTTTCTGTCTCTAAAGTGTTGTAGTGTCCAGCCAACCAGTCAGAAATCGGAACAGTTTGCAATCGTTAAGCTAGTCAATGATATTGACACTAGGGGGGCAGAAAAAAGTGATTCGCCTACAGGATTCCAAACGGGCGTAACTACTCAGTCGCCCTACCACTTTTTCGCTCTTGACTGCGTGGTCGGCGAAAACAGCAAGCTAGCTCGAAAGTTCGAATGCTAAAATGAAAGTCCACAGGGGTCTATTTTCCCCAACCCGAGCCACTGAGAGGGTTTTTTCTACCGCTCTGACCCCGGCTAAGTTCATGTAACACGTAAACAACAACCCATGTTGATGTAGACACAAATGGTTGCCCATACATCTTTTAATCGTATACATGTTCTCATGCTACATGTAGCCTTCAGCCTCCGCCAGCTTGGTCAGGCTTTTTTTTTTGTTGTTGTTGCTCCCGTCTCTCTGGAAAAACGTCACGTACCGAACACATCACAGGCTGAACTGACTGGCTCTCATTTGTATAAAGCTGGGGACTCGCCATCTCAATTCCGCTTGATTCGCTGGATTCCCTCCTATTTCGCCCAGGGTGGATTTCCTCCCTTATACAACCTGAATGAGAGCAAAGCGACATTCGCTGCAATGGAAGTGTGCTGTGACAGATATACACATGCCTCCGGCCAAAACAAAGATCAGTCACTTGCGTGGGCAGTGCTCAAATTTGGGTGGGCAATGCCCGCCCCTGCCCACCTCTAGATCCGGCGATGCTATAAAGCATACGGATCACCTCCCAATATGTATAGACCACCTCCTGTAATTACATTACAATTATTTTGTAATTACATAGCAGTTAGTCACGAAATGCCACGCACAGAATCCGGCACACAGGTCAGGTGAATATGTATGAGGGATGTTGAGGGAGGAAGGAATGGTGTCGATCACGCTAATTGTAAAGCGTCACAGGGCCAAAAGATGTCCTCTAAGTCATCTCTACAGTGAAAGGTGAGTGCTGAGCGTGACAACAGTGAAGGAACCCAGAGGGAACTGTGAAATACACAGAGACTAAGAGGTCAAGTGACTTCATTCCTGCTGTCCTTGATTAAGGTCCAGGGAGAACAGTCTGTCACGACGCTCTGTGTGTGTGTGTGTGTGTGTGTGTGTGTGAGTGCGTGTGTGTGTGTGTGTGCCTGAACGGTGATGAATTGGTCCTGTGGTTCCTTTGGAGAATACATATGTTCACTCCCCAGTTCAAACACCAATCAGAGATCACAGTAGAATCTGCTCTGCAGCATGCATCAATCTCATTCCACCACTGCCTTCACTGATCCATTCAGATCAGCTCAGTGGGTCTAAATATATATATATATATGTGTGTGTGTGTGTATAAAACACAGTCACTAGGAAAATGCCATAACTGCTCTTGTAAAGAAACATTTGTATCACAAGTAGGAGACCGCAATACCACAAATGAACGGTCTCGTCCACCAGTTTGAGCTCTTACTCAAGATAATCCTCATTTGACATCTTGCCTTTGAAAGATATTTATTTCACCTGCTGCAGAACAAAATACGATTTTCTGAGAGTATTCACCTGTAAATGACCTCTGAATTACTGTGGAACTAAAGTCTGGCTCATCGCAAGGTTGAATTTCAGTACTCTCTCATCATGAAGGACAACCTTTGTAAGCATGTGCCATTTACAGCACAACATTCTGAGTGGACTCTTTTTGATACCTTCGCCAATCCATCTCTCTCATGCGCAATATAACTGTCAGTAAATGGAATGGGGAGGACGAGCGTGCAGACAAACCCAAGTTACAAAGAATTTGGCTCCTTCGAAATAAGGATTTAACGACGTCACCTTAAAAATAGCAGCTTAAGACCAAGGCCAAACTGGAGCAATACACTTGCTCAAATCAATGAGATTTGTGTTGTCTGCAAGACAGACTAATCAGCGCTGACAAACAGAACTGAGTCCCAAATTACCATAGCCATTTCTCTACAGCTGAATAGAGCCGTGAAGCATAATTACAGAGAGGGTAAAACACTGGAAATCTCTATGTGCAAATATAGGAGGGGGAAAAATACATGTTAAACTGTTGAAAACCTCTATAAGTTTTTTCTCTCTCTTTCTCTCTCTTTCTTTTGCTTTATACAAGAGACTCTGAATTGCTAAGAGGGCTTTGCACAATACTCTGAGGACAAGTTTAACGAGAATTCCATGTTCCCTGCCCCGCGCATTGCAGTTTAAGTCAATACCTATTCCATCCACAGCGCAGTATGCTCTCAGTTCTCCATCTACCTTAATTAAAATATAATCTCCTTCCAAGCAGGCCGGTAGGAAAAAGTAGGGGGAGAACGCTTGGGTTTTCTATAAATAACAAGTGAAATTAGGGTTATTTAGCCAGATTGTTCCTTACAATGAAAATAAAACAGAATGTCCCTGTAAAAAAATACTAGGGCTTAAACAATAAAGGCAATCTATTTTACCCTTGAAATTGCAATTCTTGAGCGGATGAAATATTTTTTCCGGCAGGTTGCAGCTTAATTCTCTCTGGGCAATGGACAAGTGCGTAGCTTTTGAGATATTTATGGAAAACAAGGAGAGAAAGTGTAAGAATATCTATAACACATCTCTGGGATATATGACCGCAGTGACTGCTCCCTGTCAATTTCCATAAAATCCCCACATCAAGATATCAAAAGCTGATTCATGCATGATTCGGGTCAGACTCTGAGTTTTTGTTTGTCTGTCTGTCTGTCTGTCTGTCTGTCTCTCTCTCTCTCTATATATATATATGTATATATATATATTTATCCCACATGTACATTTGAGAATACTGGTGTTCTTTCTGTAACTGAGGTAGGCAGGTTTAACTACGGGTTTCCATTTGAACTTTGCCAGTACAATAACCGAGCACAAAATTGTTATATCACATCAACAATTTCACAATATGTGAGAACATCAGTTCATCATTACACGGCGCATGAAAGCAGCCCATTACAATATAATACACAGCTATAAACATCTCCATGTACTCATATGTGACCAGTACAGAACTAACCAGCTGTGACATCACCCAAATATGGCATCTCTGCTGAGAATAATACGCCAGTGGTTCGGTTCTGGACCCGCATTCCAAATGTTCACTAATGTAGCAGTAATTTCTTCGTTCGCCATTGAGCATGAGATGTGATTGACATAAGACAAATGAGAACCATGCAGTTGAATTTAAATCCTCCGCTGGGTGCCTCTCAAATATTGTCTGAACCCTGGAGCCATATCAAGAGTACACGTAAGAACAAACAGAGGGGTGATGTAGAGGAGAATACCAAACAGTATATTATCTATCACTGATTCACTGCTTCTTAGGCCTCCCCTGGATACATCGCACTCAGATAACAAAAGGCCTCCATGGGGTAAGAGGGATCCAACTAACGGCGTGGCAGATTGGTGCCCCACACACACACACACACACACACACACAGAAACACCAAGCAGCTATAGGCCTCTCTTTTTGATTACTGCAGAGAAGAATTCAGTGTTCTGAAGTAACACAATGCTCATCCTATACATTTATGAATGCTGAACAGAGCTGGGATTGGGATTCTTGGTTCTTATAAGCTCTTATGACTTTATCAAGGACAGCGTTTTTGCCGGTCACTAGAAACAAGTACAAGACGGTGACACTTACGCAGTGAGGGTTTTTGCAGAGGTATGTGGTATTGTACAAGCTGTTTACCCCAGATAGAAATGAAGCATATACACTGCTAACTCTGAAAATGAATACTCTTTAACCATTCATGTGTGACTCTTTACACTCCCAGTTTGTATTGGATTGTTTCTGAAACTTTGTCAACAGAGAGTTAAGGTACTTTCATACTTTTCTTTTCTGTCAAGACATTAAACCTACTTCTCTGTTCTGTGAGGATTTTAGTCTTGGTTGATCTTTATTGCACGTACAGTCCTGCCTGCCAATGACTTTAAATACCTTATATTTCATGTAATTGTTCCAATGTTCAAAATAAACTGATGACATACTGAATACTTTGCCTCTCTGCTCAAGTGCTTTTAAAACCTTGCTTCAGTACAAAGAGCCAGAGAGCGTCTGTGGAAACCTGTGGTATAGTGTGCTTCTGTTAGAGGTATTTCACTGGGTATTATCATCCTTTTAGATGTAACTTGATTCTGGATGTAAACGCTCTCTATACCGTTTCAAAATGTTTAAAGTGATGTTGAAGAGAGAAAGAGAGATCATCCATTTGATAGCAACACACACACACACACACACACACACACACACACACACACACACACAGAGGTTCTGCTTTAAAAGGTTCAAATGCCCCCATTTCAGATCATTAGAGAAACCCATCAGGTCTTGATGGTTGCTTTTTAGATAATATTTTCAGCCACATTTATGCAGCACTTAAATAAAGCATTATGGTAATGAGGCATAGAAGTTTTTTAAACCCCTGGCATGCAATTTGGAATGCAGAGACTGTGACATGCTATAGATAATGTATGAGTTAAACAGATAAAATGTCTGAATGTGACAGGAGTCCAGAATTTCACCGTAGCATCAATGTCAATTAACTGGGAACGAGTTTAAAAGGCATATTGCAGCTTTTTTTTTTTATTTTGTTAATGATCTCTGAGAGTGTTTGAAAAGTTGAATATGCTCTCATAAAGTGTGACCACATAAACTCTCTGAGATGTGACTGAACTCCTTCTGAGTAAATGTGACACTGGTGAATTTATCATGACCATTCATAGGATAAAGTTGACTGAGTTCATATCCTCATGTCCACTCCCTAGTTCAAGGTCACGACTATGAGACAGGCCTGTTTGAACTCCTGTATAGAGTATGGAAAACAGCTTTATCGTCCCAAAACATTTCCCGGATGTGTCGTATCTAAGTTGCATGCATCTTGAGGAACATGGAAATGTTACATTTGGTATTAACAATGTTACGCTTGCTGCGGATTGAACACTCCGACTCCTTGCTTTCGGGCTACAGGGGAGCTGTAAAAAGGCAGCAAATATACATAGAATATATATGGAAACATCACCGTGAGCAAGAGTAGATATAGCAACAGCATTATATATGCGTATAGTTTATAGGTATCAGCAGGGGCAAGCCAGAGGTTAGCTTTCTTACTCAGTGTTTATCATGCTCCCCCCAGTCATTTATATTCAGCTGAGCAAACTTTACAGAGCAAGTCAGAGGGGTGATAGATCCAAATTCAGATACAGTGGTTGGGTCTCCCAGGATCAGCACTGTTTTTGAGTACAGCTAGACCTCAACATAGCCCTGAGGATATCACTACCTTAGCTGAACAAGTTTCTCTCTCGCTCTCTTTCTCTCTCTCTGTGAGGATGTATATGTGAATACACTAGTATGTATTTGTCTCTCTCTGAATGAGAAAGAAAGAAAGAAAGAAGGAAAGAAAGATTGTACAAGAGTATGTACTGTTATTTTACTCTGTCAGAGCAGAAACGTGAGTCAGGGAAAGTTTGCTCAGGTCTGAGAAATGCATCCCCAGCATCCCGATTCCAATAAAAAATGCATCGTATCTTACCAGGAAATAACTCGGAATGACAATGTGTGGCCAGAGGAAGCGATATGTGAAATGTAAAGCGAATAAATATTCACCGCAACATACGAAGACTGGATTGCACCCTTAAGGCTCTGGTGACTGAAACTCCATAGTCATTAAATCTAGCTACCCCTGAAATCACAAATACCCTAAAATGCAACTGTGCAAATTTATGGATGCTCAAAAGTAATATCTAGCTAAATTTATTCCGAATCCATTCTGACTTTCTGAGGGTTTAAGCAATGTGTCCCAAGATGTCCTCATTTGATCTGTTTAAAATTACGCAATGTTGGATACTGTCTTCAGAGAACTCCAAGAAAGTCTAACATCCATTGCTGTATACATTAACGCGATGCAATGCTAGTCAATATGAAGACAAGAGAAATGTTTAAAAAAAGAGTTGGTTCTATTCAACTTTGAGGATGCTATTGTTTGGAATAAATATTGTAATAGGTAATATGGGATGTGATGAATTTAAGCTTGATACAGCCAGAAATATTTGTAAATCTTTTAACTTCACAAAATTCTACAGACAAAACAGATGACAAACAGTGAACTTCAACGCGAACCAGAAACAGGGTGCAGAATCATAACACACACACACACACACACCGGCATACATATATGTATATATATTGACTATTTAATGAACAGTACCAAATAAGTAAAGCAAACAGTAACAATTGAGCAACAACATTAGCCGCTAAAATGTAGGCTATTGCGAAACATCTGTAACCTGTAGTATCCGTAGCCTGTTTTAAAAAAAAAGGTTAGGCCTACATGGCATCAAATGTAGTCTATACGCTACCAGGTAACATTATTTTCAACTTCTTTCCACTGCAGCAAAGTCCTCTGGTGCTGAGTTGAAATTGAACACGTCCAATGTGTCTTTGCAGCTTTGCAACGCACATACGCCGCCACCTCACTCTCTCCTCCTCCACATGACTTCGCAGCGCCATTTTAATTCGATTCTGTCACATATTTGTATGAGCATTATTACTGGACATTTTGACCCGGCAAGTGTTTCATTTATGATTTGATTTGATTTCACTTTTACACAACACATTCAGTGGCTTTCAAAGAGGCATTTCACTCTCCCCCGTGACAACAGTTCATGTTTATCTACAAAGCTCCATGTAATATCACTGCACATATTTCTCATACATATCACCAAACATATTCACCTGCGTGACTGATGGATTACAGTTTCAACCCACAATGACTGTTTTAAGTGTTTTCTACAACGAACACCATATGTTCATCCATATGGAGACAAGCATTAACTCTCTTGACAAAAAGTACCATTTTCAGCAGGGAACAACAGTAGCTAGCACATCAATCTATTAGCATGTTCTGGCAAGGCGCCATTATTAGTACAACGGCCACTAGCATGCTAGCTTCTTTTCACGGCTCATTAACAGTTTTCTTTAACAATGTAGATCACATTTGTACCTTTGCCAAAACTTGCTCACACGTAGCATGTCTGTGTCTACAACATGTCTATCTTCAGGATTTGTTTTAATTATGAAGTCAAATGTACTACTAAACTGTAGATTTGTAGAAGAGAGACACAAGACAAAGATTTATGTGTGAAGTTTGCTCTGCTGTTGCCAAGTTGTTAGAGCGTAGCATGGCAGCCACATAGCAATTCACTATGCCTGCTGTTTTCTCCATGTGTCCCTGTATGAACATTCTCATGGTGTAATAAAACAGAAGTAGTCATTCTTTTCAAAATATTGCTATTTCAAACAAAGAAATTAAATAGATGTTTTGTTTTTGACAAATTTAATACATCCAGGTTGAATTGTGGTGCATTGTTTTTGTTTTTGTAAACAAATGAAAGCAAATATATGTCAGTTAAACTGTAACTGACCGAACTTGGGTGTCACACTCTCCCAGCCCAAAAGGTAACTGCCTCCTTGGTTAAAGCACACACTTTTCTTGCATCATAGAATGGCCTCCTAAGAGTAACTGGCACTGTAACGTGGGTGGGGTGTCTGCTGGAACCACAGTGTATGTGGTGTCTTGTTAGTCCAAGGGACTGGGCTAACTTCTACTGTGTATAGTGTTTGGTGTTTGGAGTCTGACCTGACTAAGAGATGGATAATCAGAATGAACAGGCTTCCTGTCTCTGCTTGACTGATGGATTGGCTCCAACAGCTCTTTGAAGAGAGGATGTTCTTCATGCAGGACAACCTCAGGTGGGTGGTGCTCTTTGGTCTGTTCCACATGGACATCCTCAGGTGGCCGTTTGATTAGAGTATCCTTGGAATGTTCATCACCACTTCTGTCATGTTTGGCTCCTGATTTCCACTATTAGGTAACATCTTTCTTGGTTCTCTCATTCCACTATCCAGTAGCTTTTGATCTGTGGCCCTCAGCCAGTGATAGTTGACTCCATCTTCATCTGAAACAGACTCTTCACACTTGGGACATAGCCCTCTACTTTCTAGTGAATATCTTTTGCTCCTTGTTTCCTTTCTCTTGTCATTCTCCCTCTTTTGTTTGTCTTTTTTCTGATAGTCAGGATCCAGGCTCTCTGCTGTCGCAGAGATAGATTGTGGTGCAGGATTTGTGTCTTAAGTTAATCAGTCATCGATGATACACCTTATACACAAGGCTTTCTCAAATCTGTTCCCTCACAACATGGATGGTGGGTTCCCTCTAGTGCTATGTGTCCATGGCAGTTAGCATCCAGTTCAGTTGCTCGACAGGAATACTTTGAGGGTGGTACAGCGTAGTACTGGAGTGACCCACACCTGAAAATGTCTGCAGGGTCTTAAAGAGGGAGCTCTCAAATCTGCTACCTTGGTTGCATTGTACCTTGGCTGAAAAGCCAAACTGAAGGACAAATACATCAAAGATTCTCTCTGTAACTGTCTTCCCTGACTGTTCTTGCTTGGGTGCATTTGCACCAAACTGGAAAAATGATCAGTGACCTCTAGGACGTATTCATACCTGCCCCCCCCCCCCCACCAAGGCTCTCACACATCTGTCACAGGTTGCCTCCTCTCAATGCAAGGACATTTTTCTGTCAAACACTCCTCTATGCTGTTCTCCGTGCAATGGAATCTATGCCCTGCCAGCTGGAGTACCTTCTCCGTTCCCATGTGATTCATGTTCTTGCTTGATCACCATTGGATGACAGACGATACTTAGCACAAAGCACAAGCTGTCTTCTCCAGGCTGTCTCCCTGTACCTGAAACCTTCCTGCATTACCAACTACCAGTTTCACTCTTTCTATAGTTCTCCAAAACTACCTTGTGCTGTCTGACTAGCATCTACTGGGAAAATGTGCAGTCAGAGTAGGCAAGGATAGGTGGGATGGTTAGCATGTCAATGAGCCTATCCAAACTCTGCTGATGCTTGCCTTCCCACACCACTAGTGTTCGAGATGGCAGCTGTGAAGTCTCTCCCCTGCCCCTACCCCTCATATGTCTGGCTGGTGATGGGCCCTCAGATGTCTTTGACTGTAGCAGCACATAGATTGGTTTTGAGTGTCTTACAAAGTAGCTATACTGGACATCACTGGTAGCTTGACGTGTTCAGTCATCTGGGACTCTTACAGAGACCAGGTCCATCAGGTTTACTCTCACTCTGTTTACAGAAAATAGGTGGAGCAATTAGCACACCTCCTGCTTGAAAAGCTCACACTCAGTGGGGCCCAACTTGACTCCATACCGGTGAAGGGTTCTGAACACCAACCGTAGCTTTTCTACATGATCTCCAGAGGATTCAGCAAAATAGTGTGTGTTGTCCAAATAGGGAAGGCAAGACTTATCACAAAGAATGTTTAACTTCGGTCTCCTCCATACGGTACCGGAAGGTTGCCGCTACATTTTATAATCCAAAAGGGATTCTAAATCATTCATAGAACCCCCAGGGAGTCAAAAATTTGGTTGGGTGTCCTGGACTTTCTGGGATGTATCTCTCTCTCTCCCTCTCCCTCTCTCTCTCTCCATTCAGCCCTTGTGGCCTGTGGCTTCAATCTTTGAAGTGCCACTCAAAAAATAGCCACTCTACATAATTCCAATTGATAGGTTAAGGGAAACAGAGACCTGAGGGTTTGTCCATCTTACAGCGTGCATTGACAGGTTGGTGTCAGAATTTGCTGTGAGTGAAAGAAAAACAGCTTGGTGGTACAACATTCTGCTGTAATTACAGTCTAGGGGTTCCACCTCTGTGTCTTTAGGCTAGCATTCCAGATGATGAAGGATGATGAAACTCACAGCTCATACTTCAGTGTGAGTCAATACAGCATTTTCAGGAGTGTGTCTGTGAGAGTTTATCTATATTAAGGATGTACAAGAACACTGCAGAGAGATTTGGAACAGACAAGCCATATGTGCATAGAACTTCCTTATCCGATGGTGAAAAACAAGTGTTTGAAAAACAGGTGGAAAACAAAACAAGAACTCAGAGAATCAGACAGGTTTGGTAAATCTGTTGAAATACATAAGTAATCTGAAATAAACAGATGGTTCTTCTCAAATCTGGTTTGTTTGGACCTCCTTTTGTTTAAGACAGCCATTAGTCTAACAAAAGCAGTTTTGACAGCCATCAGTTTAGGCCTGAATTTGCTTTTAACTTCAGCTTACTTAAATATTTCAATACTTGATATCATAGGTCAACTGTTAGAGAACTCAGCGGTAAATTAACTGAGTGTGGATACTACAGTGACTGGATAACCACTGATCCGCTTCATTACCATTGACCATTAAAAGTCCTTTACCAACCTGCTCTAATTTTTTCTACACAGCCTAAAATATGGAGCTTGAAACTGCATTTCTAGACATTTCTTTAACAGCATTACAAAAACATGTAGAAGTTACATGAATAAAATTGCGATTTGAAAAAATCATGGCCTGAGACAAGAAGAACATAAAGGTAAGAGTAACCTTTTCTAGCCATATTACTCAGTTTTGAAATGAATGCATAAAACTTGGCACCTGCATGCATGCATCGATGTCATCAATTATGTTCAATCTGGTCTCTGAGCCGCAAGGCTAAAACAAATACCAGGAGTCCCTATTTTTGGGTTAAAAATGTGACAAACAATCGGTGAGAATTAACTGATGGCAGTGATGATTAGAGCAGTAGGCTGTTAAAGTCAACCTCATTTGTGACGGTAACACGAAGCGTTTAGCTTTAAAATGTCAGACAAATCCGTGGGGAGCAGAAAGAGCGGGGTGAAGAGAAACATCTTAAATTCGGGGACAAAATCCCTGCTGCGATTTATTTCATTTATAGTCCTCATTTTGGAATTAATGATCTTGTCACTTGCCCTGAATTACTTGCAAACATCAGAGAGAGAGAGAGAGAAAAAAGAGAGAGAGAGAGAGAGAGAGAGAGAGAGAGAGAGAGAGAGCAACAACAAGCGGAAGTGGAACGTATTCAGACAAAAGAAGGAAGTAGCGATGAGGCACTAGTGTGGCTTCATGGAAAAAAAAAAAGAAAAAAAAAAGGATCTGTGTATCACACATGAGACTTGGGGGCCATCGCTGTGGCAACCAGACCTGTGAGGATGCTAGCATATGGTGAGGTCAGTGGCATTGCAGCAGAAAACACACCTGGGAAAAAAGGGAGTAAGACACGTCTCAGTATGCCAGTCATGTGCCTCTCTGTGACATCACTGGCATACATAACAGATGGAGAGGTGAATGGTTCGACGTCACACAGGAACTTTTACATCTGTTTCAGCAGCAGCTCCGAACATGGGTGAGTGTGTTTGTGTGTGTCTATGTGTGAAACACACTTTCCACACACTAAATACGAAACTTTTAAACACATTGATAAAAATGTGCAGGTGCATTTCTCAGGTATAATGAATCAGTATACTATGATATGTGAACCTTCCAAAATGGTATTGCAGTATATCTGACATTGTTTTGGGCAGGTTACATGATGCACAGAACTACCACGAGAAGCTATAGTTCATATGGAACGTTCAGGATTTTTACAACAAGAGTGAATGGGAGACATATTTCATATCCAGGTTTTTCCTACCCTTAATAAAGAGTGCGTGCGCTTTTCATTGTTCTCCATCTGGCCAGGACAAAATAAACAGTGATGTGTCTACAGTAAGTGACTCCAGGGGACTGACTTCAATGGGTGAGGACAGAATGCTAATGTAATAAGCTAAAGTGCTGACACGGGATGAACTTGGGATCCAAGTCAACAACGTTAACTTTCTTTCGATACTTCAAAACAATAAATCCTTTGATATTTCTGAAAGGTTAGGTTATTCATTCGCTGTGTTGTTCCTCAGGTAATGAAATTCCCCCTGTTACGAGAGAGTTAAAAAACAGATCAGAGTGTTCTCTTGCTAAGTGAGCTTTTTGCAGCCTCACCGTTGTCTCTTGAAGTACCATCAATCGCGTCTCATAGTTATCCTCATCACCAGCTGACCACATGCAAAGTCAACTGGCATTTCTGCTTGGTGAAGAGCTGACTTTGCACACTCTTCTGCTGCTATCTGACACCCCCTCCCCCAACCCCTGGGGGCCTGTGTCTGTATGGAGAAGACAACTCAGACTGCTCTCACTGGAGTTCTGATTAGCTCTTTGCTAAGCTCTGTGCAAATGTCAGCACTCACAGGCATATTAATGGGCTCCTAGTTGAAAGATATTAAAATCAAAGAGACGACTCCTTCTCTGTCTGCGAGCACTATTCCGTTAGGGCTTGTCTGAGGAAGTATTAGCGGCTCTGTCCCTTGCCAATAAGTAGCTGATCATATTTAGAATTGCTATCTTGTGACTAAGCTGGTGGAGCCTCTTAAAATAAAATATGCTAACTATTATAACAGCGATATTGCTTGTTTTTTTACGCGTAAAACATACATCTTTTATGGGTGGATCAATAAACACAGACGCTACGATCAGTAAAGTGGGAATTTGATTAATGTTTAAATGGCTGTAATAAATTCACAAAAACACTCTCCCAGACTCATTTAAAGTTGACATTAACATATTCACATGTGTTCTTGCAATTCTAATAACATCGCTCATTAATAGTTAATTACCCACAACTATGGAACATTTTGTTACATATTAATTTAGACCATTATATTTGAATAGGTTCATTATGTGTTTATTTGAAAACCTCTATCGTGCAAAGTAAAATAGCATTAGAAGCATCTTAGAGAGATGGGGCTTAAAAGCTTAAGACTTCTTTTTGTCAGTGTGTATGACAGTGTGGATGTGAGCTGAGCCACACCAACAGCAAACATATTCATCAAACTTCAAGGTGGATAGATAGATAGATAGATGGATAGATGGATGGGTTGGTGGGGGAGTGCAGGCAGACAGACGGGTGGGCAGACAGAGAGACAGACAGACAGACAGATAGATAGATAGATAGATAGATGGATGGATGGGGGGCAGACAGACAGACAGATAGATAGATAGATAGATAGATAGATAGATAGATAGATGTGTCTATAAATAAAGAATCTGCAGACAATGCCAAACATCAGGCTGTGAGCATTAATTTCATACCTTAAATCACTGCAGATAATGAGACGGCTGCTGGGTGGATGAGTAGTGCTACAGCTTATTATTAGCTTGCTCGTTTGTTGTGATATGCAACTGGGTGACTGGAGCTGAGTGAAGCATCGTTTCAAGATGGTATGTAAACATGCTCCTGACAGATGCATCTGTCTGCTCGGCCTGATCCCTTTCCCTCATTATGAAGAGAAGAGTTCAGGACAGCAGCTTCTTATTTCACTGTCCATCTTGGCAAGCAGATTTTTCCATCGAGCAGACAATCTCTCGCTCACTCTCTCTCTCTTGCTACCTTACTCTAATTCTCTCTGTTGCTTTCTCTCTCTCTCCCCCTCTCTCTCTTTCTACCTTACTCTAACTCTCTGTGTTGCTCTCTCTCTCTCTCTCTCTCTCTCTCTCTCTCTCTCACTTTCTACCAATACTAATTCTCTCTGTTGCTCTCTCCCTGTTCCTTGGTCTCTCTCTGTCTCTCTCTCTATCTCTTTCTCTTACTCTCACTCACATACATATGTAAACAAACAACAAACAGGGCACCACACAGCAAGGACACAAGAAGCCCACAGAGGTAAGAGAGCTGCGAGAAATGCGCACAGGCTTCGCACTCTTGCCCCATAAGCTAAAATACCGAATCCACCCTTTCTCACAGACGAACGCTAATAGCCTTGACAGCACTCCACCCCCATCCAAAAATCTTTGCAGAGCAGAGGGACCGAAGGAATGAGGTTTGAGACGATTAGACAAATTAGCATATATATTACAGCTCGAGCCAAAATATTGCCGTCGCAAAGCTCAGGGGTGGTCAAATACATCATTATTCCGTCTGAGATCTGTGAGCGGTACTTAAACAGACCTTGTGCGCGTAATGTTTTATGAATATCTCCGCACATATTTAATCCCTGCCAATATGTTTAGCAGATGGCTCTGTAGTACTGAAAGCTGTCGAATACTTCCTGGACTTCCTGTGGTGACAGCAGAGGCGATTTGTCCCAGACACTCTTTTTTTTTTTTTTTTTTTTTTGGGTCGCTTTCCGTAATGAAATGTGTCTGCGGACTGCGGTGGCAGCAGATTGCCCGCCGACAGATTGTTCACGTAAGCAGGTGCCGATCATGGATGATTTATGGCACGTCACTTCGCCGGGAAACATGTGCTCAACATAGTTAAGTGACAATTATTAAAACTAATTTGTTGTTGGGGTGCAATATTGCATCTTTCAGTATTTGTTGATCTATGCTAAAACACATTTATAGCCATTAATAAGGTATGCGCTGAAGTGTTTACGTTCATCGTGAAGTTTTTTTTTATATGTCAAAGTCGCTTCCTGGTCTTCAAGTCCCATCCCCTTATTGACTAACCCATTTCTCTGTTCCTCTATTCATTCAAAACAGCTCAGCTTGAAATATAAGCAATCATATCATTTATCTCTGTATTTTACATGCGTTTATATCAGTACGGGCTGTGAAAGAGGAAAAAAACATTAAAAGTGAGTGAGATCAGGGGACAAGTTTCACAGAGAAACAGTTCAAAAGTCTTATTTTCTAGAAGTTTCTGCACTTCAGGGCATTTTAATCTCTCTACAGTTTTTTTTTTGGCCAGACTTCTGAACGGTCGCAGTGAAAGACAATTGTCAAACAAAGATTGTCTTGGGGTGTGTTATTAAACAGAAAACAACAGGAAACTGATGCAGTCTAAGACTTTGACAACAGTGCGCTAACATACAATTCACAATAGCCTCCCTAACTTTTCTTTTTTCTTTTTTCCAAATTCCTCTGCGTTTGCATGACATGTATTTGCATTTACATTTACATTAGAAATACATTTGTACAGTGTGAGGAGTGGAGGTGTAAGGCATTTATAATGTATGTGTCTATGCTGTCAGTGTGTCATTTATCACAGCTTAGATGTTTAGTGGATGTCATAACCGTCTCTGCTATATAAAAGTTTGAAACGTGGACACCACTGAGTAGTTGTTTATCTAATAGCACAGGTGACGGATACACTTAACGATGAGGAGGGACTGAAAAGTCATTATATAAACGAACGTTCGTGAAATGTCTTTTTTGCTGCTCCCTTTGTGGAGTGTTGTCCTATGCTTGACGAGAAGCTTATTCACCTCTTCGAGTTCAAATTGTTTTGCTGCTAGGATTTATGTAACTGCTAATCTCTCCGCTTGTTGACAAGGGTTCTGAGAGAATGCCACGCTTGTCGCTCAATCCAAAAAAAAAAAAAAACACATGAGGGGGAGAAGTGTGACACAAAACCTTACAGCGGTGCTCCACTTTTAGATGACACAGGTGTTTGTTGATGTGACAAGCAGAGAGGGTGAGTCACCTTTTTCTGTCAAACAAGGCATGAGTGTGTTTTTGTCTTATGTGTGTTTTGTGTGAAGTGTCGTCTCCTCTGTGGATGAGGTAGAAGGAGAGAGAGAGAGAGACGGAGAGAGAGGGGAGAGAGAGAGTGAACAGAGGTAGTGGCATTAGACATGCCTGGCCGATCCTCCTTATTAATTGAGGCAAATTGGGGTTCACACAAGGGAATAGTTGGAGCCTGCTGAGAGACTGAGAGCTTACAGCCAAACTTCTGTAGACTTGTGACAAGGTCAGACAGCTGGAAAAACAATGAGATACACCTGGTCCTCCTCCAGAACTGGAGCGGGTGCGTCTGCACTCTCTTTAGAAGATAATTACGGCCCCAAAATGGTGACTTCCATCAAAGTCAAAATGTCTGACGGAAAAGACAATGTGTGTAAGTTAGTGATGCTCACTTTTTTTTTTTTAAGGAAACTTTGGATTGTTAATGCTGTCCTGAGAAAAGCAGCGCTGCTGTTCCTTTCTGATTGCCGTGGGTTTACCTTCAAAAAAATGAAAATTCAGAGGATATTTGACATTTCGGACTCTGTGGTGAATGTTAAACTGTGAACAGCCAGAGAAGAGTAAATAGGTGTTAGTTGCTGCTTTTTCACAAAATGAGCTTGAGCTCAGCGCAGTTGTCCCTGCCTGTGATGTAATCAGTTAGAACATCCCCTGTCTGATTCGTATTTAATGCATTCACAGTAACAACAGATAAGTTCTAGAAAATGACTTAACTATAGATAACAGTCATTGGCTCACGGTTGACTATGGAATTTATAAGTTGTAACTGGGATGCCCAATTACCCATGAACCCTTGTAACTCTAACCGTCACCTGGACACTCTGTTGCCACTGCATCTTTTCACACTCTAAAATGTGTGAACTCAAACAACATAAAACGTTGGGAAGATAGTTCCATAACTGCGACAATAATCTACACGCAAGTGACCACTGATAGGCAGTGAGATTCAAAAAGACCCTGTCTGACAAACCTGCCAAAGGAAACACAGACAGCTATGTTTCTAAGGAGCCCCAATCGCATTCGCAAGTGTGGAACAGCTAGGATTGAAACCACAGACTCCAAACGTAAGACGTCCCCCTTAACCAGGTGCACAGCCATCTCTGTCCAAATTGGACCGCTCAGATATTACCCAAGGCACAGACGCAGAGCAGAAAATGCAAATGCAACTTATGGTTCTGTAGAGAGTAAGAGAGAGAGAGAGAGAGAAAAAAAACAACTTCCTCAGTTAATTCCCTGCAGCCACTTAATGAACCCTACACCAATTAGTCCTCTTGTTTAAGGCTCTTTATCTTTGGTAAGGGGCTAATTAATGTTGGGATGAATATACCTCTTGAATTTTTAAAGGCAGATGAAGATCAGCGTATAGGACATGTGACTTTTTCTCATCACCAGAAACAGAGGGAAGGACATTCAGCCGCCCCCCGCCCCCCATCCCCCACCCGGATACAAACAGGACACGGGCATTAAATATGGAAAATGCGGCTTTGACGTGGGGCATAGTTTTATCATGGGTTAAATATTTTAAGATGAATGTCATGCTGGATCCCAGGAGCCCTGCGGCTATTACTGAGGGATATTAGGACGTGTCTGAGAGGAGCAGTGTATGAGGAGGCTGCGCTGTAAAAA
This sequence comes from Chanos chanos, assembly GCF_902362185.1. Classification (NCBI taxonomy): domain Eukaryota; kingdom Metazoa; phylum Chordata; class Actinopteri; order Gonorynchiformes; family Chanidae; genus Chanos; species Chanos chanos. The sequence continues at coordinate 10,255,074 of NC_044500.1, read as the reverse complement.
GTCACCTTTTACTGCTACTGGTGTGTATACTGACGCGCAAATGGTGAAACACACACACAGAAAGACAGACTGACACACACACACACACACACACACGCACACACACACACAAATGCACTTTAAAGCCTGAGATTACAGGCATGTTGACATTATTAAATGGGCTTTGGTGTTCCAGGCCCAATATTGAGTCACTACTCAAACACAAAGCTTTTGGTCCTACCTTCAGCCCCTCTCTGAGCGTGTTGGCGGCGCCGTGTGAAATGCCTGAGAGAATTCCCGCTGTGTACGTATAGCTGGTAACAGGCCGTCACAGTCACACATACTTGGAAACAGTAGGGACAGACTCGGAACTTCAAAAAGCCTGTCTCAGGTAGAGGACATCCATGTTAATGAAACCGTTTTTTTTTTGTTGTTGTTGTTTTTTTCTGGATATGAGAATACAGTGAAGTGTCAGGGTGTTTGATTATCACGCGACATGGTCACTTATTGCTTGACGGGAAGACAAAGAAAAATCATGAGACGTATGACTCGCAAACACCTGGAGCGCCACGTCGAAAAAATATGGAATGAGAATATCAGTTCCTAGCTGCCAAAATTTTGTAATAGTAAATGGCAAAAAAAAAAAAAAAGAAGCAAAAATGTTCTCATGTATTTTTGATTGAAGAGCTGGTGTTGCCATAACAACACCTTATGAAGATTTATGCCGGTTTCTTGAGGAGGTAGGTATTTCAAAAAAAAAGAAACAAACAAACAAATAACAACTTAAGATGTTTGTGTATCTCTGTGTGTATGCGTATGTGTGTGTGTCTGTGTGTCTATGTGTGTGTGTTTGTAAACTAGAGCATGCTTCCCCAGTTATAATGCATAGTGCATTGTCATGGCCCACTTAAGTTACAAACATACTGTATATTACCATTTTGTAACTACTGAATAAAGCCATCATTTCGGCTTGACTCTTAAGTTCGGACCTATTGAGTGATTGGTAGTTATGTGAACTGCCTCGGGCTGTGGTGGAGCTCACCTCGGTTTGTTTTAAGCTCTGAGTCTTAAAGTTGGCCTCTTGCAGTGTGACCTTAGAAGGCCTCTCTCTCTTTCTCCCTCTCTCTCTTTCTCTCTCACTCTCTCTCTTTCTCTCTCTCTCTCTCTTTCTCCCTCACTCTCTTTCTATCTCACTCATTCTCACACTGTCTCACTCTGTCTCTCTCTCTCTTTCTCTCTCACTCACTCACTCTCACTCTCACTCTCTCTCTCTCTCTCTCTGTTCCGCAGTGTCTTACTTTCCCACATACCTTATTTAAGGCCTGCTCTCCTCTCCCATACTTCCCCTCTACCATCGCCATGGTGACGCAGCGCCTCTGCATGGAAAATGGAAGGAGATGGAAAAAAAAAAAAAAAAAAGACCATCTTTAGGGAACACACAATCACTCATGCTGGCACAGTGGGCTTTGTTGTTATCTCTTCATGCAGGACTGAATGGACAGCTAAAATGGCCCCTATGACTTAGAATACAACGCAAATGAATTTTCATCAGTCATTGCTTATGCCCTGCTGACAGTTTTAATTTAGCCAATTCAGTCCAGGAGATTCACAAGATGCTGGGGCTTAACTGTTTTAGAGGGAAAAGATCACCATTCATCCTTTCTGGGTAATTTTGGATTCAGTTTGTTTACAGAAAATGCACAGTCATTCCAAAACGCATGTTAGTACATTTGTACGGTTTATGCATATCATCAGTTTTAAACTGATACAAAAACAGATTTTCTTTTTTGTGATAACAAGCAGTGCATTTCTGGATTTATGTAAAGATTCTATCGTTGTGTGCAATAAACACTGTTATGTTTGTGTTTGTGTGTGTGTGTGTGTGTGTGCGTGTGTGTGTGCATGTGTGTGTGTGTGTGTGGGCCTAAGCATGTGGGTTGGCATGAGTTTCTTTAGGCACAGAGTGCATCACTAAAACACATGTACGTGTGGGTTTGCATAGACATGTGTATGTATGTGTTTGTGTGTATGTGTGGGTGTAATGACACTAGAGTCCTCTAGCGCTAAACGCTGATGAGTAATAGCAGGTGGGTGAGAACAGCTCTATCTTGTCAATCTACAAATCCCATCACTCCTGACAGTGATGAACTGTGTCTATTACCTCAAAAAGGTAATATGCACTTCAGCTATTCTGTAGTGCTGAAATGTATTCTCGGGCATTTCATTTAAAAAAAAAAAATAGAAAGAAAAGAAAAGAAAAGAAAAAGAGAAGTAATCTTTGACTAGCATGACTGCTGGAGATGATTCCGTCTTGTAGAAAGTAAAAACTCTTGGAAATCCGCAGAAGTCTTTGCGATTTCGAGTTACCTCTGCCGTGCTGTAGCTGTTCAAAGAGGGATGTTTCACAGGTCAATCAAATCAATCACATGACTCATCTCTGCCATATGCCCGACTATCGTTTCTAGAAATAACCGCACACTTTCAAACATCTGCCCACACTGGAGAATCACCGTTTAACACACATACATACAGTGTCGTGGAGTTGGAACTATGTTATTTGTTTATTTTTTTGATTCTGTGTACATGCATATTATACGTGAGTCATAATTAGTCTCATCAAAACAACAGCTGTTACCAGGTTTTTCAGGGTTTTTTTTCATGTGAATGGGCTCTAAATCAATCAAAACGTAACCTCTGAATTACTAATATAGAATTCCTGTTCTTCGCCGGTGACAATGTTCAGTCAAATCATGGAAAATAGCATCTAGGGAGACAGATATCAATGTGCGTGAACAATATTTCAGGGTTAGGTAGAAGGGATTGTTTGACTGAAGATGAAAGAGTAGATGAGGCTTTGAACGCTTCCAACTGCCACCTGGGAGGGAAATAAATAAATAAACAAACAAATAAATAAATAAATAACAAGTATTTTCACATGCAAAGAGGAAAATGCATTTTGTATGTACCACGCAAGGATGAGTTCAGAAAGCAGGATTTTGTCATTTGTTGAAACAGTCGAACCCAACAGTGAGTTAGCCACAGAGAGGCCAACAGAGGTTACCTGCCAGTGAAAAATGTCCTCTCTATCCAGTCCTTTTCAATTATGCAAAACCTGAAATTAACATGGCCACGGTTCTTCTCGCTCTCTTGAAGTGTCCCTGACAGTCCAGCTCATGTAATTTTCATGCCGCTTAGCAAGTCAACGATTATGCACGGTTTAGTCAAAGAAAATGCCCCCCCCCCCCAAAAAAAAAATGAAGAAGAAAAAAAAAGATTAACTAGCAAATGTATAATTTTGTCATTAATTGTATCCCCGCCTTCTTGAGAAAACCATTAGTCGTTTAAACTATGCGTGAGCATTTCTCGTGGAAACATTCATCGGTGGATGTTTGAACGGGGTGCTTAATCGGCGCTGAAAGACAGCCGGCGTCCAAACCAATCCATTTTCCATGCTGTTGTCATGGTGCCCTGATCTCCCTGAGCTTCTGCTTTTGACACCATAGATCCCTCTCATTCTACGCTCTGGCCCGTGCCTCACCGTCTCTTTACATTAATGGCCAATGCAGGCCCACATAGAGACAAGCATTCGCTGGGAACTGGTTTTAAGAAGCCTGGAGATGAATGACTGGAGAGAGAGCAAGAGAGAGAAAGAGGGTCTCAGAGAGTAAGCCAGACGTGAGCCTGGGAGCGCCAATCTGCCATGGCCTGGATTCTCCGCGCGGTTATTATTTTCAGTAGCCCAGAACAAAGCCCAGAACAAAAAACCCAGAACACAAACCAGTGATCAAGTGCTGAGTCTCTGTGCTTTTACAGCCAACATAAATCCTGTAACTGAAAAACACACAGCTATATCTGTAGACAGACAGAGACAGGGGGACACAGAGAGGGAGAGAGAGAGAGAGGGGGAGAAAGAGAGAGAATCATGTACCTGAATAATGCACCAGTGTATACATATATATATATGTGCGTGTGTGTGTGCGTGTGTGTGTGTGTGTGCGCGTGCGTGCACGAGTGTGTTTCATATAGTCCCACCGATGCAGGCAAGATCAATGTGTAAATGCAAGGCGGTAAGTGAGTTGTCTGATGGGTGGGGCTGTGTGCTGCCAAGCGGAGTGCATTTAAGAGCTGTTTTGCTTTTCTTTCCAGTATCTGTAATCATATCAAGTTTTTGGCTACTGTCGGTAAACACTGAACACGAATCAGCGAGGACGAGGCCAAGCACAAACTGTGTGAGTGCATGTGGAGTCAGATCCCTGACAAAATCAGATTACGTCTTATTGTTTTGTTTTGTTTTTTTTTTTAAAAGAACTCCTGGATTCAAAGAACCACTCTGACAACGTTCACTGATGACATTATTTCACTCTGTCCACGGTTTTGCGTGTGCCCAAGTGAATCATTAGGATGGGTTTATCCTCCGCACAGTAATGCAAATACCGTCCCTTGATATAGGAAGAAAAAAAAAAAGATGCTATTAAGGATTTTAGCTCATAATTCATAATTCATGGGTAGTATTTAACTGGATGTGAAGTAAGCTTAACAAAACCACAGGTGTGCTGACATCTCCTGCTTTTACTTATTTATTTATTTATTTATCTTCATCTTCCGTGTAACTAACGCCAACTCCGCAGTTTAAATTGTCCTGATTCTGCACTTCCTGCTTTTGACTGATCTCCCCCCCCCCCCCCGCCCCTCCTTGTCAGGACTGAATGTAGGTGACTGTAGACAGCATTTTACTTTTCTTCTAGTCAGAGTTCGGATGTAAAGAGCTTACTCGGTGATTCTTTTAAGGGTTCAAAGCCCCAAACTGTCTCATAAACATCTAACACAGGATTTGTTTTACACAGGAGGAAGCAACAGCACCTGCCTTATCGATGACTTTCACACTATCTGCGGTGCATACAAATTCATAAGGAAATAGGCCAGCGGTTAGGTTACTCGTTTGACAACGTGCTTGTACATCCCTTGCGTCAAGGCCTCTTTCTTCAGAGTGGATGACAACATGCTAAAATTCATGAAATTCTACAAATCTTTCCGTTATGTATGTACATGATATACTTTGTCTATCTTTCCAATTTCATAGGCAAACAATTGGATGAGATTGTAATGCATGTTGGGCTGTTTAATGGTGTGAGAGCCACAGGAGAACTTGTGAGGTGATGTATTAAGGGGGATTAGGCCTATTAGACCCCCTTCTGTGGTCCTGTAGAGAGATATTGAGAGCTCACCGCTGACTGCATCGCTAGCCTCCTTCCATTAGTCGCTATTCCCCAAACACAGACAACTTAGCTAGCTTATTATCAAAACACAGAGGCAAAAACTCGTAAAGGGAAAAGAAAAATAAAGAAGAGTGAGACAAAAAAAAACCACACACACACACACACACACCCAAAACAGATGAGTAATGATAAATTGCGATACTCTTGACATAAAAAAGTTTGTGTGACCCCCCTCACCAACCCAACGCCCCCCCCCCCCTCACTATAAGTAGACTGAATATCATCAGACAGATGAAACCCAATTAAATTCACGCCGAAATCTCGTCTTCCACCCCCCCCTCCTCTGCTTCTTCCTCTTACCATCTCTTTCCATCTTCTCTACTCCAATTGTGTTTCGTATATCAGGTTGCGCAAGCTGCTGCTTGCGGCCACTTTGAAACTTAATCTAAGCTCTGTCAGTCCTCCATCATCCGCCGCTAATAACCACGTTGGCTGAGGGGCTGTGTCAGGCGTCCGGTGGGACTCACAGTTAATATTCTTTGCCTAAGCCTTTAGGGAGACGACCTGGGTTAAGATTGAGTGGAATATGCCGCGCTTTGGCAGATGTGCGGCAGCCAAAAAAAAAAAGAAAAACTGGAGCGCTCTGGTACGTAGGATACTGGAGACGAGCCGAAATAGTGGAGCGGACCGTGTCACAGGCTTCCCGTTTCGAGCAGGTGGAGGGGTAAAAGGGGTGAACAGTATCCTCAGGCACAGCTGATAAAAGCCTCAGTTTGCTAGGCAACATCCGAGCATTAGGAACCCGTTAGTGAGAGTTGCCTGATTTTGTAGAAACGTGCGCGCGTTGTCGACGCGGGTTGTCGTAATTGTTTTAGAGAAGCGTTGAAAATATATCCTACCGACCTGGTGACAATGTACCAGCGTCACACTCTTTTTGCAACGTAGAGTGTGTCACTAATTCATAAGCTTACCAAAGTGATCAGTAATGTTAAGATTGGAATTTTGGTTTTATGGTAGCTTGTTTCTCATTTATTGTTTGTAGGATATTTTCATCTCTCTCTCTCTCTCTCTCTCTTTTTCTCTTACTCCCTGACAGGATTTCTCAGTATCTCTCTCTCTCTCTCTCTCTCTCTCTCATTTGCAGGTTCTACATGGATGTGTGAGAGTTCATGTGAAGTGGAGTTCATGGTTTTAACCTTGTAAGGAGATGGATGTGCAGATATGGAAAGTCCAGACCTGTTCCATCCACGGGCCTGTTATGGTTTACCCCCAATCCACTCTTTGCCATTGAATTTCCTTTGTCCTTCACACCAGGTGAAGCATAATTACTAAACATATGGTCAGTGGAGCAGGGACAGTTTAATAGCTAATACACTCCGGCATCTGACCTGCATACAAAGCTTAAACTCTGTGGGTCGGTGGTCCTTGCTGTGCGTCCAAGCTCCAAGTCACTTAGAGACAGACGATAAAGCAGTGACGTAGTCACAAACGTCACACCATCACCGCGCCAATTGATTATTTGCCTGTGAAACCACCACACCGTGAAGAGCAACTCTCAGACCTGAAAAAACGACATTGGATCGTGTAATTTAGAATTAATAACCAGAAATTAGAAAAGGAGTCAACATTTCTAGCATAGATGATTCGATGACAGCGTCTTGATCAAAGAGAATGGCAAAGAATGATCACGCGATGCAAATGAGATTTGCCACGAAAACTTACGGATACATGAAAAATTAGCCTGACAAACCTCTCAGCCGAAACCAGCTGACAGTCTTTTACCCCTCCATTGTTTGTCACCATTCACGAAGTGGGATATTTATGGCTGCAATTCAGGTTAAGTGCCTTACTCAAGGGCACTGCTAACCCACAGGCCTGGTGGCAGAGTAGCTTGACTTAAAAGGATGTAGCTCTCAAGTTGTATTGGATTGCACATTGCACATTGGAGTGAGACAGATTCGAAACGCAAAGCCAGGTGCAAAATATACTGTAACAGAGATCTGTTACTGTTACTTCTGGGGTTTTGCAAGGCATGCTGGGAGTGCATTTCTGTTTTGCAAGTATGTTGCTAAAGAGTCTTATGTTTGAGAAAGAAACACTGTTCAGTATTGTGTTGTGTGTGTGTGCGTGCTTGTTGTTGACAGTTTATTTAGTAGGGAATGGCGTAAACATGTTTTTTACCGTTTCGGTGTTAACTAGAGCACATGGGTATATAGCAGTGGTGAACCTATTCTTAGTTTAGTCTGAAATACTAAACTCTAAAAGATTAGTGCTTAAGAGATTGAAAGACTCACAGTAAAACATGATTTGTTGTAACATTAATGCAGATCAATTTACTTGTATTTCCTATGTCTCTCTGTGTGTGCTAGTTCTTGTTTAAGGTATAAACAAGTCTGATATGAATGGAAATAGTTAAATATATTGTAGAATGGTTTTGGTCTCTGCACTCAAATTAGTGCCTGTCACACAACTGGATTCCAGATAAGGACAGAAGGTGTATTTCCAGTGGACCAGTTTTGATAAATGACATTGCACCTGCCAGCCCATAATATTACACCAATCAAATTATCTCAAGGTGACATGTTGGACATGCTAATACCATCTTCTGTGAAGGTTGTCTTGATGCTGACTTTTGAAATCCCCTCACAACTTCACAGACTGATTTGTAATTCAAGACAGGCCTTGAGTTCCAGCATGTTATCCCTACCAGGAAGGTAAAAACTATAATTCAGTCTTTAGTCATGTGATCCTAAACATCCGTTACGCTGTATGTCAAAAGATGTGTGATTCTTTTTCAAATAGAGTCAGATTTGTTGAGGTCAGAATTGTGGAGTATCTTTTTCACCTTTCAGGAATGTAATCTTTTGTACACAACAAATACAGGCTCATAGAGCTAAGTGTCAAACACCAGGATATAACAGGTGAGGGGAGATTTGGTTCATTTTTTTTTGTAAAATACCGTGTCAAATGTAATTTACGAAAATGGCAGCAGCACAATTTGAGATGAAGGTGCCAAAGAGCAGACAACCTGAATGGAAATCGTTCATCTGTGTCGTATACGATATGGCGTAGGTAGCCGCGTATATATATATATTCCCGGTAACTCGGGCGTGAAATGTCCTGTAATTTGGACATGTCCCATTGCTGATGTGCGGCACGAAATGAATACAGGGAGTCTTTTAAACAAGGAAAAAAGAAAAAAAAAGAAAGAGAGAAGCGGCCCGACTCCCGCTCCGCCTCTTTAGTGGCCCCTGCTCGCTCAAGCAAATCCAATCCGGCAACGCCGGGAAAACTGCCCCCGGAGGTGCGGGGACCGAGGAGTCGGGAACGCAAGCGCCCCGCGGTTACGGTCGACACTAATGATCTCCGCATTCATTACGGCCGCTCTGCAGGTAAAGAGGTGCCTGAAACACATGCCTCTAAATATATACACGGAGAAGAAAAAGGTATTCTGTTCTAAACAACAAAGAAATTAAATTAGAGCTGCCAGCGAAATGCTGCTCCCGTCGATGCTACTCGTACTGTTCACTTACTGGCAAGAGGGAAAGTAATATGAACAAAATAGTGGCTGCTAATGTCACTCTGCTTTAGAATAACCATGGGTGTGAGGCACTCTCAGGGGTGATAGAACAAAGGGATGGTTTTCATGTTAAAACTGAGTTACGTCACCACGCGAATGTCAGTTCCTTAGCATTAAGTTAACTCGAAGATACAAATAGAGACAGTTTTGAGGCACTATGAAACAAATTTCAGCAGTCAGTCATCTTAGGTGACCATGGATGTGGCCTACTGCATGAATGGTCATGTTAACATTAGACACACAAATGCTGTGGATTTTAACAGTAGTTATTGTTAACATTTCACCGTGTGATATATCATATCACACAGATATGAACTCCACGTTAACATTTGACAGAAAAAAAAAGGGTGAAAGGAAGCGTTGCGCTTTTGACGGCATTTGAGTTTCAGTACGTCATGTCTGTTTAGCACGACGTGAATGCTGATCTGAGAGCAGTGTTTGATGGATGTGAGCAGATGAACGACAGGTGATGGTGGTGGAGGGAGAACAGAGAACAGGGCTGTCAAGCACCTCAGTTGTTTAGAGGGATCAAAGAATTGCATTGAAAAGGTAGATGTTTGCAAAATTGATGAGACCGGGGGTGGGGGGGTGGGGGGGGTGGGGTTTGAAACACTCTTCCTTCTTGAGTTCTCTGTGGAACTGCCAAAGGCACGGACCATAGAGGCATTCCTCTAATTCTCACCTCTGAGACACATTACAGCAGTTATAATTTATTCTATCCGACTGCTCTAAAATATGCATTTTCTTCCCCTCCCCCCCCCCCGTGCTGTTTCAATATTGCTCCCACAAGAAGTACCTTAAGCAGTGTTTTAATACTTTATTTATTTTGCTTGAGTTTGGGAACCTCTTTCTCTGCCAAGTGCACACTGTATTAGGTCCTGGCTTACCGAGAGAGGTGTCCTCCCCCTGTGGCTGTTAATAAAACACACCATAACACTGGTTGAACCTGGCAGATTAGCTGAATCAGCACATTGCCAAGCTCATAAACACTCCATACCACACTGTAAAGATGCCATTTCTACCTCCTACCAGCCAGCTAAGACCACAGTATCCCTCTCTCTTTCCATCAGATATTCATAAACCTAGACACCGTTTTTTTTTGTTTTTTTTTATTCCTGTATCTTTCACTTCCCTCGCTCTCTCTCTCTCTTTCCTTCTGGCTTTCTCGCTACCCCTCTCCCTCTCTTTCTTAGCTTAAGTTGAAGGGTGTGGATGAAAAATTAATGTGTAAATGTCAAACGCCAAACTTACAAATCAGCACCACACGTATTAGAAGACATGAATGTCAAGGGTATACAAAGTAGCGTACGAGTCCTTTGAGAAAACTGAATGTCGTGAAAAAATATTCGCATTGACAGATCTTCAGTAATACTTGCATGTTGGATAGGAGGAAAATGGACTTCGGGAAAATGGCTTTTCTAGGTGCAGTGTGGTATGAGTTGTAATGTAGGCCTGACTGACCACAGCATGCTAGAGTACCTGTTAATAGACATCCACGCGTGAACCAGAGCTGTGAAGAAAGCCTGCACTGTACTGGTTCTGATCTCTTCCCGGTGAAGAAGAGAATAGAACCGTTCTGGATTCTTGAACCGTCCAGAACTTTACTGGAATCTTAGTAACTGTTTCAGTTTCTAAGCAACAGACGGCTACATGTTAAATCCTGCATGTCTGTTTTGCGCACCCATTCCATTTACCAGAAGAACTGATAAGCAAGGCACCGTCTCCAGTTTTTACGCCTTTTGTCTCTCTCTCTCTTCTGTCTGATTCATCCTAGCATCTAAATGAAGAGGAAAATTGTATTCTGCTTCCAGAATTCTATTCCTTAACCTTCTCCATTTAATGAATACATAATGTGAGAGGCAGTAGTGATGGTACCAAATGATTCAGAAACAGAGAGAAAAATGATGACTTTCTCACTCTGCATTAATGCGGCGGAGTTAGGGGGTTCACATTTAGCTACAGTAACCCATTCAAAATGCATCACCGCGGCAACATCAGCAGTTTCCACGGCAATCCCCATTGTTTGCTTTGTTGAGCTCGCAGAATACCCCTCCCCATACGACCTCATAAAACAAGTCCCATAACATAACACACCAATTACTGCTAAACTAAATGCCAAGGATCGAGTTTTGTGCTGAATCTAACTTAAACATTTTGCCTCGTTTGATATTCATAATGCTTCTCCAAAGTGTATGCAGAAAGACCCTATAACTCACGGATTCATTTCAAAACATGCAAAATCTTTATGAGAAAATCATAAGCGGTGTAATTATGCTTGGTGGGAGGGCTAGTGCAGCAAAGCTTCAATTTGAATATAAACTCAAAACCTCAACAAAGCTCATTTTTCTTGTCTTAGTGTAGCAAAGTATCATTGTCAAGGGAGTGAAAATAAAATAATCAAAAAGTGCTAACAATGGAGGTCCAGTCAATCAGTGTGTCTGTTTCTGTAACCCTGCAATTTATTTGATTTACAATTTGAAACAAGGACAACAAAAAGCGACTCATGTTTATTATCTAACAGTACGAACAAGAGTTGGAGAGTAGAGCCTCTCAAGTTCTGTCCTCCAGAACCAATGTCCTTGTCCCTTTCAACCACACCACATAATCAGAAGTTCATTTGTATGCGTAACAGGTGTTTACATTTCTTAACCAATCAGACATATAGTATGTGACAGAATTGGTCCAGCAGAATTTGTGGCTTCAAGGGCTTGTGTATTAAGTGCTTATCTAAAATTAATAGTTTGTATTTGTCTGCTTTCGAGAAAAAAAACGCCTGTTCTACACAAAAGCGCTCAAGTCAAAATGCCTTTTAGTTGAGAATAGATTTAAATTGAATTCCACTTAACTGAAATTATGTTCCCCTCATAAGCTCAAGTTAGCCTGCAGCCAAGAAGTTTTTCAAAGTTGTTCGGTGAGGAATGCAGTGTACACCTAGATAAGTTACAAAGAGAACTACTTCACAGAGTCATTAACAGAGCTTTCACTCTGCCTTTCATTTTAAACTTCAACAGATGCACTGAACCGAACTTTTTTGATGATGCTTGAACTGTCACCTATTCCTTGTCAAAGAGATCAGAAGAATTCACTCATGGTGAGGCACGGGAAAGGTCTGAATGTGCGTAGCTTTCAAATCCTGCCCTTACAAAGCAAAGGACACTACCACCGAGCAAGTTCTGTGCCTTAGTGCTTAAGCACAACCATTACTGACTATAAACCTAACCACAATGTCCCCGGAGAAGTCATATGACTCCGGTTTGATATGAGATATTCTTCTATTCCAGTTGTTTACTTGCTCTGCACGTAAACGGTATTACGAGCTAAAGGATCCTTCCTTCAACCCTTTACATTTGGTTGTGAGTCACATTGTAAATTATTCATCATTTCCCATTTCCCAGAAGCACACTGGCACTTTTTTTTTCTCTCTCTCTCTCTCTCTCTCCGTGCTGTGTGATGAGAGAGGTGTGCCATCTAGAATTGTAAGGCTTGTGTCATTTTTTTTTTTTTTTTTTTTATCCTAACACGAGACACAGATGTTGACAGGGTTACACTGGAGCTCAGGCTTTCTTTAACTGACTGTTGGGCAGAATAAATTTATATATCCCAAAGGACAGAACCCTGGAATATTTGTATAAATGGATGAAGGGTACCATACATACTGTTGAACAGACAGGAATATATGTATGTATATATATATATATATACCAGCATAAGAGTAAGAGTACCGACATATGTTGGAAAGAATGAACACAGTTACAATGGAATATGTCAAATAGAGACAGATCACACAGTGAATCAAAGGCCATTTCCAGGAAACAGATGCTGGGTCAAGTGCTATTTTTTCACCAGGACTCTAACAACAATAATAATAAAAAAAAACCCTATTCATCTACAAAGTAATAACCCCCCCCCACCCCCCCGCTCATCTTGTCAGTAGAGGTGTCACGTACTCGCTTCCCTCGAACCAAAACAGGCCATCCGGAAACATCTTGCTAGACTCATTAGCGTGAAAAGTAGCAGGGTTTGGCTATTTGTAAGCATAACTGTGGCAGGGCTTTGATACTGGTTGCGTGCCGTTCCAGTTCTGTCTTTTTTGACCCAATATCAGGCATATCCTGCGTCATTCAGACAGTAGGCTATATAGTGACTTTGTCATCCATCTGTATGGGGTAGTTGGTGTTCAGTATTAAGCACTGTGGGCTGGATGTGTAATGGAAATATTACAACGTGGACTTTTTTTTTATTTAACGTGGATCATGTCCTATGGTTAATCATCCACTATTTTGAGGCCAAGATTCTTCTTTTCAAGCTTTAAATAAGCATCTTCGCACTTACTCACCCAACAGCGCTCGTGGTGCTATCAGACCATCACCTGAGAGAGCACTTTATGTCTCTCTTCCCTATTGATCTTTCTCCTGGCCTAGAGTTCAGTCCAATTACCCTCAATTTGGCACAGGCAAATTACCTTCGGTGAGCTTTCAGCTGTCCCTCATTGGACTGACGGACTGGCCGTGAATACTGAGCGCGTGCTATGCTAATACCCATCTCATCCTCGTCCAAAATTTTCCACAGAGAAGCTATAACTGGCTTGGCATGGGACCTGGATCTATGGGGGGGGGCAGTGAGTGGGGGTTTTCGGCCATGTCTGCTAAGATATCAAGACCCCCTGAGAAGGAAAGACTTGGATGGGTTGAGTCCTGCCCTAGATGTGCCCACCCCACCCCCCCACCCCCTCCTAACCACCACCGCTGGCTTACAGTGCATATGACTGCTCTGGGGTGATGCTTCACACCACAAAGTCATGATAGGCTTTTAATGGAACTGCAGATTGCGCTCATGCTGCCTGTTAATCTTATGAACTGCACCTTGGAATAATATATTGTGGGAAAATGACCGTCCCATTTTACTGGTTCCCATGGAGACTTGAACGCTTGGTAATAACCTGATTATCGGTTTTGTTATGTAAAGTTAAATCAATTAACCCATGAAAGACCACTGCAAAAATTCATTTCTGTTCAGCTCCATAACAGTAAAGTGTGTTCCCTCTTCCTTAGTTTGTTTGTTTGTTTGTTTGTTTGTTTGTTTTAAGCAATTAAACTGCTTACATTTCAAATTCTGATTAGAGGACTGGTGACTGATGAATCAGTTGAACTTCATTTTGAGTGTAATTCATCGTCATTGAATGATTTTTTAGTACTAGGTTTATTGGAACATGGTCAGTGTTTAATAATTCACCAGGAGCAAACAAGAGACCAAGTTTGTTCATGTTTGACAACGTGTATCACGAAATCGAATCCTTTCGCTGCTCCCTCCTGCCTGAGTAAGAAAAATAAGATAAAAGACATATTGGACAGCTTCATGCTTTTGAATGATGTGTTTTATACAGCTCGTGCCAGGGGCAAAATCAGATGTGAAATGGAATTTTGAGCGGCACGCCCAGTTGAGGTGATGTCTGACAGTGTGGAGGTGCGTCACACACCAGTGTTTCACAGTTTCAGTCAGTCACAGCTGGGCCATACGTGCTGACTGTGGAAAGGAGCCCTCCAGGGAACACAGCAGGTCTTCCGTAGACAATTTGGCCGAGGTCACTCAGCCCAGCCCCCCCACCCCCACCCCCCCCACGCCCAGGAGGGGGTTTCTTACCATTAGGTGCCTGTGTATCTGTAGGTAACGCTAAACAAATAACATTCTCTTCCAAGTGTGTTGAATTGTAACCAGCAGCGTGGAAAAAAAAAAATGAGCAATTGCCTTGGAGTAAAGAAAAGTCATTCTCTTTGACTATAAAAAGCAGAGACTTGTGAAATTGCAGGTAATTCAGTGTTCCAAATTGGGCGGACAAAAAAAAAAAATTGGACAACTGTTTTAAGAAATAAAAATATCCAGTGTGAAATGAGAATTTTATACTCAGACCAAATTCTTTATTCAATGAAATACGAATTTGACAGGGCGCGAAGAGTTCCCACGCGGTTACGTTTTTATTGGAAAAAAAAAAAGGAAGCGTCATTGGAAACCCTCGTGGGTCGAACTGGAAAAACAGATACATCACACACGAGGAGACAAGACTTTGGCTCTCGGTCTAAACTATTTAAGTCGGTGGTTGTACTTCTCCTGAAAATGGAAAGGGTTTATTAACCGGAGAAACCGTGACTGAAGACAGCAGAGTGCTTAAACGCATGTTCTTCTTGACTACAGTGGGCGATGCTTCAGAGACTCAAATGGCTTCAGCCACATTCTCGTAACAGTTCGGGAACGCGTCCGCATACACGCACCACAGTCGCTCTACGTAAATTCACAGGACCAATACGGATATCTCGCTTTAGACCGTGAAAAGTGTATCTCAAGACTAATGGGTGAACAGCCAGCTGTAGATAAGGCACTGAGTCATTAAAGGTTTAGTTTTAAAACATTTATGACTGTGTGGTTTGAAGCTGCACCGAGACTAAATCATAAGATTTATACAAATATTAAAACTGCTGTCAACACTGGTCCAGGAGTATTTTTTAAAAAGAGCTGTAAGATTTTTGGTTCTGTTTTAAAAAAAGAAAAAAAAAAAAAAACTGTTCACAACAGCAGCGAAAGCTGGAAGTCTTTGTTTGAAGTTTTTTTTTTCTTTCTTTCTTTTCTTTTTTCTTTTTTTCTTTTTTCCCTCATTAAGGGGAATGTGTGTGCATACACATAGGCTTATCTCAGGTCACATTAAAGTGCCCTGGGTTTATGATGTGTCGTTTGTGATGTTCCGGGAATGCTTGAGTTGCTGTATAAAACAACAACAACCCAAGAAAAGCGATTAAATATTAAACCAGGTACTGAGTTTTGTATTTTTCCATCTGGAAATAATACCATCGTAACAACATACAAAAAGGGAAAACAGACTAAACAAATATTGACTTCTGACCTCAAAATAAAACCATTTTTAAATGAGGCCTTTTTGATTTGATTTGTGATCAAATATTTCTCATCCTGTTGCAGGTTTTGTGTTTAAATTTACCGTTACTGAGGCAACTGATCCAGGATGTACTCCAGTTTGTGTGTATGTGTGTGTGTGTGTGTGTGTGCGTGCGTGCGTGTATGTGCCCGCGCGTTGATGTGTGGTCAGATTAAACAGTGAATTGTTGGACTGAACTCTTGATGGACTGATAGTGTCAATTGTACACAAATGCACTGTGTATTTAGTTTTTTTTCACATTTCACACTCTTTAAGTGCCCAGAAGATCTGCCTCAGCGTGCTCACCAAATTCAGAGACGCAACACAATTATTCTTCATTTGGTGGTGCAATTTGTCATCGCCATGCAAAGTCATTTTGTTCTGCTCTATAATAATGTTTTTTTTTTTTGGATGTGGATATGACCACTGCATAATTGAGGATAGCTCAGGACAGTGTAAAACCTGCCTGACAGCCTGGGTGCAGATGATAAGAAATTTGCAGTGCAAAGCATATTCTTCTCTCCTGCTGAGATCTAAGTCCTGTAGAACTGTCAAAAGCTAGGGGATTAATTAGTGTTGTACCTCTCCTAGCACATCCACCTAACACAGCCTCTTCTCCAGCAGTGACTGGCACTCGGTTACATGTTGTCAACCCGCTACCAGCCTTCATTAGCCATTAGCATCCAGCCAGCGTTTAGCAGAGAACTCAAAACAACCACCTTGGTTGCCATGGTCACAAGAAAACCCAAAGGTAAAGCAACGGAGTCTCGAGGGTTAAGCAGTAAAGGTGATGAACAGGAGAATGAACAAAAAGAAGAAGAGAGAAAGAGAGAGAAGCCTGAATGTCGGGAAAAGAGCGGAGAGGCTCGTGTTTAAAAAAAAAAAAAAAAATGTAACGGCCTAGCCCGGTGCTAATTTAGAAATTATAAGTGTCTGGAAAATGAATGAAAAGTAATATCACCCACAGTGGAGGTGGTGAACTCTGCACAATAAGCAGGTAGGCTGTAAAAGAAAAAATAATGATCACTCTCCTTTGCTTTTTATAGAATTCACGTTCCATTTAGCCAATCGCGTTTCACAGGTATGATCATAATCGGTGGCAATTATAGGCCTACTGCTGTAATGCTGGTTCTCAAGCAAGCGTCTGCATGGAATTCCATTGTCTCTCGAGCTGCTCTCGTCTCAGATTGAACCTATTATCCAACAACACTGACAATCATACGCTAATAATGGGGATGTAATTATGCATCATCTGCCAGACGTAATCTGTGACACGACGGACGAGATAGCTATGTTGAAATGAAGGAACCGAATTCCCAAGAAGCTTATAGCGGCATCATCGCGTTCAAATCGCAATAATCACGCGTATCCCTGGGCTACATGGGCTGCGCGCAGTATCGTATGCGATTGGTTGCGAATTTGTATACTTGAGGTAGAGTTTGAGCGTGTCACTGCCTAGTTGAAATTATTACATCTCTTTGTCTAATTGTGGAGGATAACGGGCTGAATGTCATCATTCCTACTGTCTCGTTACAGCATCCTCTGAGAATACTGCCGCAAATGAAATACTTGCCGCCAAGGTGGGAATTGGGCTGATTCAAAACAAAGCTGGAAGTCATACTTTTATCCTCAAAACCAGCAAATGTCGCCTGGGCAACGGTTCTAAATATGATCCACGGCTCCATTATGTAAGACTATAGAACTAAGCTCAGGAGATCACCCGCTAATGCCTCACGCTAAAGAACACAATGCATGTCAAAGAGAGAGACAGTTTTTAGCCTAACGCTGAAACACCTGCGTCAGCCGCATTTGAATTCAACGGCTCTGCCCACTTCCAAGATTAACCCCCGAGCGCATCATAATTCTATGGTCTTGTAGGGCGAGGGAGTGTCAGGTAGTTTTAACAAAAGTTAAAAGCCTTTTCTGAGACACTGAACTGTTCTGGAGGATGGTGAGGCTTTCTGAATGCTTAGACTTCCAACGCTGCAACACATGCTGGGGAGGTAATGATACTTTTTTAAGAGTCTGAGAAAGGGAGTCAGCAACACAATATCTTTCCAAAAAAACACTTGAGCAAAATTCTAAATAATAGGGTCAGAAGCACTGTATGTTAAAAAAAAAAAAACTGAACGTAAGAAAAAGTGAAAAGGTTCAAAGTAATCAAAAAAGGTAATCGCTTCATTGAAGTACAAGCGCTGTGATGACATACAGATATTTCCTTTCAGAAAAAAATATGAACATTTAAAAGGAAAGGAGAGACAAGAAATCATATGAACTTCAGAGCTCTTCGAATGATTATATGATCATAACTTCATCATAGTCCTGCCTAGATGGTTATTCGAGACCTGCTTGCAGTGAAACAGATGGATGGCGCGACAGAGACGCTACAGTGTCCTAGTGTACCTATTCACTCATCCACGACTAATGACAGTTTCCCGCTGCTGTCTGGCACCGAGCATCGCTTGGGCTAGAGTCATTTGTTTTAAATGACAAACAGGTAGGAGGTTTAGATCTCATTCTCCTGGCCGGAACAATTTCGTTTAGGGTCTGGGGTTTAGGTCGTCCCTAGACAGCCAATGCTTAAAGAATGGGTCTTCTGTCCGTTGACAGACTAACCAGTCACAGACAGGTTTTGCTAGATAAGTGCTTATTCTCCTAGGTCAACTCAGTCCATTGCTCAAGGACTCTGGTGGTCCCTTCAGTGTCGTGATAAGTGTCTTATCTCCCGCCCACTGCGTAAGGATATAAATCTCCACGGTAACAAGATTGGGCCTCACATGAGTGAGACACCATAGTAAGTGGGCAGTCACATTTGATGAACGTTAGCCGAGTTTGCAAGAAACTGACAATATCACCTCTGGATTGGAATCTCTGGTCTGGGATGAATACGGTGGATCAAAATAGTCCCTGATCCTGTCTTGTATTGTTGGTTGCCGTCCAAGAAAGCAAGAAAGTCAGTGGAGAGAATGTACAGCCATACTTCATGCATGAAAGGGAACTAAGAGTGTAACATCAAAGCCTGAAACATTCTGGGGGGTTTTTTCTAGCAAGATAATATGGTTTTCTTAGGTTCATGTCATATGTTTATGAGTGTAATGACACATGACACTCCCTATATGAGTGAGTAAACAAACAAACACATAAACAAACACACACACACACACACACATATATAGATAGATAGATAGATAGATAGATAGATAGATGTATGTAAGTGTGTGTGTGTGTGTATGTACACAGTATATATATATATATATATATATGGTATGGATGAGTAAGGATGCAATGCAGTAAGATTTAGTTATTTTTCTAGACTTGAGTTGAGCTCTTGAGATATTTTTATGTTCCTGATGTCTATCACCCGTGGTTTGAGAAATTTCTGTAATTCCGTTACTTGAGTGCTTCCTTCAGATTAAGCATGGAAATGGTGTCTAGTACATATACAGATCATTTACTAAAAAGCCTCTCTCTTTCTGGCTGCTAACCAATATATAAGATGACTAAGCTGGGAAGACTTCCTAATGAATCATAGAAGAGGAAAAAAGTAAAAAAAAAAAAAAAAAAAGAGAGAGAGAGAGAAGGGAGGGGGAGAATTTCTCCCTTCAGTGAGAAGAGAAAAGTCTCCTCTTCAAAATATTACAAAACAGACCAAATCAATGAACTTGCCGAGAGAACAAACACATTCACGTTTGACCAATATGCTTATTTGCGTTTATTCAACAAGCACTCGTTGGTGACGTACCCCCCAAACAGCAATGCACTGAGAAGATGCTCAAACATTAGCCTTTGCTCATTACAGAATATGTGGGCCACGTTTTAGCAGCATGGCACAGTGTTTGTCAGACAGAGCGGGATAACACGCTGATCCTCTTGAAGTGCAAACAAAGAGGTCAGGTGTTAAGGAAGAGTCAGGTCTACTAGTGAGAGAGGTTGTAGAAAAACAAACGGACCTAACACAGGAACAGAATTACCTTGTTGCCTGTGAGCTCGCTGTAACATTTTCATTTGCAGTCTGTCTCCAAAAGCCGGTCCAAACAATAGATTACGTGCAAAGGAACAAATACGGAAAATTACCAATGTGCAAACATTAATTTCACTGAATAATAATCGTTCCATTGTTTAGTACCTTTCGTTGCCAATGCGTTAATATAACCCAATTTAAAAGTTTTGTTCAGGCACCAGGCCCAGTTTTTAGAATATTTATAACAGGAAAGACATGCTACGATCAGTAGACCTTTTCTCCATGCAGACGCACTTCTCCATGATAGGAAATCATCTTTGTTGTGCGTCACAAAAGTGACACTTCAAAAATTCTCCTCTGGATGTGACGGACGCCCACCTAGTTCATTCCCTCATTTAGCCTGTCAACTGTAGGCGTCTAATGAGAGTGGCTTTCACCCACGGAGAGTTTGGGTCACAATGAGAGACAGAGAGAGAGTGCGTGTGTGTGTGTGTGTGTAACAGAGACAAAGAGAGAGAAAGAGAAAGAGAGAGTAAGAAAGGACACAGCAATGAGAAAGATTGCTGTCCTTGTTTATGAATATCTGGCTATTTGTGCCCAGAACACCAGAATAGCCTATAATCTACCCTGGGCATCAGTTTCATATCTTATGATATCATGGCAACAGAGCTGAATGCGACTGCTCCTTAATTCATTTCTTAACAATACAGCTAGACCTACAGTGTCAACTCTAGTACCACTCTCTCCTTTGTTTTGAGACAGCATACAGCGTTAGTTATAGAAAAGCATATGAAAACACTGACAGAGGGCCAATTTCTGAATTTTCAGTGGTTACCTAGCAACTATGAGATTAAACTCTTCCTTACAAGTAGGACCCTGTTTTTTTTTTTTTTTTTTTGATCCATGTGGTAAAAGTAAAAGAATAACAAGATTACTCCAATAAAGCAGGTCAGAACTCCTTACGGCCTGCAGTGTTGTTTTGAATTATTTCATGCCGCAAGAGGAGAGCAGCCAACTAAACTTTTAGAGTTTATGAACTCGGAACGAAACTGGGCAAGCACCTATCGTATATCAAAGCAAATTTTCTGCCTGACCTCTTTTTGTTGCCGCGGTGTTAACATAGCACGAATATAATGAAATAACATTTTTAAAACAGCGGAACAATTGGAAAATGTTAACATATGTCGTAATGACATGGCCATTAATCATAAAGTATATTTGTACGCAAGCAGGTTCGATACTGTTTGAAAGCTGTTTTTTTTCCCCCCCTGTAATAGGTCGAATTCCAGGAGGCAGACAGTCACACCTGTCCTCCACACTTCTGTGGGATAGCATCCCTCTACTTATCCTCCTGCTTTCCATAACAGGTTTCCATGGCGACACTAATAAGAAGCGAGGAGGTTTCTCAGCTCCCCGATGCATGGAGCTCTGGCTAATGGAAGCTGAAATATTTCAGTGACTCCAGTGTTGCTGCCGCTGCTGCCTTTAGATAAAGTGCCCAGCTGCCCCACAGACATGGATGAGCGAACCCATTGGTCCGTAATGGTGTTGTCTGCAGCTACAAACCGGGTTCATCAACCTCCTGTGGAGATCCTGGGTGACTGGACCGTCGCTTGCTGAGCGGCGACAGAGGAGAGCCACTCCACGAGAAAAATCTACATGCTCAACGTAAACGTTCCGGTTTGAATTAGCGTTTTTTGTGGTTGAGCTTTTCCCAGTTTCTCTGCAGGGACGCTGGTTGAATGCAGCTGTTTTGTCCAACTGATGACAGTTTTCAAACCAAACTTGGATGTCTGAGAAGACTCTGAATTTTAAGTGTGTAGGTGAAAGTGGCAATATCTGACTACGTTTAAAAGGTCAGTTTCTTCACAGAGTTTCTCTGTCACTTCGGTTGGTTACAGAAAGACAGTTATGAATCCTCTAAGTCTGCCTGTCTCTCTCTCTCTCTCTCTCTCTCACACACACACACACACACACACAGACACACACACACACACACAAAAAGACACACAAAATCTGCAAATCTCTTCCCACTTCTTGTCCATCTTTATATGCCCACTCAGATCTCTCTCTCTCTCTCTCTCTCTCTCTCTCTGTTTCTCTCTTTCTCTGTCTGTCTTTCTTGTGTGTGGGAAGAGAAATATGCTTTCCAGGCCTCCTACTACTTATCTGATAACACGTATGCTTCAACCCCTACTGCTCCCACATTATGCTAAATGCTTCACAGTAGGACTGAGTGCAAGAGTTAGCCTCTAGCTAAGCATCCCACTATTCTTACCATTCGCTTTCACCTTGGTGTCGGGCCTCACAGGTAGTGTTTCATCTTCTCAGGAGACATGAAACTATCTGTAAGTGAGCAGTGCAGTGTGGGAGGGCTTGCATTAGTCTGTGTGGGCACTGGTCAGCTTATTGTCAACCCCCTTCCAGGCAAATGTGTCATCAAATCAGTGAAATGTCACATCTCAGGATCAATGTGCTTGTCAATAAAAATGATGCAACGCCGCTTTTCAGGCTTTGCTTCTTACACAAGCTCCCCAAACACCAGACCAAGCAAAGAGAATTCATAGTCCGATTAGTCAGCGATGAAAGCATCCGACGATACGACCCCCCCTCCAACACCCCTCCCCCCACCCTCCCCAGAGAAAGCCTCCGAGAGTTAGCTAACAGCAGTTTCAAAATGCTGCCAAAAATTCATATCAGAGGACATTTACATACGCTGACGTTTTTTCTTTTTCAGCTGACAGAAATCGATTTGATCACATCTCTGTCTGGCAAGCGAAAATGGCAGCGAAGCTATACCACGGGGTCGTCGACCCTAACACAAGAACGTAATCCACTACATAAGAACACAGGCTAATGCACACTGAATCAATGGTAACGTAAGCGGCACTGTCATGTGACGGCCAAGACGTGAACAACAGCCGGCAGGATGTTCATTTTCAGTGTCAGGCTGGGAAAATCTGCTTTTGTTAAAAGGGGAACCATATTTTTATTAACATATGTATCCATTGCCTCCTTGTCATTAAAGAGCTGATGTGAATTTCCAATACATTTTTTTCTACTTCTTTCTGGAGGTCAGTCAGTGTGGTACTTTCGCAGGCTGACCAATGACAATGGCTTTGTGTTATGTCTTAAAGACTGACAGTAAACACTTCTGCTGCTGATGTACCAACTTCAAGACTACACATCACTTAGTAAACTCTGTGCTGAAAAGGAACAGGATTTATGTTTTATTTGTTTATTTGCTCGCTTGCTTTTTCTTTGCCCTCTTAAACTATTTGACAGTTAAAACATGGCTTACTTGGAACCTTACTGCCCACTTTGTCACCACTTTAATAGCACAGTAAATTAATGCAGTTTCACATTTGTAGTGTGGCGAGTGCATTTTAGGTTGTTACACTCAATAAGTATCTTTGCTGAAATATACGAAAAAATACAAATCCAAGTGTTTGATCAAAGAACCATCTGAGTCAAGAGTTATGTGTTACAACAAGCCCATGTGTAAGGCAGTTGCTTCAGCATAGCTTGTTAGCCATCTTCAACTTTGGACAATCAACTGAACACATCAAATAATCAATATAAGACCAGGCTGTTAAATGAAATGTAAACTTTGAAATGAGATGTAAACCCGATCTGGTGGGCTGTGCCAAATGTTAGGTTTATCTGCTCTGTGAAAAAAAATGTTTGTAAGTCTTCATGCAAAGTCATGTGTACAGGAACGAATTGCAATTGCTTAACAATTTACATTTTGGTTTTGGATAATATTGTTCTCACAACCAATTAATGCAAAGTACAAAAAAAAAAATTAACAATTCATAACTTCAGCTGAACAATTACCAAAATCATTTTCAATGAATAAAATGTTTAATGAGCACTTATTTGCATGCATTAATAATTCATCAGTGATCAGAGCAAAAAAAGTTAACTTTTTGATCCTTGTCCATTAACAGATATTCAAGTGTCAGTAATTCCAACATTTGGGTTTCCCAACGGGGGGGTGGGGGGGGGGAAGAATTACAAAACATTTCATGGTGTTTCTGAGAGTAACGGTCTGTTTTTAGAACATAAGAGGACTTTTCAGAGAAAGAGCCTTGTAATGAGGTGAGAAAAAAAGTTTACGGATTCTGCGGAATCTCCAAAGAGCGGTGGAATACCGTCTGGGAGACCTCTCTTTACGTCTTTTCGCTCGCACTCTGCCTGGAGAGAAAAGTTCAATATAAAAATTCCGCTCTGCTGACGAATGACACACAAAGGTGAATAAGAATCGGCTGGGAGAGCAGCACATTGTATTGATTTATCCTGTGTGCTTTTCAGTGTATTTCACAAAGTTGCGGAACACTGGCCGCGTTGCAAGAGGAGGGTAAAATTGCTTTGATTAATGTAATTTGTTTTCAAGGACGTAAAAAAAAAAAAAGAGAAGAAAAAGACTAGGAGACTTTTTTGGTGCTACAAATGTTTTGTATTAAAGCTCTATTCAGCCTGTATTGACTGAACACAAAGAAACTAAGAGTTCTGCTTGGGTTTTTTTGTTGTTGTTGTTGTTTTTTTGCTATTACTTGACTACTGCACAGCCTACAGCCTGTGTCAACCAATTGTGTTTCAAGGTTTCATATTCTGACGAAGTCATGTTAGTTTAGCATTTTTGCATGGAGCAAGAATACCATCTAAGCTTCAGACTGTTACCCAAAACCTTATACACATCCTACAAATTCAAGACCAGCTGCAGGACACGTAACTTAACGGCACTATAATAAAGTCTACAGCACCAACAGAATGACTTTAGCAAATTTCTTTAATAAGAGAAACTGTGAGGTATAATAAACTTTTGAAAATATTCCATATTCATCTCTCTGTACTTTTAACGGTTTGAATTTCACGGAGCTGTTGTTTATAAGGCAAAGTACTTATGAAGTGACTCTGCTGAAAGCAGACTAATTAAACCACCTATCTTAAGTAGTTTTCAGAGAGCAGAGAGTCAAAGAACTGCACGTTCACGGCAGCAAAAAACACATTTCATTTCCAGTCGAAAAAGCACCACCAGCCTCCCCCCATGGTTCTCTTTATTTCACGTAGGGAACTTTCAGACCGCATCATCCCAAAATAGAGTGGAGAAATCGTCTAGCTGATGCACTCATCACCGCTGTCCCTCCCCATCAACTATTTTCCACCAAATTAATTACCATCCTTCTCACACAACCACATCACAACACATTTCACACAGCATCCTCAGACTTGGTGTGCCAGTCTAAAATGTGCTTTCTTTCTCTCTTTCTCTCTCTTTCTCCTTCTCTTCTCTCTCTCTCTCTCTCTCTCCATTTGGAAACTCTGACACGAAATAGATATTAAGCCCCTTCGGTCCAGGCACAGAATTACACTGCAGATGTCTAATGTTGTCATGAGCAATTACATCATTTAAATGCATAATTACAGAGGTACAAAGTAATTTAGTGGAACATGCAAATGAAAATTGCATGCTATGCTCCATTCAGGGTTTGTGATTTCATTCTAGGGAAAGTTGGTTTGACCAAAAAAAAATTTGAGCTGGAGATGATGTCATAATGGGGCGTGACGGGTCCGTAAACCATATTACAAATGTATGGATTTATGTTTTCAGTTTATATGACATTATAGGGGTCAAAATGAGTACTCTGGCTCTAACTACAATGACTGCCTTTTCAAAGCTTCCTACTCTATATCGAAAGTATCGAACATTTTCAATTATGTTTCCATTCAAGAAAGGACTTGGAAAGATACAACACCGTGATAACATGTATGTACATAAGTATGTACATTCCTTGGACCATATTTTAAAAATGTTGGTCTTATATCATTGGTGGCTGACTCATAGGAGAGAGACCAAGAACGTCCCTAATGAACGAGGCATTACGTAATTCACACCCAGCACTCAAACTGTTAAGTCATGCGTGTTTAACACGAGATGAGGTAGTGCAGCGAGGCCTCCTTTTGGCAGGTTGCCTAAGGACTGTGTGATTGCCTTTTTAATTACACTGTCGACCTGCCTGTCTGTTACACTTGCTGCGGCTCTGCTGAGGACAGCAAAGCTCGCTCCAGGGCTCCGGCTCCCGGCAAACACGGCTCCGCTCCTGGCCACGTCCCCGCGTCCCCAGCGACTGACAACATCTTGACATAAATACATCAGAGATCAAACTTCTCAGCTTTTCTGAGACAGTGGATGAGTGTACGACAGGTGTGCTATTCTTTGTGACTATTTGACTGCTAGTTTAAACTAAGCATAAACTGGTTATAAGCGTATTAACTGTTAAACTGCAGAGCAACAACAAAAACAAACAACTTAGATGATCTGTCTGTTAAAAGCAACTTTCTTTTTTCTTTCTGTCTTACAAAATGAGCAGCCAAAAGCTTGAAAATCGCCATGGTTTAGTTACAGTCTCCCAACTATACAACAACATGGGTTAAAAAACCTGCTCATTCACTTTGAAAAACTGAATCCTGAGAAAAGATCCATCGTTTTCGGGAGTACAACGTTGCAAATAAAGTCGTTTACATGTTTATGAACGATTTCAATCTAAAGTGAAGAATGGAATATTGATCATCTGCAGTGGGATGCTGAAGGCTCATGAAAGAACCAGCCATATTTCCTTTCTTTAGCTTGAAATGGGTGAAATTGCGGAAAATCCTATTAATAAATTGCAATGATTAAGTGTTGCTATAAGTATCTGTGAGTTTAATTGCTACTAACTGAAGCATAGCTAATACATTTTCTGAGGGCAGAGAGCATTCAAGGCCTCTGATTGCTGATTCTAACCGAAGCAACTACGGAGCCAGACACAGATTTTCAAGCTCCTGACGGTAAAGTGGCATAGAAAAGCCTGTATTGAATGTCCTGTCAAAAGATGAACGAATCTAATTTTAGGAAGTCACCGCTGTCGGCCAAGTCGTCTGAGCGCGTGGGAGGCTGCTGTCAGAGGTTTAGGTGAGCAGATGGCGGTGCGGCCCGATCCGTATCTTCTCCAGCACTCTCCAAGCACCTCGTACCGCTGCCTACCCAAAACATTTTAATGGCTTTCCGTATTTCCAGCGACATGACTCAGTCCAGCATGAGCAAGGTAGTCGAAGGTACTGCAAATGAATCTTGTGCTCTGTTACCAAAAGAGGGTAAGGCAATCGGGATTCTGTGGTAAAGGACAAAGAAAGATGGTAAGTACATCTGAATGAAAGATTGAAAAGAAAAAAGAGTTAAACCCAGAAAGAGGTAAAAAAAAAAAAAAAAGAGAGAGAGAGAGACTGAAAGATCTGTTATTAGACGGCATGATGGGCTATGTCAGAGTCTAGACAAATGGAAGGGTGAATGACTGATTGCCTGACTTAAAGTCTTTGGTAAGGATGCTTCTTTGATAATCGCTCCAAAATTGTCTGGTTTCACGAGGGATCTTTTTTTTATAAAGACACCAATGAGAGATGTGCCACTGTCTCCAGAACTGCTGTCAAGAGGACCTAAAGTTCACGTAATTGCAGCCACATCCTGAGATTTCGAATATCATGCTAAGAGTGAGACTGTTCTCGTAAAAATGTAATATGCCGAGTTGAACATATGGAAAAGATCATGTCTGATACCTTTCGGGTCTTATAATATGACCTGACGAGAAGTCTGTCTTTTTTTTTCTTTTTTTTTTCCACTTCGGTCAGCTTAAGCCGCTGTATGGCACCGAAACAGAAGCACCAATCCTGGGCCATTCGCACCTGGCCCTTTGACCCGATAACAACGTGTTTGGCAACAGACATCTGAGTTTCGACCAAGGAGAGATGTCAGCATTGGCTTTTTTTTTAGGACGGGGTGGGGTAGATTAAACAGGCTTTTAATTTGCTAGTGTTTCTTTTCTTACTCGATTGAGACAGATGCCGCAGACAGCAGTTTTCTCACCGCTTTCGCCAGAGAGCACGAAGCCCGTGCCCTAGCGTTGGTAGAGTGATCACTGATGCTGTGAGGTCTCATTGTATTTCCGCATCTGAGTGTGCCAACTAAATAGTTCGGGCTCCTGCCCCTGGAGAGATTTATTGGCTCTCTCTGAAGGCTGTAATGAAATACCCTCCTCGAGACTGATTCCCGTAACAATGCACCTTCTAAGCCACATATGCATTACTTTACATGAGTCA
Organism: Chanos chanos; assembly: GCF_902362185.1. Lineage (NCBI taxonomy): Eukaryota > Metazoa > Chordata > Actinopteri > Gonorynchiformes > Chanidae > Chanos > Chanos chanos. The sequence continues at coordinate 10,227,280 of NC_044500.1, read as the reverse complement.
CTGAATCAGTAAATTAAAAACACAGCCACTCCGTTCTTCGCACATTGACAACGTCAGAGGATTACATGAAGCCCAGAGACACTAAATTGATTTCGTTTGAGAGAAGAAAAAGAAAAGGTAAAACTGAAGACCTTATTTCTGTTTAAAAAAAAAGAAAAAAAGAAGAAGAAGAAGAAGAATATTCAAACAACTTGCAGCCAGGTTGTGAGAACTGAGATGCTTATTTTAGAATCTACATATTTAAATCTAGCTCATTTTTGTTCTCTAGCGATTTTGTGATAAGTCCATGAGAAAAATCCTATTCAGTTCTACTCTGAACCACATGACGAGTAAACAAACAAAAAACCAAAACATTTCCTCAGGAGATTTCAGATACAATATTAGCGGTATCCACTTCACGCGGAAGAAACATCTGCTCTTTAGCATGCAAAATCAAAATCACCTCTCTTCACATAAACCCAAAGGGATCCCAAAAAAGGCCACAGCTAATCCACTGAGGACAAGATCAAACAAGTCCTATTAACTTTTCAATCAAGAGCCTGACTCAGACTTGTCTTTTTATATGCACTGCATAGAGACACTTAATCCTTCAAAAGAGATCTGTCCGTGCATTCCAGATGCTGCCTTAGAGTCCTAAGAGGACTTGGCAATTAACAATTAACAATTAACAAAAAAAATTAACAATTCTGTCAAGATGCTAAATGCAGAACGCAGGCCCGATCTTGCTTGACCAAACGAAACCCGCGTGAATATATATGTTCATCCATAATGACATAATAATAGGGTTTTGTATAACTGGTCCGATCAGATTCTTAGTTTGTCGGGTGATCTGTTGCAACACGTTGTTTGGGAATATCTGATTAGTTACTCGTACAAATGCATAACTAACTTGTTAAATTATGACGTGGCATACCAGCAACACAAATTCATGTACTGATGATGTAATTCACAAGTAGCCCATCCACATAAACAGACATACATGTTTCAAGTCACCTATTTCAGGTGTTATCATGACAGCTTATTTCCTGTTATCCGGTACAAGCTCCTGTGATGTGGGCAGAGTAATAGGTCTTTCAAGAAAACCTTGATGTTAGGGTATCTAGATAGTTATGAAAGTTGGTAGAAATGTGAATTGTGTTACAATAAATGAGTTTCGACGCCGTAATTGCCCGAATGAATCAACAAAGAACTCCTGTCTCGGAATAACTAGGCTAACTGAAAAACAATAGTTTTACAGAGAACAAAGGCGTTTGTGTAGGTTATCTTTGTTCTCTGTGAGAATTCTATAAATAGCGCAATGTTGTGTTCAGATTGCAGCAGGGTTTCAGTCTACCTCCGTCTGAAATTTTCCACAGCCCGCACTGCTTATCTCAAGTGTCAAAGTCGTAGCCGTGGGTCTGGTGGCATATAATATCCCTGCAAACGCCAGAAATCAAAGATATTCCTGAGATGGCTGACAGTTCTTCACACGGCCGTGGGCTGTCAATGTCTTATTTACTCAATGCTTCAAAGTTCAGCTGAAAGGAACATGATGCAAGAGTCTGAAGAGAGAATGAGAAAAACAAAAATATATATATATATATGGAAATGGTATCCTTACCAGTTACAGAGAAGAACTGGTTTGATAGTCCAAACGTAACCAAGCAAGGAAAAACTGAATTTGATTTTTTTTTTTCCTTTTTCATTTTGTTTTTGCTTACAAACAGTGTGATCCTATCTTCTTCTGTTTTCTGTAATAGACTTGTTTACGTTTAACTGCATTAATCTATTTGTCAGCGTTGATGAATGTTCCGGAAGTAAAGCCTAATTACTTTGCGTGCAGGAAAACGAAGCAAGTCGCTACGCCACGCTGTGCCATCTACATGGGGTTGGCAACATTCATTCTGGCACCACAGGGGGCACTGTCAAAGCTCAGCATTACCCAAATATCTACCTCTTGAAGAAAACGCCGACAGTAATCAGTTTTATCAGCAGGTTTCACGAACAACAATATTTAAGGCTAGTCAACCCTCATGTTCGCCATATTTTTGCATTTACCTAGTGGTTATGTCAAAGTGAACATTAAACTCTCATCAAAGCACACATCCTTCAGCGTATTATAGTTGGTCCTAGGCCGGCGGACTCACTGACACTTTGTTACAAACGGATCTTCTCTACCGGCGATCAGTAAATCCACCCCTGGGCTTGCGTAAGGAAGAAAAGCTATTCTGTCGAAAAAGGCTTCCAAGAACAAAGCCAGGTGGAGTGTGCTACACGCAAAGGTCAAGGATTAACGTTTTTCATAGCTCTCCGGAACATGCTGAACTGTACCGAGTAAGAGTCAATACTCGTTTGGAAGAGTTGCTTTCTGATCTCCGGGACCTAACATTTGTTGTCAACACAGGCACAGCATCTCCATCATATACATTAAAAAGGCCATTCTTTGTTAAAAAAAAAAAAAAAAAAAAAGTAGAAGAAGAAGGAAATTTGATTGAGGTGAAGGCGGAGTCCATTACGTTGGGGGAGGGCAAATCTAATAAAGACTTATGGGAGGTGGGGGGGGGGGGGCGGGCGGGGGGGGGGCACATCCCTCTGCTCTCTCTTCCTGAGCCGTGCCAAGATAAGTGTCCTATCACAAGACAATCACCTGAAATAGCCGCTCTCTATAATTAAACGCTCCATTGTTTGGCTCCTCCGAGCAGATGTGCAGATGTCACAGACGTAGCTGTCTCCATGGCGATTGTCAGAGGCCCCCCATCTTCGCCTCCATCTCATTTGTTGATTCAACAAAGACAGCCAGGTGATGCACACGTGCTGGTTGGCTTGGAAACCTTAACTCAGGGGCACTGGGGACTGAGAGAGGGCATTCATCATGACCTGTATTAGCCTCTAGAACTTACTGCCCATTGATTAAACCTAAGCAGTACAGTCTGTTCTATATTTTCAGGGGAATGGAGTTGATTATTTACCAGGGATAGAGGAAACAAGGTTGAGGATTCTGTATTCCCAACTGTGTTTAAAGACTCCAAGACAACACGGTTTAGAAATCCATTGGCTCACTCTTGACAGTGTCAGTTTCACAACAAGGGCACAATGCCATTGGAAAAAAAAGAGAGAGAGAGAGAGAGAGAGAGTCTGAGCAACAGAGGCAATAAATTACAAGATTAAAACTGTAATGAGGATGTGTAAACAATAAAACATTTTATATCCAAACCCACATTTGATCCCATTCAAATTGATCTCTCAAAACACAGCTTTAAATCACCTCCAACCAGAATACCAATCAAACAAACAAGCACTCAAAGAGATACGTGAAATACACAGTCAATGACGACCCATTTACAAACATCAGGACACATATGAACATTGCTTGCGAACTTCGGCCGTTGTTTATTACAGAAAACCAATGCATTAGTATGATGGTTCCCAACTTTTGTTGTCTTATGTACCCCTTAAGCTGTTTTTCCATGCCAACAGTGCCCCCACACATTGAATTATTTGTCAGGACTTCGCCGCAAAGAAAACACTGTGGCAGCGGTACATCTACGGATGTGAAAGTAAACCCACACAAAAATATTTTTTTTTCACTGAACTGCCAGTGTTTGGGCCTGGCCTCTTTTTTTCCCTTCGTCACCAGGCTCCCGTAAACCTGAATCCGTGGCAACAGCAACTGGACGTTTGAGCCGTTTGTCCACGTTTCTTAGCTAGTTGGCTCGCGCGCAGTTTTGACATGCGTTGAACGTGACCTCTTCACAGAGTAGTGTAAGGGTTGACACCTGCCGGGGGTGAACGAGTCGCGACACCCACGAACTGTTTTAGCGGTGGGCTTATGAAATGACTTATATATAAACGGTACGTGGGTGTCGCGACTCGTGTATATATATATATATATATATATATATATATATATATATATATATATATATATATTTTCTTAGCATTTTGGATATAAACTGTAATCCCAAATCTTTCCACGTACCCCCCTGCAAGCTGCTCAAGTACCCCCCTAGGGGTACGCGTACCTTGAGATGGGAACCACCGGCCTAGAGCGTTCTGTGCTAATAACGGCAGCCATTACGACATTTATGATGGTCATGGTGATAATAAAGGGCAAGAACGTAACTGCTAGAGATGGAGACCTTGAGCGGACACCTTGATCCACAGCAGCGCATCTGAACGGGGCCGACCCCTCTCTGTCTGAAAACCTGGCGTCGCGCCCCGACCGACGGTCAAACAGCTGAGCCGTGCCCTCTGTCGGATAAAACGCCATCGACTTTCCTTTTACAATCGCTTTGGCAGGGAAATTAATTAAGAACAGGACAGTGGTGGAGGGTTATTGTTTCTCACAGGACAGAAACGTTCCATCAGACTTGACCTCCAGTTATAAGCGCGCTGACCTTCCCGCAATTCTGCCACCGCCCCGAGGAGAGGATCTGACGGAGCACTAAGCGGTCCGCCACGTGCAATAAAGGCTTAATACCCAGAAAATATACGGTTACGATGGCTCCGACGCCGCTCGGAGGTAAAGGCACGGAGGCAAATTCAGTCGATCAAAGAGGCCGAGAGGAAAAAGTCAATATGACGATGAAAGTGATTTAAAAAAAAGGAGGAGAAAAAAAGATGAAAAAATGATGAGTCTAATGGTTTTATTAAGTACTTTTTTTTTTGTAACCCAGCATGAGTTTTGTTGTGGGCCTCTAGTCTTTGTACGATAAAAGAGATCAGCATTTCCTTTCATGTGATCCTGCCTATGCAGTGACGGTTCTGCTGTTTTTGTATGCACCATCTGTGCATCAATCCTAAAACTGATTCCTCTCCGACGTTTAGAACCGCGCTTAAGAAAAGCAGCTGCAAAGGCTTCATGAACAGAGAATAAAACTGCTCCGTAACCAGAATGTGACAGGAGATGTAAGACCCACTTCTTTCTGGAATCATCCGACTCCCCTCCCTTATGAAGGAACAACACCACAGCCTTTTCTGCTAATTGGCACAACCGTTACTCGTTCTGCCAGACTAGCTTCATCTTTGTCTCTTAATTGGCCAAACTAGCTCTGCATTGCCCTAATTAAAACACATGGATCGGGAACAGAAGTGGCCACAGTGTGGATTGGTCATTAGTTTTGATATCCAATTCAAATTCAGTCTAAGAGTTGCTTTGGTTTTTGTTTTTCATTTGCTCACAAAAGTGCATGTGGAAAGTCGTGCTGCCAGTGGGTTGGGTGCATTTGACTGGATCCTGTTTCGGTTCTCTGGAGGAGCTCACTTAACAGTTGCTATCAACAACTGCTCAATGGTCATTTTTAGTATTCAAGTCAGTGGATACACAGTGAGTTTAATGAGAGGGACATTTCTGGTCCTTTTCACTCTCTCTCTCTCTTTAAAAACATTTTCCATATAAGATCAAAAGTAAAAAAAAAAAAAAATTGAAGGTACAGATTCCAAAAGGTTTTGGCTAATGCACTTATCTAAATACATTCAAATGAGTCAAAGGGTTTCGGCTGTAACACACCCTCTCATAAATTCATACTTTCATTCAAATGCAGTTTCTTCATTGCAGATCTAATTATATAAACTTGTTATTGTCTCTGCTTAGGTGTTTTGGGACAGAAATATGAGTCACTGAATTTTGTGCAGTCACCTAGCAACCAAAGAGCAGATTAAAAGAGCACAAAGTGCTGATGGAAACATTCGGCAATTTACATTCTATTATGATCTTGCCAATATTACTCTGTATTGATTCATTTTTTTTTTTCCTTGGCTTTTTCCAGAGATATTACCTCTCTCACAATCATAAATTCTTTACTCTCTCACTCCTACAGAGCTATTACATCTGTACTGCTATCCTCAGCATTGAACTCCCTAACTCTTAACTGTTAAAAACATTCTATTCAGGGTTATTGGTTTTCTCTCACTGCACACCTCTGGCTGTTTAGCCTCTGAGACCAGGCAAGAGTGTATTTTTAGAGATTCATATCTCCCCTCCGGAAAAGGACTCCCACTTCTCTCTCCTCTGTCCGTATGGTTGATGCTTCTCCGAGGCCAGATGCGGGCAATGGCCTGTATTATTCGAAACCCTCCGGGCACAATCAGAGCGCCAACTGAATACAGAACCCAGTCAAAGTTGAGTGTGTGGGCAGTGCCCACAACGGAGCCCTCACATTCTGCCTTTCACGTTAGACCTTGGGTCAACATCTATAGTCTGGAGAGATCATTATTTCAGCCAAGACGTTATTGGTGAATAACTGTCACAAGGATGGCCTTCTGAGAAAATAAGATTTTTTTTTTCTGGAGAAGGAGAGAACAAAACAAAGCAAAACAAAAAAAGACCACAAAACCGAAATGACTCGATCCTATTTTTGAAGAGGATATCAGTCACACGGAGTGGATCCGTTCACGGCCTGTTGCGATGACTGCAGTTGAGATACATGAAAGATGTTCTGCTTTCTTCTTCTGGAGTGAGGGACACGGCTTAGGCACAAAGAAGGGCAAAATGAATAGGACGAAGAGAAAGGAGCCTAGTCAATGAAATAAAACATCCCCTTTTGTCTGATTCTATATTTTTAACAAGGAGTCCGTATTTAACAGTGTTTAGTTGACGACATGACGGTGTTTGTAAACACGTTTCTATTGCAGACATGTTTTTGCGCTGTCTGGATGGGGGAGGCGTCCAATTTAACTTTCTCGTCAAACGCCGTCTATTTTTCTCAAGGACGTCGAGCAAACTTTAAACAGGGAACTAGGACACTTGTGGAAACTTTCTGCTGTAAACCATCCAGTCCCTGCGATAAAATATAAACAGGTAATAACCTCCACACTGGCTCTGGAGGATCAAAGACAGGCACAATCCAAACTTTGACATGACTACAGATAATTCAGAGAATAACACAAGTCTGGCATCCAAAAATAGCCAGTTGTCAGCCCCCACAGATTTACATATGAGTTAAGGAGCCTTGATTCATTAGCCACAATAGGGTGGTCTCCGTATACCTTGAAAGCTTCTACTTGTTCATGCCCATGCACGGATGAGAATATTACAAGTCACTGTTAGGATGGGTGGCTTTAACAGGCTCAGAGATCTATCGGTGACAGGATGTGTTCACGAACCAGGCAGTTCATTTATTACAGAATGGCATTTCATGCCAAAACACTGGATTCCTGAACCGGGGGGTTTAAAAATGACTTAATGAAGTCGTTTCTCTACCATTGTGCACCGATGCAGGCTTGAAATTCTACAGCATAATAAAAAAAAAAAACAAGATTCTGCTTTCATTAGCTTTGAATGGAAGGCTGAGGAGAGTTGCCACTGAGTTCCTGAAAACACAAAGCCAGCCACGGCCTAGCTGCCACAGAGACACTTATCATTGTGCTCCAGGCAGGGAGTTAGTCATTTGATCAGTAATTAGACGACTCTGTGGAATTTTTGCCAGGCAGGAGGTGGCTTTGCACGGCGGAGGAGGTCTAGCGGTGGGGTCATGTGCGTTGCTACGGGCCCCGAATATTCTAAGCGCCCGCGGATCTCCTTAATCCTCCCCGGGGCTGACGACGCTCCGACGTCAACCCTGTTACATTCTAAGTCACGTTCAAAGGACGCTGAGCTAAGAACGTTTTTTTTTTTTTTTCTTTTCGGAGGCCCTTCAGATATGAATGGCTAAACGCGTCTTTTCCTTTTTAATAATAGGACGCGCGCGATAATTAACTGCTGTATCTTAACACCGCCGCGGCTTTGTCTGCCCACAGCAAAGTTTGACCGGCCGTCTGACTGAACGAGCGAGGAAATCTTGGAAGAAGAAAAAAGATTAATGACCTTAATTAAAGAAGGGCAGTCAGGGAGGGGTGATAGACCGAACAGTTAGCCTCGGTGCCCTTATTTCTGAAGCAAAGGCTCTTTAATAGAGCAACATGAGAATGGTGTGGAATAATAGCTTACCATCATGCGTTTTTTTTTTGGTTTTTTTTTTAAAACAAAGACTGAACCTCCATACACCTATAGAAGCCACGGTCATTGGAGAGGGGAAGACTGAGACTTCAATCCCACTCTCCGTCCACTGACTGCTGAGAGCCTCTTGTGGACGGTCTTACGTCGAAGAGGGAAGTCAATGTGGCCTGTCGTTGTGTTTGATCTGAGCTATGGGGCTATCAATCCCAGATTCGCCAGCTGGGCCTCAGCATCGCCAGCGACAAAGAGATATCTGCTCCACCGGGATGTGTGTGTGTGTGTGTGTGTGTGTGTGTGTGTGTGTGTGTGTGTGTCTGATGTGACAGACAGTGAAGTGCTTTGCTTAGTCTCTCCACTTGGACTGGATAAGGTTAGTTCCTTGAAGTCTGTCCACCTGGACTCCATTTTCTGCATTCCATTAGCATATGATTCCCAAGTTTTCAGTGTTTTTTTTTTTGTCTCTTTTAGATAATGACATTCATCTCCATTTCAAGATAGTCTTTAATTCCCCCAAAGAAACAACATATTTTGACTTACTGAATATTCAGCAGAAAGCAGAGCTGAGATGAATTGGATCTATTGCACTACAGCTGGCTGAGTTTCAGCACCATGGACAGCATCTGCTATTCTGCCGCACCACTGGGGATTAAGAAAACATTTCTTCTCATTTCTCTTATTCTATCATGATGCCAAGGTGTCATTCCTTGTGTATAGTACATTGCAGCGGTTCAGCAAGTTGCTTCACAGTGACAACTCCATGAGAAAAAGTCTAAAAGTATAAGACAAACACCCCCTTCTTCCAACTCCAACTGGAGTTATTAGGTATTAGGAACCATGCTGATGTTTGAAGTGTAGTTACAGCAAATGGGTGACTAGGGGTGAAATCATTTACCCCTCCTTGAGGTCCAATACAAAAACCTGCTGCTTATTGGAGAGCAGAACTACTCAATGTCAAAAGGACAGCTTTGCCAAATAACTTGAAAGTGAACCTTAAAGTTTTAAGAATTGAACTTCCAGACAGTTGGAAGTTTCAACAGAGGTGTATGAGAGGGTATCTGGAGAGTAATCCAGTGCTGATATGGAGCCTTTGAAAACACACTAGAGGCTTTTTCTAATCAGTTGTGGTCAAAAGAGCCATCGCCTCATTGGAAAAAAGAGTTTTATGATACAGAGACTGACTCACAGACTGAGTGGATGACAAGCCCTGTGTTAGAGAGGTTAATAGCTGTTGAACAATGTACTTTACAACTCTCCACACTACTTTCAGGATGGACAAAAGGAAACCAATTTCACTTACATTCATATGGCTGTCACAGGGTCTCTTTTGAAAGGCGAGACTCCCTCACTCATCCACTCTCTGTCCGTGTGTCACTCTCTAGCATGCACACACGCACACACACACACATATACACACACACACACGCACACACACACACACACACACACACACACACACACACACACACACAAGAAATTAATCATAAAAGAGTAAATGAAATGATGAGAGTGGAACCAAAGAGGGTAAAGAGAAAAAAATGAGAGTCAGTACATGTAGTGGCAGTGCATTGTCTAAAATGTTTATCATCTCTCCGCTCCTTGAATTTAGCCTTATTATTATTATTATTATTATTATTATTATTAATGATAATAATAATTTTTTTTTAATTAGTCATTGCGACATAAAGTATATGTTGTAAAATTCCAACTCACAGAGGTGTTTTACAAGCTTAAAAATATAGAAGCAAATTACATTTCAAACATTTTTATTTCATTTATATTTGAACTGTAGGAAATTAACAAAAAAGAAATCATTGCCAAGCCAGGCAAGGAACTCTGTCAATTATACTATCTGCACATCATTTCCAAGAGATAACTGAGTTATAACTGTGCTAAAATGAATACAGATTAGAATATGATATCTAACAGTAAAGGTGAAAAGCATTTCGTGACAGGAGACTAACACTTGCCCTTCCTTGCCATAAAACACGTGGTCCTTTCTCTTCCACCTGTCCCCGGGGTACGACTGTCAGTGTGGTCGGCTAAACCCAGGCTTTGGACAGCTGATCCAACCCCCCCCCCTCCCCAACCCCATCTTTCTCTCCTCTCTTCTCCTCTCCTCTCCTCTCCCCCTCTGTTCTCTCCCGGGACCACACACTCTAGTTGGATCCCCCCAGAACATCAGACGGAGGCGATGGAATGTTTAGAGTCAGGAGGTAGCGGTCGGGATCTTGGGGCTGCCAAATCCAGTGAGGACAGCTATCTCTCAGACCGAGCCGGAGAGGCACCTGCATTATTCAACACCGTTCTTGACAGTCGAGTCTACCTTCTCTCAGCCTCTACTCCTCAGGGTCGCCCCGCTCCGCTCTGATCCAGCCGACCATGGACGCCGACTCTCCCTGTCAGCCTTCCATCATAACCCTCAGGTTCCAAAACACGGACGCTAAGACTTTCAAAAAAAAAAAAAAAAATGCGGAGTCAGATCAGCTTCAGATTACAAGATCGTTAACTTCACAGGGTTTTTTTTTAATTAAACTCAGCTGAGAACTTTAGGCCCAAAAAAACCGTTTGATTATTCAGATAAGGAGTAAAGTGAATGGTTTTTATGGTTGAAACTTGTTCGTCACGCACAACGAGAGGAGGAGAAAGTAAAATGGATACATTTTTCTATTTAAACGAAGACATCTTCTTTCATTTTTTTTTTTTTTTTTGCTTGCAATTTTTCTTGCCCTTTGAATTGTCAATGTGATGAGAGGCATGCTAAGACAGATTAAACATTATGACCACAGAACGCTTTGAACTGGTCGAGGAGACACTACACTGGCGTTTAGCTCTCCTCGCTATGTTAAGTGGTAGCTGCGCCATGTTCCCTGTGATTAATGTTGAGGTGAAGACAGGAAAGGCGGGGAGTTAGCGAGGATTAGGACTATCCTTCCGTTTTTAGAGGAACTAAAAATATTCCAAAGCCAATATGGAACACGGCTAGACAAAGGAAAGAAGTCAAACAAGCATCTGATAAACACCTAGAGAGACAATTATGTTTTGCATACATTAGTTCAGCTACATTAGTGTATTTGTTCACAGACATACAGTGTGCTCCTTTGGTATTTGGTCAGAATAATTTATTGGCTGTGAGTGAGAACTGGAGGCAGTTTCAGTACAACACGTCAGCCAAGTAAACACTATCCCTCTGTGAGTTTCAAAGCACTTTGCTTTTCAATAGAAATATGGATTGTTTGCCATAATTCCATGGGAGATGATAGGAGAACAAACAAGAGACAACAGGCATTCTCCATGACTTTGAGGCTCATTAAACGAAGAAACAAATCCAATCCTATTTCTCTCACAACATTATTATGCCACAGTTCTGCTCGACTTTTTCCGGCTCTTTCTGTGAAGTAAAACACAGTGGAGTCGTTATGTAATCACAAAAAAAGCCCTTACAATAGATATAAGCTTTCTTAATAACATTCTAGCTGAACACACAGTTTATACAAAGTCTGTTTATCCAAAGCCAGTCAAGGGTGATATTTAGTGCGAGACAAGAGACACTGAGAAAATCAGATGCTGGGATATATGAAAGAGGGACGGGGTCTTCATGACAACCATCAGGCAATACTGGCTGAGGTAATCACATTGTAAATCATGAACTACATCTGTTTTGTACTTTAAGGTCACCTTGACTTCAATGTTCCCTCTCTGTCTCTCTGACACTGTGTCTCTCTCTCTCTCTCTCTCTCTCTCTCTCCCTCTCCCTCTTTATGTCTGTCTCTCACACAGCTTAACTGCAATCAACATTCACTGTCATTTTGTTTCAGTTTCATACTAATTAGACCATATGTTCCTCTTACTCAAATAAACAGTGCCACAACCAGACACTGAATCATTGCACAAGACTGCTGGTTAAAAAAAAAAAAAAAAAAAGAAAAAGAAAACCCACAGACCCGGTGTGGGCTGTATCCTGCACGATGACTGCCGACGAACACACGTTTCTGTAGAATTTCTCACCTCTCAGAATGACTGTTCCTTCACACTATTCTCTCCCACCTCTCTTTTTATGAATAATGCCCCAGGATGTAATTTATACAGTGTGACCCAGCGTATTAGTCTATGTAATGCTGATATTAATATTACTGGGCTGCACTACCTCTTTCTCAGGACGGATGTTGATGAATAAAAATCTCTTTGGACGGTTAGATTAATGTGGGCTTACGTCTTTTGAGTCTAGACACAGTTGTGACTGAGTAAAAACTTTACCCCTCATGATTTTGTGGGGGGCGGGGGGTGGGGGGGTGCGCTTCCTAAAACTACGTACCTCAGAGCAGCAGCTGACAGTATTAAACAGAGAAAGTGTGTGTGTGTGTGTGTGTGTTGGGGGTAGGGGGTGTGAATAACCCACAGCTGGGGCAGAAAGGCGGGTGCTGGGTGCAGTAGTTCAATGAGGCAGCTTGAGACCAACCAGTTGCTCTCATGTGAAGGGATTTTCACTCTTTCACTCTAATTTTATGCTGTTTGCATTGCTATGGTCACCACCACAGTAATACTTTTGGGTGAATGGAAGATATATATTTGTGCATGCGTGTGTGTATGTGCTTGTAAACCTATCAGCAATTTCATTCTCAGAAGACCCCGATAATACAAAGTGTCATGGCATGTTTTGTTCACTGTGGAAATTTATATTTCAGTAACAATAATGGTAATTTGTTGTATGAAAAAAAGGTATCATCCCTCTTTAACTCCGAATCCATCCTCTCTTCAACGTAAGGCCCATTCAAGCACACAGCGATTTATCCATGGAAAAAAAAAAAACGCAGTAAAAAAAAAACCCAAGATGTCATGGGTATTTGACAGAGGAGCAAAGCCATTGGCATCAGTGAGCGGCTAAACCCATACTGAGTGTGACAGGAGGCATGGAAATAAGATTACCTTCAGTTCAAACCTCATCTGAGAGATGAAAGGAAAAATTACATTAGACTTCATCACATCTCACCTCATCGTTAATGACATTTCACCTCACATTTGTCTAAGGGGTTTTCCTCTCTCCCCCTGTCTGGATGCGATATGGACCACAATCAAAAGGCCATTGCCTTAAAATTGACTGAGATGTCTCGAGATGGTAAGGACCATTACATCTCCATCATAACCGTATGGGGTCCTGATATTTTTTCCCCTTTCTCGAATTATTGCCCCCCCCCCCCCCCTCCTTTAATGGCATTCAAGGCCGATGCAAAAGACACAAGTTGGGAAAAGAAAAAAAATATATATTTTGGTCATTTTCTGCTCCAAAGTGGTCCACACCAACAGTTCAATCAAGCATAAACGTAAAATGGATTAGATGCAGCAGCCGGGCGAAGCAATTCGACTAGAAAGAAAAAAAAAAGTCCCAGCTGGAAAAGTTCAAAGTAAAGGAAAAAAAAAGAAAAAGAAAGAACAAGAAAGGAGTTTGTATTCAGACGCTCCTTTCTTAAATTAATTGTTGAAAAAGGCCATGAAAACTTTGCAAACAACATAGGTCATTAAAACGAAGATTTGCGAGGGGTCTCTTTCGGAAAGAAAGGAAATTAATTACTAAAAAGGAATAAGATGCGAGATGAGTTGGGGCATGAGATTCTTAAGAATATACCAGCCTGCTGGCTTTAGGCAACCTGTGTGGTGAACTGACTTTGCTGTACAGCTCAGATGAGATTCAAACCTATTGTATTACTCAGCTCTTCTATGATCCAATAGAGAAAAGTTACTATCTCGATGTCATTTTTTTTCTTTTTTTAAACTAGAGGTCACCCCTTCATCGAAAAACCATTAACTCAGGTACAACATGTCCTTTCCTCTCTGTTCCGTCCTTTTTTTTTTACTGGAACGCGCTCTATCAATCTTTTCCTACACGGAGACGGGGCTCTCTTAACAATGCGACCGCAGAGCCAAATCCAAAAGACCCACACTTAGCCTAATTAGAACTGATGAGAGATGGATATGTCACCGCACAACATCACACTGGGTGTTTTCCCACCCAGACGCTTCCCTTACGTCAGTCTACGGCTTTTTGCCTTTTGTCCGCTTGGCCCGCTGTGCGCGGCAGCAAACAGTCTAAAGAGAGATGATTGGTCCATTCACACAAGGTAAATTCTGACAAAGACCAGAATTACTAGTTATTTTCTCATTTGAACGATGTACGCTGAGATTTGGTTTATGGTCCCTCGTGCACCGGCCGCGAAATCTCACATACGCTAAGATATTATTAGCGATTATTGCAAATGATACGAAATTAAGAAAGCAGTCTCAGTCTAGTTTCACCTCTTAGCAGTGTTTTTGCAGCTCATGACTTCAACTTCGCCCCAGTTGAAGTTGAAGATAACTCATTTAGGCCTAAATTGATTTTTTATTATCAAATAAATAAAAAATCAAATTAGGGGCCGCGTAGCAAAAACATAGCCGGATAAACAGTGCACCTCTATTGTTTTGCATTAGGCAAAAATACAATTACCCGTAGTGAAACAGTTTATTGAGCTGCTTCTGAACACAACAGATCCCCTCTCTATGATAATTAGTATTTCAAGAACGCAATCAATAAACCGCAATCAATAAAGTAGACTCATCGGATCTAAATGAGGTTGAGTCAAAAATAAGAGAATGTAATTAACGGTGATAAATAAAGCAAAAGCGTAAAGAAAGAAAAGTTGCGTATTTTTTTTTTCACTTCCGTCTCTTTCTCTCTGACACTTAACTCCGTCATGCTCTTGTCTCCCACAATCCACTCCAGGAAACAGAGGAGGAGAGGAAAGAGAAGAAAGTGTTACACTGACTTTCATCAAAAAGATGTTAATGAGAAAACGCTCCTCTTTTAGCTGCACTCTGGTGCTTTTAGAGGGCAAAAAAAGAACAGCACGTCTTTTCTCTCCCTCCTTCTCCGTTCTGACTCCGAGAGAGAGATGCTAATGGATCGGCCCCGACGCGGCAAAGACGGCCAGACCAGACGCACCGACGATGAGGGGAGCGGATTCCGACCGAGCCGTCGCGCGTGAAACGCAGATGACCCTGAAGCTTTAGCACCCTCGTGTTCTCACTAATGAGTCATCTTTCACCTTTATTTTGGAGCATGGCAGGTTTTATACCGGCTCCACACCGCATGACATTTCTGAATTGCCACAAAGAAGAAATACAAAATCCCCTGCAAACAGCTTTAGTTCGAACAATTAGACCAGGACAGGATGTAGTGCGAACACAAAGAGGCCTTGTTTTTATTGCCGGACAGACGGGGATTAGAAAGAAAGAGAAATATGAACTAGTCTGGGCTTTATAGCCTATGTGCGCTGTGTTGTTTCGGCAGCTTGTCATGAAAAGCTTTCGCCCTTGCTTAACCTCTCGTTTCACTGTACGCGGAGATACGACCGCCATTTTGTCTTTCTCAACCCGAGTCCGTCTTTTCCCTCCCAGCATCACTCACCTCTGGCACCGCGCTCAAATACTAACTCAGCAGGCCCGGCATTTTGACGGACAGGCAACTCGACCCTGACTATCATTGGCAGGCTGGTCTGTACCAGTCCAATTACAGAACTCAGCCTCACCAGAACCCCCAATCCCATGGCTGACTGCCCTCCCACTGACGCCCTGCCTCACTTCACCGCTGCCAGAGGAAAGACCGTTCTGGAAAGGCAGGGTCACTGGAACCTCATAATGCCACCTTCAATAGACTGAACCTGCACTGATTCTGAAGGGCTAAGTGAGGCATTGAAGCATCTTGTGAAAAATGGACAGGAATGTAACAAATCGTTCTTTAAAAATATAAATAAATCAATAAATCAATCAATCAAGAGAAAATAAAAGAAAAAAAAGCTCAGAAGACAGGCAGGACAGTAAGTTGTGAATTGTTGTGAATGTGAGTTTGCTGTGTTTTATCTAGACTTCAGAGAAATCAGCTGTGTTAGTAGGTTAAATCCAGATATGGCTTGTCTCAAGGAGAAACTGTATCTTTGTAGCTTTGCTGATAGTCACAGGATGGAAGATAAAGAAACAATAGCAGGGGTATAAGGGACTTTGATACAAGCCAAGGCACTTTAAGATAAAGTTGTCACATTTATTGAAATTAGTATCAAATACCGGATCTCGCTGAGACTCTTGTTTAAGTGCAGACTGATTATGGTAGATTAAGCTAGGGGCATGATCATTAGGTGAACAGTACTATGAACTGTTCTTTGTCGCAACATGTCACAAAGAACAGTCCATAATAAGAAAATGAAGATTATAATCTGCAGTGGACTGCTGGGAGAGCAATATTAAGACAGCAGTCAGCAACAGCCATTTAAAGTGGCATTTCAGGTCACTGCCATCCTCAAACACACAGCCTACAGGCAGGGGACATCCACTAAACTACCATTCACTCAAATAAGTTGACCCTCCCTAGGGAGAAGCCCAGTGCCAACTCAGTAATGGATCATAAATTCACACGGCTAGCGCCATGCTACCCGGCGCTAAAAATCCTCAGTGGTTACAACGAAGGCCATATATGTGCCATTTGCCTTAAATTACCTCAAGACTTGGCACAAAAATGGGAAAGTAGAACAAGGACACCATTTCTGAGGCCAGCTGAACTCCACAAAAGTTGCATTGTGCTCCTGTTATTATTAGAAGTCCTACTTAAGATTTCCAATTTGGGACCATGACTATTCTAGCTCATTTATCTTTGGGGAAACTATCACCCATTTAGGAATACGTTTCTTAACTGCAGTGGAGGTATTTCACGTTTAATGTCCTGGGTTAGCCGTAATGAAAATGAGAGTATAACTGCCATTAAAGACAGCATACTTGATTCATTTGTCGAGCGCAAAAGAAAAATGGTTCTCATTGTCAGTAATTCACAGCAATAATACTGCACTCAGACATCAAGGAGCCTGAGCCCTGAGGTGCAAAAAAATCGATAAGACGCACAGTGGCTAATGGGCTTCATGGACTGAGCGTGCGTGCACGCTCGCAAGCGAGCAAGTTGATCCGCTCGAGTTCTGCCTTTTCGTCGGGCGGTAAATCTTGCATTTGTTGTACATCTCGACGTGAAACACCTTGTACGGCTCGTTTTCCCGAAACAAAACAAAACAAACAAACAACAACAAAAAAAACGCTCCCAACACCTCCTTTCCACCTCCTTTACCCCTCAAGCTCTTACCCCTTCTCAAACTCCCAAGAGATAGATCAGCTCAAGCTGAAAATAGTCCAGCACCCCCACCCCCCCCGCCCCCCCACAGCAGCGGGCCCGGGCTACACGCACGCTCGACTGCGTTGGAAGAGTTGTTGGAAAACATTCGTCGTCCTTCAACGCTTCCTTTTTTTTTTCCCCTTCGCTTTCTCCTGCTCTGGAAACAGCATGGGGCCATAGATTCCAGTCTGTAACTCTGCATGCTCCCGGTTCTCATTTTAATCATTAATTAGGTACGTGCCGTATGCAAGCCAAACTCATTGCTCCGGTGGTAGAGGAAGGGGTGGGGTGTGGGTAGGCGGGGCTGGGGGTAGGCTTGCTCAAACAAAGTAGCGCATCTGTTTTATTGCATAAGGAGGAAAAAAACGAGGTTATGTGTCAGATACCGTGACAGTGGAGGTCAAATCCCAGCTAAGAGGTGGCTGATGTGACTATGAAAAGCCTTTTTTTTTTTTTTTTTGGTATGAAATAAATTGCCTGAATCGTTAAAATTCTCACTGTATCTGCTCCTGGGGAGATAAGCCCGAGGTGCCCTTTCTCTGCATGACGTCTCTGATTTCTCAGCCACATCTAAGTGCAGGGCCAATTCGAAGAAAAATCTCTCAAGGTTTTAATACGGTTCCCTGAAGAAAACTGCAGGTATTGCCGCCTTGCAGAGAAAGAGGTAGGGGTGCACCTGTTGGTTATTTAGAGGGATAGCGGGAGGGGGGGGGGTTGTTTTGATCCTGTGTCTCTGTCTGGTTCCTAGCATGTGGTGATTAATGACATGAGTCTTTGGACTCTCACTGTCATGTCCACTCCCTGCTCCACACGCCGGATCTCAAACGCCTGCTCTCTCTGCCGCGCTCCCTTTGTCGAGGGTTTCCAGCCCACGGCCCAAGCCAGCACCTCCCCCCTCCTCTATCAGACCTCACTGTCTGTCTGTCTGTCTGTCTGTCTGCCCTCCAGCAGCATCGACTGAGAAAGGCATTTTCACACCGTCGGTCATCACCCCCGGTACGCGTCCCTGAGCAACGGCAGAGAAATGAGCATATGAAAGAGCGCGTGCCGTGTTAAAAGGACTCGCAGGGTAGATATAAAAAATGCAGAGTGAGTATTCTCCTCTGAGGTTGACTGGTTGATGGCATATGTTCTAAAGCTATGGCTAACAACGCACATTATTCGAGAATATCTATTTGTTTTGGGTGTTTTCATTGATGTGGGAAAAAAAAAAAAAGAAAAGGCTCAGAGAGCGAGGACAGAGGCAGATGGTGCACACCCTTCTGAAGAGAAGCTGTCGTTTCCTGCTGAGGTCCAGAGCGACAGCAACAAACATTCTGTGCATTCATATCATATCTCTCTCTCTCTCTCTCTCTCTCTCTCTCTCTCTCTCTCTCTCTCTCTCTCTCTCGTTCTTCTCGTGCTCTTCCTCGGTGGGAGAGGGGACGGCTTCCTCTCCACGTTTTGCAGCGTCTGCCAGCCCAGCTCTTGTTTCTGCCTCATTAAAAGTCTGGCATTAAACCGTCTTTCACGCCAGAGTTTTTGAACACAACTCCGGTGACCTTTGTACCGCAGCTGTGCTCATCATGTGTTTGTTACCGACTTATTTGCCGGACATGGTTTTGGGAATTCTCCAGAGCTGCATTATAAAGCAAAAAAATAAATAAATAAATAAATTTAAAAAATCGCTGAAGTCTGTTCAGCTGAATTAGAGTCACGTGGAAATATTGTCAGGCTTGTATTTCTGACCTTTACAAACCAGTCAGACTTGACGGTTACTCTCCTCTACAGGCTACACAATTTGCATCATCAGCTTTAGCTTACGGGGACAACTGTCAGTTGAATTATTTGCGTGGAGAACTACAATAGACGTTTTTATTCTCATTTCCTTTGTTTTTTTTAAGCTTCTTAAAGTCACAGAAGTATCTGTGTTTATATAGATTTTTGATCCAGTGTAGTGGAGGAAGAGGACTGGTCCCACCCAGTGCAGGCCTCTAACACACGATGTCTCACAACCAAATAAAAGGGATCTCAGAGTCAAAGAAGCATCTAAAGACCACATACTGTAATTACACTACTGTCTTTACTTGCATGTGGCAGGTAACTGGAGTAACATACATTGAGTCTACAGATATTTCAATACTGTGTTACCAGCAATGAAGGAGAAAAATCCCTTTCTTCTCCCTCCTGTTCTTCTATTCTACCGTTTTCTTTTTTCTCTCTCTTTCTCTCTCTCTCTCTCTAACACACATAATAGGCTCACTGAGTAAGAATCATGTGTACAATCATTTTGATGTCATTTTTACTGAGAGACATAATCACTCTCTCACATGGTAATTTAGTTATGTGAAGTTCAGAGGTTGTAATCAGTTAGAGGGAACAAGTTTGAAGAGAAAAGCATTTCGAGGGTTCTAGCTACCAATTAAGGGCATTAAAATCTCAGTGGAGACATTGTGCGATACTTCTAAAGGGCAAGGCTGGAAAAATGTCACACAACAAAGCACTAATTGGCAGAGGGGAAAAGTCATACCTGCAAAAAAAAAAAAAACCCCAGAAAATAAGAAAACAAAGAACAAACAAAAAAAAAAAACCCCAAATGGAATGGGATTCTGCAATTGGTTTTGAGTTGCCCATAGATGCGTTCTTTGGACTGTATCACAGCACCATCTGCTGGTGACAATTCTAAATACACAGGAAATATGCCATACTTACTCTTTTTTTTTGTCTAGGTGTTGCCCCACCCTGAGTTTAAGGGGTGGTAGCACCACCTTCACACATGGCTGGACAGTCTGTGGTATGTGTAACATCACGTTCATTTACGCCTGTGCGACAGTAACAAAAGACTAGACAAACACCATATGCTCTCAATTTTCGATGGCCCTCCTTGCAATACAATGCAATGCATTGATCTAGCACTCTCTGGTGTTCAGACCACGCCAGTGCACAAAAAGAGTTTAGAACGCATCGTTTCTCTGCCAAAATATGTAAAAAAAAAAAAAAAAAAAACACAAACAAAAATGTCATGGCAACAGAACATATGGACAGACAGCCTTCGCAGAAAAATTCAAATAACCTAAAAAGTTCAAGCATAAAGATGGGCAAATCTTTTTCTTTTGTTACAAGAAGAAACTAATGGATACATTACTGGTTACGAGGGTACAAACGTTCTCTGCTGAAGGGCAAGGTCTCTAATCCAACTCTTGTGTCTGGGGGAAGCTTGTTTATTTTTTGCACCAATGCAGTCTCCACGATAAGATCACCACAGTAAATCAAGGCCAATCCCCCACAGTTGTGCCATTTTCCAAGGAGCTGGCAGAGAATTAATCATGTTTACGTAACAGCTGTCTTCACTGAGAACTGCTACAAAGATAATTACTGCTCCTTCTCAAGCACTCCATCTCTGACAGCAAGATGAAAAACAGAGGAGATGGACTGAGAATTTTGAGAGACAAAGCTTGTCCAAGTAGAATACAGAACAGAAATTCCCTCGGGCAGTATAAGTAGGTACACACACACATACACACACACACACACACACACAAACAAACACACACACACGCAAACACACACTATTCACTTTTTTAATAATTTATCAATGGTCTGCTTTTAATTATTGATGGTCTATTTGTCATTAATCATAATAAACATCCTCTTGGCACTTAAGAAAATCATTCAAAATACTCTGCTGTTGAAATTCTGCAGTTAAAAAGAGAGCATACAGCAACAATGTCTTGTGAATCTAAATGACAAGTGAAATGACCGTTTATCCTAATTTTGTTTCCGTTTGTGAGCCACAATCGGCGTTGACTAGGGAATCTCTTGACGCTTGTTTGTTGCAAAAATGAGGTCCAACGGAATTTCCAAAATTAAGATCTGGTTTATTACATGCTTGAAACGTTACAGGTCATTTAACCAGTAAAATGAAATTAAAGTAGATATAAGAAAAATACAAAAATACTAAAGCACAGAAAAAAATAAGCCAGCAACTACAAGGTCAAAAGCCGTGTGCTCCTAGTCAGTCACACCCTCTGCCTCTTCCTTTTCCTATTTAAAGACCTTTTGACCTGTAGAGAGCACTTACTCACACAGCAGAAATACAAAAGAATTTATTCATTTAAGCATTATAATAAATGATCAAATAAATGGCTCCTACACTATTGGTCCCTAATTGTATTTGGTGAACAAAACGATTGCAAAATTAATAAAAATAGGAGCCTTGAATTGATGAATCTTAATATTTATACACAATAAGCATAATGTTGTACAATACCAAACACTTTTGTGTCATCTTGGATGCTGAGGGATTCTCATTCTTCACCTTCTAGCATCAGACACACTTTGGTAATTGGCCTTTTTATTACATTAGTTTGGGCTTTAATTTCTACAATACGTATTAGGCCTTTACAGTCAGAGTAGACTTCACGTACAGGTTGGCCAGGTATTGTACTTGCCTCCATCTGCATCTGGCATACAGATCACTTTTGCCAAAGACACCAGGTGGGAGAATGGGTTTAGCTTTGAGGAGCAAAAGATCATTAGGTGTTAGTGCATGTAAATCTTGTGGGTCATCTGAAACCGTCGTTAGAGGGTGACTGTTTAAAATAGCCTCCACTTCACATAAAACTGTGTGGAGTCCCTCCTGGTCCAAGGTTTGTTGTTTCAGAATAGAACAGAGCACTTGCCTTATGGACCTCATGAGTCTTTCCCATATGCCTCCATGATGGGATGCGTTTGGTGGGTTAAAGGTCCACTGTATGCCTCATTCTGTGAATGTTCTTTGAATTTTATCCTGATTTATTGTAGAGAATGCCTCTTTAAGTTCTCTTTTTGCTCCAACAAAATTTGTTCCATTGTCAAATCTGATATATTTCACCTGCCCTCTTCTGCAAATAAACTGTCTTGAGGCATTGATACATGAGCTGGTGTCTACAGAGCTGGCTGCTTCAATGTGTATTGCTCTGCATGTTAAACACGTGAATAGTACATCATACCTTTTCAGAAGAATTCTTCCTCGTTTAATTTCAATTGGTCCAAAATGGTCTACTCCAGTGTTGGTGAATGGAGGCAAGTCAGGTTGGAGTCTCTCCTGAGGCGAATCAGACACCTTTTGATCTCCAACTCGGGTTCTGTATCGTCTGCGCAAAACACACTTAGACAAAATTTTCCTTGTTGCCGAATCCGCATTAATGATCCAATACCTTCTGCGAAGTTCAGACAGCATATGGCTCCTTCCACCGTGCCCTGTTGTATTATGTGCATGCTGCAGAATGAGTGTGGATATATGTGAGCTCTTTGGAATTATGACAGGAAATTTTCTGTCTTCCCCTATAACTGTCCTATTCAGCCGACCCCCCTACCCTTATCATGCCATCTTTCAGCACTGGGTCAAGTTTGTAAAGTGCACTTTCCTTCTTCACTTCAGATGTTTTTGTTGTAAGCATTTTTAATTCCTTTGGGGAAAACTGAGATTGGGTATAACGAATTATGGCAACTTCAGCTTTCTTTAAGTCCTCAAGACTTACTGTTTGACCACGTAGTGTGTGATCGGTTATGTATTGTGTCATACTTCTTGTTATCACTTTATTTTCACTCAGTTTTCTTTTGTACACCAGCCTATTCAATGTTTCTTTTAGTTTTAAATACCAGGAAACTGTAGCCCTTAGTTTCGTCCGGTTAGAGAAATGTGTTATCAGTCTCTGTGTTGCTGTTTCTTTCTTGGTGCAGATTGTATTTACGGCATGTGTTCTCTTTACCTCAGGGTCATCCTGTGAAAGTGGAGGGGTTGCTTTAAAGTCGACTGGCCATTTCTGTTTCTCTGCCCAAAGAATCACTGGACCATGGAGCCATTCCTCTGTTGTTTATGAACTTGTCTACGGTTTGACCCCTGGTCACATCATCAGCAGGGTTGGAATTAGAATCAACATAGTTCCATTGAGACAGTTCTGTTGCATCTCTGATTGCTGCAACTCGGTTGGCGACGAATGTTTTGTATCTGGCGTGTTCATTGGATATGTATTTTAACACAGACTGGCTATCGGTCCAGAACATGGAATAGTCAAGATGAAGCTGTGAACTAGATATGAGTGGCTTATCCACTTTTGTAGCTAAGACGGTAGCAGCAAGTTCCATTCTTGGTATTGTCATTCTTTTGAGGGGTGCTACATGTCCTTTCCCCAATACAAAGGTGACATGAATGTTGTTATAATTCACAAGTCTCAAATAACTTACAGTTCCATAACCTTGGTCACTGGCGTCCGCAAATTGATGCAACTGTGCATGCACTACTAATCCGAATCCGTTGGTTTTGAAGCATCGTTGCACTTTGAAGTCTGAGATCTGATTCAGACCAGCTGCCCATTTTAACCACTGCTCACAGATGCACACTGGCACCTTTTCATCCCAGCCTAAGTTCATGCGACATAGCTCTACATAGTAATAGTTTAGCTGTTAATGTGAGGGGAGTCCAGAAGCCAAGGGGCTCATAAATTGAACAGACCATTGATAACATTCCTCTCCTTGTGAGTGGCTGTGGTTCTGGGTGCACATTGAATGTGAAGTTGTCACTCTCAATGCACCATTGTAGACCTAAGGCCCTTTCTGTTGGGAGTTTATCTCTGTCTAGATTTAGTTCCTTCATTTCTTTTGTTCTTTCTTCTACAGGAATGGATAACAGCACCGCTCGGCCCGTCTTGATAGATAAAAACCTCATCTTTGGCAGACAGCAGTGACGTCAGTAATGAGCTGCATTACTTTCTCTACAGAGGGTACTGACTTTAATAGATCATCAACATAAAAGTTATACAGACCTGTGTCTATTACCTCAGGTCTGGAGTGCTCTCTGTTGTCCCCAGCTGTTCTCCTGAGTGCATAAGTTGCACAGCTGGGGGGTGAAGTTGCCCCATAGAGATGAACCGTTATCCTGTGTTCCACAGGAGGTTGCCACACTTCCCCCTCTGGCCACCACAGAAACCTCAGGATGTCAGTGTCACTGTCTGGGACCTTCACCTGATGGAACATGGCAGTGATATATGTCATCAATCCTTCTGGCTCCTGACGGAATCTGTTGAGTACATCTATGAGGCTGTTGGTTAAATCAGGGCCTTTAAGTAATTTTGCGTTTAAACGATTTCTCACAGAAAGATGCTCCGCAATTAAAAACCACTCTTAATTTCCCTTTCTTTGGATGGTAAACCCCATGACGGGGCAGGTACCACACTTTTCCACCCTTTCTTGTATATCCTTTAGTGATCACGTCAGTCATAAACATGACATATTCTTTTTTAAATTTTTTTGAATTTCATTCTCAGGTTCTTTAAACGTTGTTCAGCAATGCAACGGTTATTGGGAAGTACAGTATCATCCTTTCTGAAAGGTAGTTTTATACTATAGTGTCCATCCACAATTCTGGCTGACTCATCAGCAATTTTAAAAAAAAACTTTTGTCCTCAATGGACATTTCCTTTGCTTTCTCGCAAGATCTTTCATTGAAATCAGTATTACACTGAGCTATCAACAGCTCATGCAGATTATGAACTGAGATCCTATTGACTGTATGAGAAGGAATGTCATTACCAGTTCCCGCCCTTAATGGACCATTAACTACCCACAGAGCAGAGTTTTCATTGCGTATGGACCTTCTCCTTGCCTATTTATAATTTGCCAGGGCTCTGTTGCTTTAGGAGTGTTCGTGACAATCAACAAGTCTATGTCTGCATCAATGGTGGAAATTTTAACCTCCTTGAGGTATGGCCATTTTAACAACTCAAATTGATTGGGAATATTCTTTTCTGTTACAGGAATCTTTGCTTGTGTGTAAACTCCTGGCAGTGTTATAAATGCATTGTCACGAAGTCCACTCACTTCCAAACCGGAGATGACACTGGTAGGTGCAATTCTTTTCTTGGTCCGTTGCGCGCAACAGAATGTTTGTCCTTTTCCCTTCAACAATTAATTGGTGCCTTAATTTATCTGTACAAATTGTGGCACAACTGTCAGGGTCAAGGAATGCGTATGTTTGAATTATTGTGTCGCCTTGGTTATGATTTTACCTTCACAGGTATAATGGACATGACACACTGGTCCCCATAGGCCCCGATATGGACATATGCCCCAAGAGAAACTGGTGATGCGCTGTTTTCTGTTTTTGTTTCTTTAGCTGCATCCTGGCTTTCTGCTCCTTTGTTCTGTTCAACTTTTCCTATGTGCCGTACTGTAGGATGCAGCATCGTGACAATGGTACATGAATGATGCTGTGTGCAGTCTTTGCTCATGTGACCTGAAATAAGACATGCAAAACAAATGCCTCTTTCCTTCAAAAATGAGATCTTCTCCTTATGTTGTTTCTTTTTAAACCAAGAACAACTGCCCAATGGATGTTCTCTGGAGCAAAGCGGGAAAAATTGTGGGTTATGGATTGTTGAGGTGCTATTCCGCTGTTTGGGAGATGTGGGGTTAACATCAATTGTGGCTGCATTGGTTGTAAAGCCTTTGTCAGTGAATTTAGATTTCACAGATCTTGTGTGTGTAGGCCTTATACTTCGAGCTCTACATGAAGGATCTTGTATATTGCCAAAAACAGGGATCTGTCAGGATTTTAACTCGTCTTTCAATAAACTCAACTAAACTTTTGGCTACTGTTGGTCATTTTTTGAAGTTTACACACTTCTACTCTCCATTTCTCTCTTAATGTATAAGGCAACTTGCTGACCAATGATTTTAGATTGGAAGCCAGATCTAGCTCATCCATATAAGCAATTTCCTCCATGGCATTAAAACAACCTCTGAGGTACAGAGCGTATGATTTCAGGGTTTAGGAATCCTCTGCTCTGATGGGGGACCATGACAAAACCTAACCTATGTATGCACTGGGGATTTTACATTCATTTCCAAAATGCTCTTGGAACAATTCCTTGGCTTTCATAAAGCTTCTTTCTGGTTCCAAAAAGAGACACGTTCTCACCAGCTCTTTGGACTGACCTGATGTATACGGCTCTAAATAATAAACAGTATATCCATTGCATGCTCGATTTTGCTCTCTCTAATGTGTTCAAATGACCTGATAAATGACCTGTGCTCCATTGGATCATTATTAAACACCTTTATCTCCCTGCGTGGTACAGACAACTGGTCCTGTTGTTTTGTCAGAGAAGCTGTAACGTCATTTTGCTTCTGTAGAATACTGTAGAAATGAGCCCCTGTGAGGGCCCCAGAGGAGTACCATCCGAGTACGAGACCACCGACTGCACATCACCCCTTGACTGTTGGCTTGGCTGTAAGCGAGATGTGGATTGGGTTTGTTGAGGTAAAGTTTGTAGAGAAGGGGTATGAGAGCGCTGCCTCTGTTGAGAGAGAGCAGGGTACCGAGCCGCGCTGTAGAGAGGGAATGAGGCTGTACATGTTCTGTCAAGGTAAGAAGTTGCACGGGTTGAGGAGGGTGGGAGTGAGTTTTAGGTCTAACACTAATATTTTGGATTCCTTTTGCATGTTCGTGCATACTTTTCACCTTTATTTCACCGGGTTCCTTTCCGACGAGTTCCTTTGTGTCCTGTCATTTTAGCGTTTCTTCCAAATACTTATTCATTCCATCCCCAGGTGAGACTTTACTCTTAACTTCTACTTCTCTTAATACAGCAGGTTTTGCCTTAGTTGCATCTAATTGGTTTGTAAGGCTTTACATTTCCTTTTGTTTCCTTGTTTTTATCTGCCTTTTAACCAACTCTTCCCCCTCATCCTCTATGGCATGTTTCGCGTTTAATGCCGCCACTTTAACTTCTAGCGCAGCCTTGTCCGCCTCTGCGCGTCCTAAAGCTGAGTAGGTTAGCGAAGCCTGCGATCTGATATAGTCTGTGTTCTTAGGAATCGCCACAGAAACCCTGTCATTTGGATCGACCTCGACATCATGGGCCTCGCGATCTTCAGTGACAACATCTTCGCGTGCAGACAACCATTGGTCCACCTCATCCACAAACTTTTAAATATGGATTCTCTTAGGTGTATACCATACCTAGTCTCATTGGAGAGGTACGTATATCCCATGAGACTAGGCTGTGTATACCACAATTCTTGATCGCTTTTTCGCTCATTCTTGCTCAATAAAAGCTGATACTCCTGATGAATAATTTCGAAATCCTCCAACAAATCATTATATTTTAATACATTCACTCCGTTGACATTTGCATCATCTGTCAGTTCATTAATAATGCTCATTCTGCGTGTAAGTTGTCCAAGTTTCATCTTTCTGCCATTACGCAAAACCGACTCACATTTCTCTGTAACAGGTACCCTTTCCTCCAATTCGGTTTGCACCTGTGTGCCATCATTTTTCTTAGTATCATCAGCCATCTTGTTAATCAGCAAAAAGAAAAATCCTCAAGAACATTTGTCCATTTAAAAAAAAAATAAACTATTGTTTTACTTCTTAGAGTTACTTCATCTGTATAATTTTAAATCCAAAATTCGCGCATAATTAGCAAGCGCGGCTTCTCAAAGTTACGATTTAATAACTTAATATCAGAAAAACTCAAATCAGAACCAGTCCATAATTTAATTGAAATTTAGATCTATCGAATTCATCCCATCTCTGGCTCAATTATCCAGAGTGTCCACTGTTTTACAACTTTTAAAGTATCAGAGGTCTACCGCAAACTTCGGCGTTTCCATGAATGCGGTATGGCATCAATTTTCCTTTGTTCTTATCCTGAGGCCTCTTCCTCGCCTGATTCGGAACTCTAAGAATCCAAGTAATCCACCAGGTTTCCGAGGTTCATCAGCCAGCTTTTGACTTTTAAAATGACCATTTATCCTAATTTTGTTTCCATTTGTGAGCCACAATTGGTGTTGACAAGGGAATCTCAGTCAAAATACTCTGCTGTTGAAATTCTGCAGTTAAAAAGAGAGAGAGCATATAGCAACAATGTCTTGTGAATCTAAATGACAAGTGAAATGACCGTTTATCCTAATTTTGTTTCCGTTTGTGAGCCACAATCGGCGTTGACTAGGGAATCTCTTGACGCTTGTTTGTTGCAAAAATGAGGTCCAACGGAATTTCCAAAATTAAGATCTGGTTTATTACATGCTTGAAATGTTACAGGTCATTTAACCAGTAAAATTAAAGTAGATATAAGAAAAATAGAAAATACTAAGGCACAGGAAAAAAATAAGCCAGCAACTACAAGGTCAAAACCTGTGTGCACCTAGTCAGCCACACCCTCTGCCTCCTCCTTTTCCTATTTAAAGACCTTTTGATCTGTAGAGGCCACATACTCACAGAACAGAAATACAAAAGAATTTATTCGTTTAAGCATTATAATAAATGATCAAATAAATGGCTCCAACAACAAGTGTTTAGCAACGTGGTTGAATCCAGGCCCACAGGACTTGCGTGATGGACTGAATTTGAAATTTATCATGACATTTTCATAAACTGACAGCATGCCTTTTTTTTACAGCATCATTCTGCTGTTTTGATTGACAGAGTAGGCAAAATACTTAAAAGCAACGACTGTATTTGTTGTAATACGTTTAAAATAAAGTGTGTCTCATTGCGTTATTTCACATGTATCTGTTTATCTGCACTACCGTCAACTGTCAGAGTGCAGCTGAAGCGTTCGCTAAAAGCTTCCAGTAATTTTGGGGTGGCTTCTTCAATAGTGACATCACGACCAAGTTCTCTGCTGAGTGAGGTGACACCTTTACCCACAATCCCACAAGGAACTATATGATTAAACCAAGCCATGTCTGTGTTGCAATTCAGGGCCAAGCCATGAGAGGTGATATATCTGCCACAATGGATGCCTGAAAAATCAGAATATAAACATTTAATGTTATGGGAAAAAAAGCACATAAACACCCCCCCCCAAAAAATAAAAAGATGGTTAAGCCTTGGAGAAAGAGGAATGCTACACTTACCAATGGCACAAATCTTGTTATCCTCTACCCATACACCGGTGTCAGGTGATGTAGTGGCTTTGATGCCAAATTTGCCACACATTCCAATGACTGTTCTTTCAAGTTCGCACACATACCACCGCACACTCTTCTTAAAACAGCCCAGGTTCAGAATGGGATAACACACTAACTGACCCGGTCCGTGAAACGTTATGAGGCCCCCGCGATTGGTCCGAAAGAATTCTGCACCCAGATCTTTCAGTCTATCTTCCTCTTCGGGGGGGTAAGGTGCTTGTCTGATGCCTATTGTGTAGACGGGTTGATGTTCACACAAGAGCAACGTGTTCGGAGGCTGATTCGGCGAATCCCGGTGACGCCTGACATACTGTTGCTGTACCTCCAAGGCACGGCGATAAGATATTCGTCCTAAATTAACCACATGTACTGCAGTCTTGGCACGATTCATTCTACTTTTTTTTATTACTATCTATCAGGGCCAAAGGACAAACTCCCGTAATATCACGGAAAAGACACTATTCAGGGCCAGACACAAAACCGACATATGCAATGAAAGGTCAAATTCAGTGAAGTCCACGTATGTCCTGGTTATGTAGCAGAAAAGACCTTTACACTTGCCACCAGAAATCTGTGACTGAAACATTACTAGGACAGATTCTCTCGATCTTGTGTTGACCGCTGTGCACTGTGATCTAAGAGAGCAAAATGACTGATGTTTAAAAGATACTCGTTTAGTCCAGAAACACATTTAACATGAAAAACAATCTTATAAATGATGTCGATCTACCGTTGCATAGTGACACGGTCAGACAGTCGTAGTCTTAAATGTCATTCATAAAGCCCTTTAGAACAATGACAGCGATCAAATTGTATCACTGACGAATTCGACAACACAAAACTTCGTTTTTTTGAGTTTGACATAGCACGCTCGCGGATAATTTAAACTTCTGAGTTACAAAAGGCTCATTCACAGGGTGCAGTACGCTGCCATATTACTACTTCTTCTTTAATTCAACGACTCATATTTCGTGGTTGATGGTTGCCACCTAATGGGCTGGAGTGTAACTCTGCCAATTGCATCGACCTATATAGTTACACATCGTCTGATGTAGTAGCTTTAGCAATGCCGTGAGCTTTTTGACCGAAGCCGTGGCATCTTCTCACGAGCTCAGATATATATAAAACATTTACGTACAAGTGTTTTTACACAAAGGAGCAACTGAAGAAGTGAGCACATACCAGTGTTTCCAAAAATTCCACGTTCTGAGGCATGTGTTTAAAATCAGATGAAACATATTATCACCACACAGCTCTTTCAGTCAAGCGCTGTCCCATGACAAGTGTACTTCTTAAGCCTTTCGAAGACAGGCCAGTCATAGAACACCAAATGCAATTAGGCACAAGCTAACCTATTAATCTAATCATGGTACATGTAATTACATTTCTTTCAGCATGTGGAGGGCAAAAACACTGCTCTCGACTCACCATATTAAGAGCGGCGCCCCACAGAGGAGTTGCTTTAAAGACCTAACTTGACAGAGTGAACATAGAGGAATAATCATGGACCATAAACATCTTATACTCTTGATGTTCTTGGCTTTCTTAGCCATATCAGGTACTGTTTTTTTTTTTAAAGGAGGCCAGTCTACATGATCATTGTTGTTGACTGTTCCACAGAGCTGTATTCGTGATGCTGTTCCGAACGCTGTCCAATGTGAGATATCGAACATTTTAATAGAGATTGAATGTAAAATGGATTTGAGTGGTGCATAGTGATTTTTCATGTTTCAGTGGTCATGTAGACAAGGCAATAATACCCAGGGTACTGCATGATGTGGCACTTGACCTCAAAGCTTATATGTTCACGGTAAGGACATAGAAATGATTAGGTAAATGCATTTTATCTCTTATTGTAGGAGAAGTCGGTGCTGCAGTTGTACTCCCGTGGAGTTGCTCGAACTACAGTGGAGTTTGTCGGCCTGTTTGTTTACCTGCGGAACTACCCTTTGGACCCTTTGGTTGCTCGAAAGGATTTATGTAAGTTTGGCATTTCGTTTTTGACACTTTTTTTTTTCTCCTCTGACATCACTCTTTAAACTCTGATGTTTTAATGTTTACATTATTTGTTCAATTTCATTTAATATATGTTTAGATTATTTATTTTTTTCTTCTCCAGATGCTGTGTCTCACATATTTAAGATCTGACGTCTGCCTGCGGTTTTTCATTAATTTTTGGACTTGATCTTAAAATTAAACTCCAACATGATTATATAATGGAACCTATGTGTTAAGACAGGTTGTCTTTCAGATGGAGGAGTACATCAAAACATTTTAGTTCATGTTATCATTTTGTTCTGATCTGTTGCGTGGATATTTTCGCATGTATGGTTATATTACATTTTGGAGAAAATCATTTGGGCATACTCCAAGAGAATGTTGCTTTTAGAACAACTTTGGTATGAATATGCAATATATGTAAAAGTTGATCAATAAACACTACAGATTTGACTGTCTTGTTGACCTACTTTTGTCACATATCGTGAGTTAAAAATGTCTACACACAATGAACGTTAAAGCCAATGCACGGAGAGGGGAGCTCCACATTTATTTTCCTGATAAAGGACAAACACTATTAAATAAATGCAAAATATCCGTTGCACACAGTGATTGTAAAACACCATGTAACGAGATCTCGTGGCTTGGCACTTGTATCAGTATCTGAGGAGGCAGATTTTGAAAATCTGCAAACTGCAAGTTGCAAAAGGCCTCACTGGCAGAACAGTTCGTGACTCTTCAACTTTTGAATGGGATAAGTCAGGAAAGTTAGGACGGGATCAGAGGAAAACATGCTTGGTTTGAGTTCGTTTGTGCCAATCATCGCAGCTACTAATGCACGCAGGTTCACTGAATTTTAAACATACTATGTAACGAATTGTCATTCCAAACGTGTCGTTGGTCGATCCATATTCTTTACAGATTATATATTTGGCGCAGATGGCGATCAGTAGCGACATACCCTGTTGCTCTGATGCCCTTGATGCAATGACTGGGCGGGGATTGTTTTCAAAACTAGAAGCAGGGAGATACCAATGAAAATGGCGGCTGTGGGGTCCGCCAAATCCGACAGCGGAGCAGGACAGAGAGGGAAAAACAGGCCTGGCGCTGTCTTGCCTCGGATTCTCTCACCTACACGGGCACTAACGCTGGAAGAGGCCAGGTGTCCGGTTTGTTCAGAAATTTTATTAGAGCCTGTAACTATGCCATGTAGGCACTCTGTGTGTTTGCATTGTTTTAAGCGGACGGTAGAGTTGAGCAGTTTGTGCTGTCCCCTCTGCCGGCTGCGGGTGTCCAGCTGGGCCCGTAAACAGTCCCGGGAGAAAAGCCTGGTAAACACTGAACTATGGGAGATGGTTCGTCAGAGTTATCCAGAGAGATGCAAGCGGAGAATGGAGCAGAGAGATGGTGAAGCTATCGGAGAAGGTATTGACAGCTGATTTATTTTGGGGAAAGATGTGTCGTTGTAAACTGAATTCCCTTAATTTTCATCATATTAAATTTGCCACTATCTACTGCATTTCAGTGTGGATACCTTCAGGTTAGCACGGCCGGTATAGGATTCTTGTCATTTTAGAGAAACTACTCTAAGTATTATTTAAACATTATGTTTCTGTTACTACTGTTTGTGTACTTACTCAAAACAAACGTGTTTGGCAGACTCTGTTGTTTACTTAAGCAACATTTTGTTCAGGAGCTCTGTAACCTTAGCCAGAGTTGTTAATGATCTTTTAGACGACGTTTACACATAGTTGTCAAGCGATTAAACGGAATTGTCGGTGGTGTATTGGTCAAAAACCAACCCCTTATCTGTAGACACGCGACAATGGTGACAGTACTTAATGCTTGTTCCCTGAGTTCAAAATACTGTTGACGTGCTGTTAAGTTGTGTATTTCATGTAACGGTTAGAATACACTAGTTTTGAAGTGGTTATACGTTTGAGTTCAAACTCCTTCCTCAAGCAAATACATCAGGGATTTGACTAGTCCAGGCATGTATGAAGTCCGTAGGAGGAGCCAGTTTTAGCGCTGGTTCGACGTGCAGTCTTGCACCTTGACAGATGTGTTTACTACATACGCGACTATTTAACAACCCCGTGACAAAGAGGGGAAAAAAAAACTTCTTATCGAGAATTAATGAGTGCACCCGTGCTTGTTTTAAATAAAGGTGGAAGGCTGTAGTTGAAAGAGAGCATGACTTTACAAAACAGTTCATCCTCAAAGGCGATTTGTAGTTGGTGGTACTGATTTGACATCCCTTGTGAGGCATTGGCTGATCTTTTTTTTTTTTTTTTTTTCCCCTCAAAGAAATTTTCCGATCACCTGCTCATATTTTTAAACCTGGAGAGATGAGACAGGACTATGAAAATCAAAAACTGAAGGTAACTTTCTCAGCAAATCTCAGCAAAAAAAAAAAAAAACAAATCTTCAGAGCTTTCTGTACAGCACAGTTGAAAATATAGTTTCAGAATTTATAAACTTCATTAATTGTTGTTCAGAACTTTACTGACTCTTCAGTAGGCTAAAGTTATACTGTTTTTTTCCTGTTCCAGGGCACAGTGAATGAGGAGAAGGAGGAGAAAAAGAGGAAAGTGACTCACCATAGAAAAGAGGAATGTGGACCTTTGAAGCACTTTCAAGATCCTGTGGGTCGCTTTTTTATATTATTTTTAAAAAAAAATATGTATATATATATATATATATATATATATATATATATATATATATATATATTTTTTTTTTTAAGATATTTACTCAGTTCTTTAACCAGCAGCTTTGTTTAGAGTTGTTTAGTTTATTTTCGAGAGCAGGGGTAACAAACCTACAGGTTCTGGAATTGTTTGTGGGACAAAGTATCCACCGAATTTCAGTAACTAACTCGAAATCAAACCTTAATCTAACGTTAAGAAAGGCAAGGACACCAGTGGACAGAACCTGATATAGTACTCCACTAAGGACCCAGTGACTAAGTGACTGTCTCAAGAGTGGTGTTGGGCACTTCTTGGAAGGTACCGCTATCTCTCTTTCAGTTCTGTGGAGTGCTGTCCGACTCCGAGAACGAAGAGCCAATTGGGAAGAGGACCAGACACGTATCCGCATTTGTCCGGAAAACAAGATGCTCTCCAGCGTTCACTAAAGGGTAGAGTCACTGTCGTGTTTTAAATAAAGTTCTTCGAGCCAATAACATTCCTTTAGCAGGTGCACTAACAACGTTGGCAAAAATACATTAATGCAATCTGTTCATTTCTGATTGGAAATTGCTTTGTTTGAATAATTAATTGCACCGCGTTGTGTGTTTGTTTTGTGTTCGGACAGGTGTCTTCAGAACAACGTAGTGCAAAGGAGCAGAAGCTGCACTGATTCTGATGAAGGGTGCGGAAAAGTCAGGGGTCACTCCTACCTAGCAACCCCTGAAAAGGTAGACCTCTGATATTGTCATTATGGGATTCCATGTACATTTACTCATGTAGCAAACACTTTGATCCAAAGCGACTTCCAAGACAAGCAGAGCACAAACCATGTAACAGAGCCGCTGAAAATACAGGACATAAAGGGCAGAATGTGACATGGAAAACAGTCCGTCCTCACATATTAGAAGAACCCTGGCCTTCCTTAGCCTTCACTGTCATTGTCATTTTCTCTCACTGGTGGTAAATAATTTTGAATGTTCAAAGGTTTAAACACAATTTGGCACTTTACTAAACGACATCACAGGAACAAACAAGACACTTTCAGCGTTCTGTATTAAATAGATGAAATGGATTTCGTAGCAGTTCATCGTCATTTTGCCGGTAGTTGCCATAGTAATTTTCACAGGAAATCATAGTAATTTTGCCAGCGTTCAGTCTTAATAGCATCACTTACTACATAAACTCTCAGACCTAAATTATCACTGGCGAGATGTATTGTGTATAGGAGGAAAGAATGGTGTGTTATGTATCTCACCCAAAAAGGATATTATTACCTTTTTTTTTTTTCCCCTGTGCTTGTACTTTCACCTTAAAGCTGTTTGTTCCTCTGCTGTAGGCCAACATCACTCATAGTTACAATGCAGGAATCCTCTTGTCGTCGGAGAATAGCCGATCCCTCTCGGCGCCCATCTTTGCCCCTGACAAGAGGCATCACTGGCGGACGATTCTGGCCTCCTCCACCCCCTTCATCGTTCCCCACGCTAAGTCCGAGAGGTCCATCAGCCCGGAGAGTAACGACAGCATCTCCGAGGAGCTCAATCACTTCAAGCCCATCGTCTGCTCCCCCTGCACTCCGCCCAAGAGGCTTCCAGACGGACGCCTGGTGGAACCCACCATCGTCAAGTCCACCCCCAGGAACCTGACGAGAAGCCTGCAGAAATGCACCAGCTACGAGGCCAGTCCCACCATCCTCCAGAAGTGGAAGCAGATCGAGGTGGACAGGCAGAGCATCAAGGTGACGTCCAAAGGGACCATCACCAGTCCGATGGTAGAGGACCTGACCCTCAAAGAGAGTCCCGTTGAAGAGAGAATGAGCCAAACCTGTAGCTGTACCTCAGAAGAGCAGAGAACGCAAGAGCGGCAGTGCAATTGCGGCGCGAAGACGGACGTCTCCGCGACGCAAGGGGGGAAACACGCGGCGCACGACAAGCAACGGCTGATCCCGGATCAGCCCGGCAAGGAGGGAGGCCTTTCGAGTGCACAATCACTAAGCACGCCTGTCGCTTCTGAAACACTAACTAATGCGCGTACTCCCGTGCCCGAGTCAGTCGGTGGCTCGGAAACACGTAACGAACCTACGGACGTTAATCAAGAGCAGAAATCACACTTGTGTGAAAAGAATGCTGGAACTAGTGATTGTACTCTAAGTACAATAGATCCACAGGACCAGAATAAGAGTGATTCCACTGCTAGGAAGTATGATGAGAACAGACCTACCTCAAGAAGGGGCAAGAAGAAGTGCCAAAAGACCAAACACTTGGAAGAAGCCGGACCGATAAAACGGTCCAGGACAGAGGAACAGGGAAGCTGCTCCGCCAGCTCTGCGGAGAGCGACTTTCATGCACAGCGGACACATCAGGAGAGGGAGGACAGAGAACTAGCCCTCAGACTGCAAAGACAATTTGACCGAGAATGTCGGAAAGTGGACAGGCAGAAGGCAAGTCCCGACAGGTACCCGTTGAGATCTTGGACGTCCACGGAGGGAAGGACGAGAAACAATCCACGCAGATCCAGACGCCTCTCTAAAAAGAAAGAGCACCTTAACTACAGCCGTTAAAGGGCCTGGCACTCTTTGCTGTGTCGCTAAATCACCTACATAATCCATCTTTTTTTTTTTTTCTTTTTTTTCCGGTTGCCACTTTAAATTCTCTTTTTGTTTCTTATCGATGCAACACAAAGTTAAGAAATCATGCCTTGAGTCTGTGAATAGTAAAAAGTCCAATGTATTATCAGAAGCTATTTGTTTGTCATTGCAATGAAGTACTATGATACATGTTGTTTTTTCAGAAGCACAGAGACCAAGACTGTTATTGCTTTTTCTTCATTCGCTGTTCCCCCAGTTGCGTTTGTACGGCAGATAAATGAAGGTGTCAAAACCTTTTTTTTTTTTCTTAGAAGAGCATATGTAGCCTGACGGTTCTCTGGAAAGTGCTTTTATTTTTACAATCCGTCTGACTAGAACCCCCATCTTGTCACCAGCCAAAATTTCCTTAAATAATCTGCTAACGTCCCTTCAAATGCCACACACTGGGGCCGTAACGTCTTTGTGTTTTCGTAGTAAGATTTTAAAATGTTAAGAATGCCATGGTGGAAAAAACAGACAAAAAGAACTTTATGCAAAATTATTATTAACTTTATAAAGTTGATACTGTCTTAATTTGAAAAAAAAAAAAAAGCACTAATTGCAGTGGTTGATGTCCATTATATATCATTTAAGTATTCTTTTTAATGATCATTTACTTCTTAGTTTCCTTGTTAGTTTGTTATGTGTTCTTATACACACGCTTTTTGCATTGAACGCTCAGTTATGTCTGCTGGGCTGACGTGAATTTCTGGTCAACAGACACATATGTGCTGTATGTGCCCATATAAATTTGATTGGATATTACTGTGAAAGCTTTAAGCTCGTAAATAAACGGAACGCCGCGATGCATTTGATTTATCATTACGGCGCCGGTGAGATGTGCCGTCTTGTTTTAAGAGATTGGATTTTTTTTTTTGCTGGGGTGTTCTTCTTTTTGTCTTGTGCATTTTATCTAGAGCCATTTTTTTTTTCTTTTGCTAAGACACTAATTCGAAGGGCTACGTTTTTTTGTCTTTGGAAGAACTTTATTGTTATTGATTTTTTTTTTCTTTTTAATTTCCTGCCAGATATCTATTTTCCACATGGCCTGGGCCAAAATGAGCTTTAAACATGCTTAATATCCATAAAGTCTTCACTTTTTTTTCAAACTATGTTGTTTTGCACCACACGTATGCATACGCTTGCATACATACATACATTGATCTTGTATTCACTGTATACAGGTTTGAATGGAGTGGAATGATTGAGTAAGTGCCAAAATGGCTCACTTATATTTTTTACTGAGTAAGACCATCGTTTTATTTGATTTTAACTTTTTTTTCCTGCTTATTCATTTATCAAGAGCTGGGCTTTATTTTCTACACCATAATTCACTTCAGAATGTACAATGAAAATCTTTTTTTGTTTTGTTTTGTTTTGTTTGTTTGTTTAATTTTACACAGTACTGTATACGAACGGGAAGATGGCCGTCTCTAACATACGTTGTTCAATGGAATATAATGCAGTTGGATGTCAGTCAGGTGTAGGGGAAAAGTGAAGGATTTCTTTCTGTCAGGGTTTTGTTCTCCACCCCCCACCCCCCCACCCCCTCCTTTAAAGCACTTGGCTTGTCTTCCACTGATTAAAGTATTTATTTGGTTTTGCATGTCTAGTGTTATAGGTTCAGAGAGCAGTGAAACCTTTACTTTGAACGATTGCATATACAAGATTGGGCTTAATGGACTCATACCAGATGTTGGAGTTATGTATAGCCTTCTGAGACACGGAATTGTGTGTTCTCAATTCAGTGAAATATTTTTAAAAGGTGTTACCTGTAATTAGTGTGCTGAATTTCAATTACAGTCACTAACAAATATGTAGCAGAATTTACATTTAAATATATTTGCATATATGAGAAGCAATTTTCGTTTTGAGCGTATATTTCCCCCACGATTTGGAGGTAATCACAACTTTGTATAGAATTTTTAAGGCTATTCTGGTCAAGCCATAACAAAAATGTTTTACTTGTTTAAAAAATAATTGTCAAAGAAAATTGAAGAGAAATCTCTTCGTAACATTGTCACTCATTTAATCAGAATTCTAATAAACATGTTTGCCTCCTTGATTAATTTAATGTGATTTGATTGCTTTTGTGATAACCATGACTGTGTTATAATGAATGTGTCCACAGAAACAGATGATACTTTGAGCTGAAATTCAGAAAAAAAAAATCACTACTTTATGGATAAGGGATACTGGAATACCCAATGGCTTCAGTTTCACTCTAATATAGGTGGATTGCAGGCCTTGCTTATGACCCCTATAACTATATGATTAGTTTATCCATCAGATCGAGTTAAGATTCGATCTGTCAGTGATCTTCTTACCATGCTGGACCGGTTTACCGCCTCATTTATCAGTAATTACATGCCGTGGGGTTAGTCCAGCAGAGGCCGCTATTTCATTTAGCCTTTTCAAAAGCGGGTAGTTCAAAACGAGGAAGTGACGTTAGGAAAGAATCAAAACAGCCGTTTGGACTGTTTTCTTGTTGGCATGGAGCTCAGTAGACACGACTTCCTAAAAGATTTATAGCGACACTTATCTTCCAACCAGATTTTCGCGTTGTGATGTTGTTGATAAACACAGTTAAAATGGTAATCGTTTAAGTTTAGCGTTCGGTAAGTGCATGTTGTGGAAGAGCACAACAAATGGAGGTGTGCGGTTCGTTCGCTATCTAATTAGCTCGCTAATGTTGGAAACACGCTATACATTATACCGGTTCTGATGGATCTGGTGCTGCCTCCAGCAGTTAGCTTGGCAACAAGTAGTGTTTAGCATAGTTGCTGCTTGCATGCTCGGACCGACTAGGCTCATACTATGCAGAGATGAAGAGAAAAACAGTGAAACTGAGACTTAGTCCTAACGAAGAGGCTGTGCTTGCTCGAGAGGAGCTGCAAAGAAGGAGAAAATTGAGATTACAACAGGTAATCAGCCTATGACCGTGCGCAGTGATAAACTTTGTCGTGGGAGTAAGTCGAACTCTCAGAACGCACCCCAAAGTTAAAAGAGCACATTTTCGTTATAACTTTTTTGTTGGCACTACATTCACGTGACGTAATGAGTCTGTTCTGACTTCAGGTTCGGGAGCAGGAGAGGTATATTGCGCATCAGGTCCGCTGTGAAGTGCGAGAGAGGAGGGAGAGAGAGCTGCAGAACTTGGCCGGAGCGCTGGAGGTTGAATGGCAGCAACAGCAAAGAGAGAGGCTTGAGACTCTGCAGAAAGTCTACCAGGACAGCCTGCAGTGTGTTGGCGAGGGACACAGGAGTGCCAAAGAGAATGTGTGTATGGAGGGGCAATCTTAAATGGATAATAAAGTAGTTTGAGGAATTGATAGAATAGCTGTTACATTGGTGTAATACATATAGTTCATAGAAATTGCTGGAAAATCGCCAAGCTTTTTTTTTTTTTGCAAGATGATGTTAAATGATATCCATCTTGAATGGCGCTTTTAATGCGTCCGAAAATTAACTGTAGTCTCATTTGAATTAGAGCCAGTTAACTTGGACTATAAAACCACAAAATTGATCCATACATTTATTCAAGCTCTACATGGTGTTCATCCTCCTAGGAACCAGACACGGAGGCTTTGGCTAGGAGGAAGGAGGAACAGCAGGTGCGAGCGAAGGAGAGGCATAGGGAGGCGCTCAGAGAGCTCACTCATCGCAGACACATGGAGGAGGAGGAGCGGAGTAGGTCAGTACAGTCACAATAAATAGTGAAGCAGAAACATCATTGTATCGTCGGACAGGCTAACGTCTGTGGGCCAGGTCTGAATGGAACAGACTGTGTGAATGAAAGAGAGTAAACAGACGTGTAGCGGGTGTATGACTGAGCTTTTACACCAGAACTGAGGCGTTGAGTCGATGTTTCTTCCTTGCAGGCACATCACGGCTCGGAAGAAAGCCCTGCTGGCGGAGAAGGAGAGGGCCGCTAAAGTGGCCAGTCTCCCGCCTCCTCCGCCAAACCCCATTGAGGTACAGCGGGCCTCCAGGCACACCTGTTTTCAAGTCTGAGGCTCTTACCATTGACAATAGATTTTGTTGTCCGTTTCTCCCCCGTGGGGCTTACTCCTTACTCCTTTTATGATAGAGCATCGGGTTGAAGACTCCAGGCCCTGTTAAAATGGCGGACGTGGAACACTTCTCCACCACACGCCACCACATGCCGGAGACAGCCGTAGACCGAGAAAGAGACACGGAACAGGTACTCTGATAACTCTCTCTGTTTCTTCCTGATGTACCCGTAAAAAAACCCCTCTCCTTTTCTGCATGTAAATCAGTTTAACTAAGCTCCTCCCCCATGGAATTGTATACGTTAGTCCAAAACATCGCGTTACTGCAAGGCCAGAATTTGCAAAATACAGAGTTAAGCAGTATCTGTGTTTCCTGAGCACTTTGTTGATGTTTTTACTGTTAACAAACTGTTGTTGCTGTCCATAATAAGCGTGTCTTTCTCTCCTTCATAATTCTCCTGTAGCCAGATGCTCGGGAGGCAGCACTGGTGGAGGCACAGCGATTAGAGGAGCTGGAGAAGGAGGAGGCACGTGATAGGCAGGAACAGCTGGAGAAGGCCCGGCTTCGGGGAGGCCATGCCCTCAGGAGAGAGAAGCTTACACAGGTGCCTCTTGGATCAGATGGTTGTTTTAAAAACAGGACACAGTTAGTCTGGTAGAGTTTGCAGTGAGGGTAAATGTGTGTCACAGGTTTCTATTTGTTGTTGAAAATATACAATGTGTGTGTATCCACACAGGCTTATGTGACTGCCATACATATAGTGATACACACCACCCTCTTTTTGTAACAAAATTCTTTGTGTATGTATTTACGCGTGTATCTCGTGTGTGTGTGTGTGTGTGTGTGTGTGTAGGATCGAGCGCGTCTGCTGGCGGAGTTGGAGCATCTGCAGCAGGCTGACCTGCTGAGACGTCGGCAGGTCCTAAACGACATACCGGCTCAGGTCTTCCAGCCTCTCTACAGACGGCAGGAGATGGTGGATGAGCAGCAGAGAGAGCTGGAGATCGCCTTCCAGGACATGTACACGGGAGAGAGGAGTAAGACTTGATTGAACGCGTGTGACCGACTGTCCACGCTTAACTTCTATCGCATGACTCCACATTTGCATTCGTGTTCTATACTCTAAGCGAGGTTATGTAGTCCACAGATTGAAAACTGTGATATGAGATCATGTTATTCATGTGAATTAGGGTTAGGTAACTCGGTCTTGAGATGAAGTTACGTCAGGTTAACCCATTAGCCTGTCAGTGACATTAGACAGAAGTCAGTGTTTGTGAAGGGGGTGTGAGGAACTGCCGATACAGGCGTTGAATTGGTCGCTCTCTTTCATGATTACTGTGATGTCCTCTGACTGCTTTGTCACAGAGGTCAAAGGTGAT